>NW_020837969.1:33573472-33874680 GCF_003676395.1 Aethalodelphis obliquidens
TGCTTTTTTTTTTTTTTTTTTTTTTTTGCGGTACGCGGACCTGTCACTGTTGGGGCCTCTCCCATTGCGGAGCACAGTCTCCGGACACGCAGGCTCAGCGGCCTCCGCGGCATGTGGGATCCTCCCGGACCGGGGCACGAACCCGTGTCCCCTGCATCGGCAGGCGGACTCTCAACCACTGCGCCACCAGAGAAGCCCAAAAAACATGCCATTTTTTAACACACTAGTTTCTAGAAAACAAGGAAGATCTGATTAAAGCTAGATTGATCCGAATTGCAGCATTTGGCTTACATTACTTAATTCTCTTAACTTGGAAGATTTAGAATTGATTGTAAGAAAGGGTTTGGCGAATGACACTTTTTTGGAAATGTTCTTGTTTTCTGCATGCTATCAATGCATTATGGAGATAAAAACTCTGATAAATTTAATCAGATTTCACTCCGATGAAATGGCAAATACAGAGTTGCAGCGTGGCCTGACAACTAGGTTATTATTTGATTCAACATTTTAATTTATTTTCTAAATGATTAACCATGACAACAGTTTAAAAGAAGTTCTTAACGTAAAATTATGGAGGATGCTGACAAGTAAATATCTGCTCTTTGTTGATCAGGAATTAAAGCCTAAGCAAGAGCTTTTCTTTTTCTTTTTTTTATTGTGGTAAAATACACATAACATAAAACTTACCATCTTGGCCATTTAAAAATGGTTACTTAGGGGCTTCCCTGGTGGCGCAGTGGTTGAGAGTCCGCCTGCCGATGCAGGGGACACGGGTTCGTGCCCCGGTCCGGGAGGATCCCACATGCCACGGAGCGGCTGGGCCTGTGAGCCATGGCCGCTGAGCCTGCGTGTCCGGAGCCTGTGCTCCGAAATGGCAGAGGCCACAACAGTGAGAGGCCCGCGTACCGCAAAAAAAAAAAAAAAATGGTTACTTAAAAGTGTACAGCTAAGTGACATTAAGTATATTCACATTGTTGTGCAGCCATCGGCACCATTCATCTCTGGAACTCTTTTAGGAGGCGATTGTTATTACTGTTATTTTGAAGTGCCACGTTCTCGCTAGCCTGATGGAATTTCATTATGGACAGGTGGCATCGCAGGTTCTCAGGTCTTTAAGTCTTAAGGTGGTGTGTCACAAAACACCATCTTTAGAGGACTCATGAGGGCCTTTCTTTAAGGGAGCCCTTCCATTTCCCCATACTCCCTAATCCCAGTGGGGATCCCAGCCAAGGTTAGTTCTGCTCCCGAGTCCAAGCTTGTACTGCTCACTGCAGGACAGCCAGTAAATCGAGAGACGAGGTGTTGGGACAGGGAATAGTAACTGTATTTGGAAAGCCAGCAGACGGAGGAGACGGTGGACTAGTGTCAGGAAGAAACAACTTACCCAAGTTGGAATTCAGGCTTCTTTTATACTGAAAGGGGAGGAGCATGGTTAGTTGTAAATTTCTTGGAGCTGGAATCCTTTGTTCTTGCAGCTTGTCCATGTAGGTCAGGTCAGGATGTTCCCTTAAACCTCCAACAAGGCAAAGGTTATTCTCTGTTTTGCAACTTTTTATCCTTATGTGAGTGGAAAAGTGTTATACCTTTAAAGGTCAGAGCCTTGAGAACGGGCTTCCTGTATATTTCAGGCAATAGGCAACATTCTTGTAGCAAAAGCAACAAAATACAGAGTTAAAGTAAAGAAACAGATCCAATATGGAGTCAGATTTGTTCTTCCCTATTACAATTCCCTGCTGCTTCCTCAAGTTCTCCCACTCCTCTTCCCCGGGGTATCTGCTCAAAGACCCCACAAGCTTTAGACCGTGTCCTGCTGGCTGAAGGATGCAGGAGGCCAGGTCACGGTCATCCCAGGCGTGGTGCAGCCTGAGAGCAGCCTTTCGCGGTTAGTGAGGAAGTTCTGGCCAGTGGCAGTTGGAGTCTGGTTTGCAAGATGATCAGAAAATGGAAAACACGAGAATCATTTGTTACTGGCAAGCACCAGCAACTTGAAGGACACACTGCCCTAGGAGTACAGTCAGAGGATGGCCCGAGATGGGCTGCTGCTCCCACTTGGTAGTTACTTGCTGGGCCTGGAGGTACAGCTGCCGGGTGACCACACCTGTGTCTGTGTCTCCACACAGACCACCTTATCACGTTACTTCTTTTGCTCATTCCCCGCCCCCTGTTTTTGGATAAAGTCCATTCAGAATAGCAGTCACTTAAACATTGTCATTCTCAGTATGGACGTAATACACATTTACCAATGCAGAACATTTTTAGTCATCTAGCGTAAGCAGTTTCTGTATTAACAACTTGCTTGGGCCTCCAGTGTGCAAATTCTCTTGGTGCTGCACTTCGGCCCTCTCCGGAGCCAGGGCCGAGCCGGGAGCCTGGCCTCGTTCCCAGTAGTCGTCATGTCTCTGCCTTCATAATCCTCTGGTTGGTTAAGATTTGCGGATGATGATACTGAGAGTCAAAAGAAGGGAGTGTGGTGACTTGTGATTTTGGCCTTGCGTTCCTCAAGGATCGAGCTTTCTGCTTTTCTATCACTGAGGAGCTGAGAGTCGGGGTTGCAGAGTGGGGGTCCCTATCTGCTTCATGGGCACCTTCAGAAAGATTGGAAGGATTTACCTAGGAGGTCTCTAGTCTGGTGGGCTGCCCCTGCACCACCCTTCCCTGTGGTCCCCCCTCTGCCACAGGGATGGCCTGGTCCTGTTCATGTCCATGTTTTTCCTGGGAGAGCTCAGCGGCGCTCCCTCCAGGGAGCTGGGGTGGTCGGGCATGTGTCCCTCCCTGAGAGAGGAGCCTGGGATCATCTCTGTGGGACACGCTGCAACCCTTCTTTCTCACTGCTGCCGAGTGTCCCCAGGAGGAACCCGGAATCCCCTCTCCCCAGGTGCTGGGTGAGGGGAGATTACCCTTCCCTGGGGGGGGTCAAGGACCGGGAAGGGAAGTCTTGTCACATTCTAGGTATGTGCCCCGTATGTCCTGGAGCTGGATCCTCTGCGCCTGGGCAGTTCAGGAGAAAAACATTGTTAGATCGAAGTGAAAGGAACAATAGCCTCCGGTTTGCCTTGGTGAGGTCCTGGGCTCTCTCAGTTGACCTAGATCTCTATCGAGTCTAGATCTCTATGGAGTCTAGCTAGCGCTCTGATACTGAAGCTTCTCTACAGCAACCTGGGTGTCCAGTCCGTGTTTGAATACTTCTGGGGACAGCAAACTCACCACTTTACGATACGGTCCATTCTGCATCTGGGTGGCCCAATTTGAAAGCTTGCCATATGTTTTCTACAGCTGCTACCCGTTGGTCTTAAATGCTGCCCCTTAGAGACACGAAGTGCAATTGGATAAGATGGGTACAGTTTGCATGTGAATCCTGGCTGGAAACATGCACCTGATCATGTAACAAGCAAGCAGGCCAGCACACACATGAATGCCTGAGTATCAGAGTGAGCTGAGCCTGCTTCTTGACTCCATGCGTTATTCTGTGTGATTTTTCTCCCTTGGCTTGACGTGCCGAGAGCTTCCGAGTGCGTGCGTTAGTTTTCAAAAGATACGACTTTCCTTCCTGGCAACAGTAGTACATCTCAACCACACTGGGCTGAATCTGGTAGGCCCAATTTAACTGGTTTATGCTGTTATGGAAATATCTGTGGGATATTTTGTCAGAGGACAGAGAGGAAATTTGTGTTAATTGCCTTGGGTAAATATATTCAGCTTAAAAAAGAAAGGGAACAGTTAAAATTTTCCCTTGGTAAACTCGCCAGTAACATGACATCTGTAAACTCATAGCTCCTTGCCTGAAGGATAATTTTATTTAGTCCTCTTTTCTTTCACCTTCTTGAAAGGCCCAGGCTAGAGGGGAATTAAGTCTCCTAGGGTCCAGGAAAGAGTTAATTTTTTCCCCACAGTGCAGTAATACACACCTAAAACCGTTCCAGAGTTTTGGGTAGAACTTGTAAGAAAGTATTAAAACTTGAGAAATGAATTAACAAGCCACCTTTTTATGCGGCAGCAACGTGCCTCGTCACTGAATGAATGGCACTTTATCCTCAGCTGCGTAAATCGTGGGCGGAAAAGTGGAGCCACCTCTGCATCAAGGAGGGTGCCTGTGTGCGTATGTGTGAGTGTACGTGCCTGTGTGTGCATGCGTGCTCAGATTAGAACAGATCCATGCAAATAAGATGAAAAGTCTGACCTAAACTCACAGAACCTTGAAAGAGAAGAACTTAGAATAAAACTCTATCTTCAGCTCACACCACTGAGTTTAAGCCTTTCTTAAACTTCATTCTTACTATAGTTCTAATAATTCCTGCTACCCACGTGGAGAATGCTCCATATTCTGTTACTGAATGTGAGTTTGTGTGCCCGGCCCACAGTGAGGCCAAACAAACTGAAACTTTGGAGTTTGGAGCAGAAAAGTCTATTGCAGGAGATGGGTGCAAGGAGATGGGTGGCTTGTACCCCCCCAAAAAACCCCCCTGAACTCATCCAAGGGTTGCAGCAAAGCACTTTTAAAGGCCAGGTGAGGGAGGGGCATGGTTAGTTGTTGCAACCTTCTTGGTGTTGGAATCCTTTGTTCTTGAAGCCCTCAGTGTAGTTCAGGTTAAGATGTTCCTGTAAACCTCCAACAAATGTCATTCTCTGTTCTGCAACTTTTGATCTCTATATGAATGGACTCTTAAAGGTCAGGGCCTCAGAATGGGCTCTCCTGTATATTTCAGGCTACAGGCAACATTCTTCTACAAAAGGTGCAGAGCCAACATGACTAAGCACAGGCCGCAGGGCACAAAGGTTAAAGAAAAAGGAGCAGATCTAATATGGAGTCAGATTTGTTCTTCCCTATTACAGTTCTAGCCTTCATCCTGCTCACTTCTTATTTTTAGGGCTGACTAATAGGTGTGTTAATATTTTTCCAAATCAAATAGCTGAAATAATTATTTCTTTTGAAATAATGTAGACATATAACAGTGATTCCTTTGTGCAGTCACTGTGATGTTTTACACAGACTAATACCCTTAATCCTCGCAACAGCCTAAAGAGGTGGGCACACCCGTTAGCTCCATCGTACGGACAAGGGAACTGAAGCTCTGAAGTCTCACCAGCTCACTGCGCTCGCCTCTGCTGAGCGGGAGCCCTGCCCGAGGCCCTGGCAGTTTGTCCTGGTGGAAGTTTGTCCTGAGTGTGGCTCAGTCACTCCTTGACATGACCTCTCAGAGCGTAGCTCCTAGAACTACCGTCCCCCTTGTAGTGACATTCTGCGTCTGTTGTATCAGTTAGGATAAGCCCGAGGGGTTACCACAAAGAGACCCAACAATAATTTTAGCAGCTTAAGGAAAAGAAGGTTTTATTTCCCTCTCACGTGGTCTGAGGGGACATCCAGGCGAGCAGGGCAGTTTTGCTGCT
Source organism: Aethalodelphis obliquidens (assembly GCF_003676395.1). Classification (NCBI taxonomy): domain Eukaryota; kingdom Metazoa; phylum Chordata; class Mammalia; order Artiodactyla; family Delphinidae; genus Aethalodelphis; species Aethalodelphis obliquidens. The sequence continues at coordinate 33,578,858 of NW_020837969.1, forward strand.
GGGAGTCCTTCGTGACCTCAGGTTCCTATTCCTTCCAAGTCAGTGCTCTGTCACCTTTAGGGCGCTGTTGGCACCTGTGTGATGGGGGCTGGGTGGTGGCCGTGCTCAGATTCGGCCCCTGGGGACAGGAAGGAAGTGGAGGTCACCTGCCCTCTGTCTGCTTCAGCTCTGAGGCCTTGTCCACCCAGGCGCAGTGTGTGATACCCTGTACATCTTCCATGGAACAGAACTTAGTCTCACCTGCCATGGGCACAGTGCCACGCCTGTCTGCAAGGAAGGAAGGGACATGCAATCCAGCCATGGTTTTAGGAAAAAGGGGAGAGCGGATTTTGGTGGGCAACCGGCAGTGTCCACCATGTGAGTAAAAAAGAACATAATTATCGTGATAAAAATAGCATATCATCATTATAAGAAATCCAGCAAGTAAAGAAAGTATTTAAAAAAGAGAAAAAAAATCACTCCTGATTCCACTGAAGCAGACTTTTTATTTTAAAGTATTACCCACTCCTTGCATTAAGCTCTCTGATATCCTCTGGGGGGATTGCATCTCTCCCTGAAGGGTAGAGTCTGGAGGGATTGTAAAGCAGGGGCCTCTCCTTCCCCTTGCCCTGGGGGGCGGGGTGTGTGTGACCCAAGCTGGGTAAATGGTGTTCCTTCCCAAGGATTAAGGAGAGTGACAAAGATTAAAAATGCCAGGGCTCATTTATTCCTGATGGTGGTACCTGAGCGGCATTCCTGGGTGAGGACTTTCTTGAAGTCGCCTTACTTCTCACTTATTTACTAGCTTGGCTTCTCAGCTCACAATCCTCTGAGCTCCCAGTATCGTGGTCGTAAAACTTGTTTGGTTTGCGTTAGTCAGAACTGGTCCCTGTTGTTCGCAGCTAAAGATCTCTAACTGATAAACTTGTCTATTTAGAGGAAATTTCTGCCACCGTTCGATGTATTTTCCTTCCATTGTCTCTTAATATATTTTTACATACTCAATATTTATATTGTTCATACAATTTGATACCCATTCTAAAAATAAGTGGTTTTCCTATTTCACCAAGATAGCATGGATGTTTCATATTTATTAAGGTAATTAACATTTTTTGTGTCTTAAGTAGATGTTTTTCTTTATTAGGCCTCATTTTAGGAACACAAGGCTATTTCATTTATTAAAGGTCCTGAATATACTTGCATTAAAAATTAATTTTCACTTATTTTAAAATTTGTAACTACTTGCAGTACCTTTTTAAATCCAAATATGCATATCCAAGCATACGCTTTCTAACATCTAGGCGACTCAGGCAGGATTGCCAGTGTCTTATTACTAAATCCAAGGCCCCATGACTTTTCCTGGGTAATAAGGCCATGATTACTGGCCACGATTATTGGCCAACATTATTAATTTCTGGTCTTTGCAGAAATTCAGGTCTATTGGTGCATTGTCACAGGCTCTTATTTATCGAGTTGGCTTCCAGAGCCACGTTGGACGCTCCCCAGGGTCTTGGGCAGCCAGCGGGCAACGATTCTGGTAGCTGTGTGTCCAGAACCCCCCGGCTGTGACAGTTCTGGAGGGTAGGCTGCACTGGAGAGTCTCGAGTGCCTTCGAATTCTCCGTCCATCTGAGGATGAGCTGTTACCCACACTGCCCAAGGAAGCCTGTGCTTATTCCTGGCCTGACGTAGCTTCCTGGGTAAGGATGGGTTCAGGGTCAGGTTAAACGGCCGGGGTCAGGGGTAGGTGGGGGCACCGGCCAAGGCTGACGCAAGGGTGGAGGTCACGGGTCAGATGCCTCGAGGAAGCAGGGTGTGTCGGGGCACCGGGTGCGCGTGGGGCCTCACACCTGACCCACTGCCATCCTCTAACCCCGAAAGGTCATGACACGCGGAGCACGTGCCGTGTCTCACCGGCAGCCCTCAAGGCTGTGGATCCCGGGACGTCTGGGCAGAGTGTGCTTACGTCGGTGCCTGGCTTTGGACTCCCTGCAGCTTCATCGCCCCCGTCTCTCCTCGTTCACGAGCCGAGGGTGTTGTGGGCAGGACAGTCGCTTCCGAAGATGCCCGCATCCTCATCCCTGGAACCCGTGGTATCTCACGTGGCAGAAAGGGCTTTGCAGATGTGATCGGAAATAGGGACCTGGAGACAGGGAGATTATTCTGGACTATCTGGAGGGCCCAGTGTGATCACAAGTCTTCAAAGAGTCAGAAAGGAGATGTGAGGAGGAGAACAGAGAACCAGATTGACGTGATGTGAGAAAAACGCAAGCAGCCATTGCTGGCCTTGGGAGTGGAGGCCGGAATCGCGGGCCAGGGTGAAGGCGGCTTCTGGAGACTGGGGAGGTGAAGAGATGCTTCTCCCCGGAGAGGCTCCCTGTGCTCCAGAAGGATGCAGCCCCGGGACACCCATTTTGGACCTATGACCCCCAGAACTGTAACAGAATACATTTGAGACGTTTTAAGCCACCAAGTTGGTGGTAATTTGTCACAGCAGCTGCAGGAAGTGGGCGCAAGTGTTTTGCCAGGTTGGCCCTACTTCCCGGGGTCACCCTGGCCCAGGGGATCAGAAACAGAGAAGCCAGCGCAGAGGGTTCATGCAGAAACCCCACTTTCAGGCGCCAATATACCCAAGAGGCAGAAAATGCTAGGGTTTTAGAAATGGGATATTTGAAGCCCCCCTCCTAAAAAAAGGTGGTAAAATTGGTGATAAAAATAGAATAAACTACTTCTACTGATAGAAGAAAGTCTCCTACCCTTGAAAGATAGACTCTTTGGTCAGAGTTCTATTTCAAACTGGCTATTTTGATTTTCATTTGAATTTGGGACCAGGATAGTTTACAGATTATAATATAGCCACCTGAGTTTTCCAGGGCATTTATAGAATGTTCTCACGTACAGTACCATTAAATGGTGAAGGGGTATCATTATGTTTAACCATGAGCTTCACAAAGGAGCCACTTTTTCCAAAGTGAAGGTCACATAGTGTGGGAGGAGCTAACCATGACCTCTGTGCCCTGAAGCAGAAAATAAACCTGTCACTTACCTTCCTTCCCCGCCTTTATCTTCTCTTTTTATCCCAGTAGCATTGCCTTGTTAGTGGTTGGTTTTATAGGTTCCATTTCCTTTTTTTACTCTTGCTAACCTGAGAACCGACACAGTCAGCCATCCTTGAGGTCTGAGATGAACAGTTATTCTTTTTCCGAATAGTCCCTCGTATCTGGAGAGAATGGAAGTGATGTGACATTTCCACTGATGTGATGCTAATACCTAGTGCTAATGTTTAATGTGAATATGTAGTGTTTAATGCCAATATATAATGTTTAATGCTAAATACAGTACTGATGGCCAGATTTTTTTGTTGTTGTTCTTGGCACACTTGTCTTTTATCAGCATGTTCAAAATGTTAAGCACACATATGATATTGTTTTCAGTTCTTTAGGCTTATACCAAAAGTCCTCCCAAATATAAGAACTTGAAAATAAGGGAAATAAGTTTTGACCTTAAATTTTGATATCAATCCATTGGGTCTTTGGGTCGGAGCCCCAACTGCTGCATCACTTTCAAGAGGTGAAGGGTTCCCAGAATTTCAGTTTGAGGGTAGCCTGACTAAGTGAATATTAGCCTATGTACCTGGAGGAGGCTGGCTCTCAGGTGGAGACACTGAAAAGGACAGTCTTGAGACAGACATTGGAATTGCCTCTCTACGCTTTGTCCCCAGAACTGAGGTGGGTGGCCGGCAGTGGTAGCCAGTGAAATCCAAATAGTTGCTCTGAAAAGACTTATGAAATGTCTGCACCCGCCCTTGTTCTGGTTTCCCAGCAACGTTCTGATGATTACTTGGCTTCCTGTGTAGCAGATCCTACTACTCAGGAGAATATGCTGGTCCCTGTGATGTTATTTGCCATCGCAGAAGAGGAACTGGTGCTCTGATCACGCCCAGCACAGGGACTAGGTTAGCCTGAGTCTCTCTGAGTGATGACTTGGTCCCTGCCAGTTAAATCAGGTTTCCGGGTGTGCAAGGCCAGTGCTCCACGTGGACTCTGGGCTGTGAGGCCCCCTGAGGGGCGGCTGGCCAGACCGTGTCTGGTGGCCACACGCTCGCGTACGCAGACTTCCCCGCTCGTGGCACTGGGACAGGGAAATGAGGCGCAGATGGTGTTGGGAGTTTGTGGCCACACCTGCCTTTGAATCTTGGCTGTCACCTAATAGCTACTTGACCTTGGGCACATAACCTTCCTGAGCCTCAGTTTTCTTCTCTGTAAATTGGAGACACTACCTGTGTTTTAAGTACCTGCAACATAGGGAGCTTACAAGAAATTTTAGCTGTCGGTATTCCTTTAATTAGCTAAAGGCATCATGAGATGCTGTAAACAGCTCATTTCTTCCTTCATTTATATGAGACTATTTCATCTTATTTTTCGTTTTATTTATTGATTGATTGAAGTGTAGTTGATTTACAATGTTGTATAAGTTTCAGGTATACGGCAAAGTGATTCAGTTGTATATATACATACATACATATCTATTCTTTTCAGATTCTTTTCTATTATAGGTTATTACAAGATATTGAATACAGGCCCCTGTGCTATATAGGTCTTTGTTGGTGATCTTTTTTGTATACAGTAGTTTGTTCTATGAGAATGTCCATTGGGCTCCTCTGTGCCACACTCTGCAGTGTGGATTCCTGGGAAAGAGCCGTCCCAGGGCAGGCAGTGTAGCCTCGCGACCCGATGCCTCTTGCTGCCTTGTTGGTTTTTATGTTCTTTTTCTCATCTAATGAGAAAAAATAGAAAAAAAAAGATGATTAAATAATTACTTTAAATCATTTGAAATGTAAGCAAAATAGCTTATACTGAACTTAATCCAGAATTGGTCAGTCAGCTTTAAATCACAGAAAGAAAGACTTCAGTACAAAATGTATTTTTTGCTTGAGCTGAGGACTTACTCAGTGTTGGTACCAGCATGTTAAGACACTCGGCTGTAGCAACACGTTAGCTGTTTTCTATCTTTATGTTGATTGCAACAGGGAATTTGTTTTTATAGCTATTAATGTTTCTTTTGAAATTAATATGCTAAGGGAGACATTTAATGATCCAAAAAAATGTTGACTTTCTGTAAAAGAAACAGCCAAAGCCAATTAGCCTGGATGAATTTGCATATGTAGTCCGGCTTGTTAGCTGTAGATGTGTTTCCAATGTGATGCATGGTATTTTTTGACTATGTGATATGGTGAGAAGAAATGGCGTTTCAAATTTAACCTTTAAGGTGGCAAATAGAATTGTGTTGACTGTTACAGTCTGTGTGTTTTAGGTAAAATATTTGTGTAGTTATTGATTTCACAGTGAAAACAGTGCTCTCCATGCTTCTTCAATCAGAATCCTTCTTTGTGTGTGAAGTGAGGTGGGTGGAGACAGGGGACTTGAGGTCTTGGCTGGGGCTCTGGGGTGTGTAGTTGGGTCTCCATCGAGGACCAGTTACATGGTCTCCAGGGTGGTGTTTACAAGGAGGACCGGGGGCCTCCCGAGAAAGGGTGTAGACTGGGCAAGATGGCCCTGAGGGTTAGTGGTAGGTGTCAGCTTTGGAGGGTGAGGTGGAATTTACGTCCACGTGCTGCCCTCTGTCTGGCCTGGTCTGGTGAACTTGGCCCGAGTCCCAGCGGGCAGTGGCACTTTTCAAAACAGATGGTGAGGGTGTGACCTCCTGCACTGTTCGTGGGAATGTACATTGGTGCAGCCACTATGGAGAACAGTATGGAGGTTCCTCAAAAAACTAAAAATAGAACTACCATATGATCCAGAAATCCCACTACTGGGCATATATTGGGACAAAACTATAATTTGAAAAGACACATGCACCCATATATTCATAGCAGCACTATTTACAATAGCCAAGATGTAGAAGCAACCTAAATGCCCATCAACAGATGAATGGATAAAGAAGATGTGGTGGGCTTCCCTGGTGGTACAGTGGTTGAGAGTCCGCCTGCCGATACAGGAGACATGGGTTCGTGCCCCGGTCCGGGAAGATCCCACATGCCACGGTGTGGCTGGGCCCGTGAGCCATGGCCACTGAGCCTACGTGTCCGGAGCCTGTGCTCCGCAATGGGAGAGGCCACAACAGTGAGAGGCCCACGTACCGCAAAAAAAAAAAAAAAAAAAGATGTGGCACATGTATACAATGGAATATTACTCAGCCATAAAAAAGAATGAAATATTACCGTTTGCAGCAACGTGAATGGACCTAGAGATGATCATACTAAGCGAAGTAAATCAGACAGAGAAAGACAAATACCAGATGATATCACTTATATGTAGGATCTAAGAAATGATACAAATGAACTCATTTACAAAACAGAAACAGACTCACAGACATAGAAAACCAGTTTATGGTTACCAAAGGGGAAAGGGGGGAGGGATAAATTAGGAGTAAGGGATTAGCAGATACACACTACTATATATAAAATAAAGAAAATCAACAACAAGGACCTACTGTATGGCACAGGGAACTATATTCAATATCCTGTAATAACCTATAGTGGAAAATAATCTGAAAAAGTATATATATGTGTGTGTGTATATATATATACAAAACGGAGTCACATTGCTGTACACCAGAAACTAATGCAGCACTGTAAATCAACCCTACTTCAATATAAAAAAATAGACCCCCTCCCCCAAATCACAGAGGGTGTGAACACTGAACAGCATCTGGGGTGGGGTGGTGGGAGACACTGAAAGCACAGGGCGGTGCTGTGTGTGGCCCGTGTGGATGTGGCGGGGGGCACGGAGGGTGGTGCCCCTCATTTGGCACTCGGTGAGTCAGGGCAGGGAGCGTGTGTGTGTGTGTGACCAGCCGTGTTCTGGTGGCAGCAGCGGGTTGTGGAGATTGCGGTGGCCGAGGACCCTGGGGGGGGCCTGGGAGGAAGACACGGAGGGAGCCTTGTGTAGGTCGTGGGCACCAGCCTTGAATGGAGGAGCCAGTGGGGACACTTGCGGGTGGCCGAGTTCCAGCAGGGTGAGAGGGCTGGCCGCACAGCTGGGATCCTGCTTCTGGCAACCCTCCACGTATTGCCCAGGCCCCGTGCCGTCTGGGAAGACAGTGCTGCAAACCCCTGGGCGTGTTTTCTTGGGCGCCCTCGCCCGGCGGCTGAGGGTCTCTGCACAGGGCTGTTGTCACAGGGCTGTTGTCACAGCGCCGCAGGGCCGCCTTCCCTGCAGGCTGAGGCGCAGATTCCTCATCAGGGCTTTTGCTGCGATGGTTTGAAACACGGGACTAAAACCTCCTCCAGGGAGCCGCTCTGCCGGGGTGTACCTGGGCACCAGCCAGCAGCCCCGGAATCATCTGGAGAGGACGGAGGAAGGGTGGTCCCCTTGGGGCCCCGAGAACGCATATCTGGGGCTCTTTAAGTGGGCGGGTGGAAGGGAGCGTGAAGACAGGGAATCCTAGACGTGTTCCCTGCCACGCTCCTCAGCCGTGTCCGTCCGTCCGTGGAAGGGGAACCGCCTTAACGCCGCCAAGAGGCTCCGACCCGTGCCATCCACCGGTAGAGATGTACTCTCTTGGATTGCACAGTGTTGCTCCAGGTGGGATAAAGGTGCTATTTGAGAGTGAAGTGGCCCAGTTTAAATGCTTTTAGCTAGAAGCCCTTCTCCTGTCTCTGAACTCCCCTTAGCACCCCAGCTGTGGCCCATGTGCTGGGCACGTTCCGTCCGGTGGTAGGAGTATTCCTCCGCGTTTCCATCTCCCCTGATAGATTATTGCCGTCCGAGGGCTGCTGGGACCAGGCCTTAGTCATCTCTCTTACTGTCAAGGACACCTCTTCCCCAGCGCTTTGGGACTGAGTTTGGCTGCATGTAGTAGAAAATCTGAACCTCTAGATTGAAATGTGGTGGTTTATTTTTCTCGTGCGGCAAGACGTGCAGAGGATGTAGTGGTCCAGGCTGGTGCCCAGTCACCGGATGGGGCAGCATCCCTATCCTCAGCTTTCTGCTCTGCTTTTCTCTCATTCTTCGGTCTAGAAACGGCTCTTGTACCTCTAGAAATGGTCCTTACGTGGCCTTCCCAGTAGTAAGAAGGGTGAATGGCGACGTCAAAAGATGTGGGCCAGCGGAGTGTGCTTCTCTTTTTTTCAAAATGACTTTATTTTTATTTATTTATTTGGCTGTGTTGGGTCTTCATTGCTGCGCGTGGGCTTTCTCTAGTTGCGGTGAGCGGGGGCTACTCTTCGTTGCAGTGCACGGGCATCTCATTGCGGTGGCTTCTCTTGTTGCAGAGCACGGGCTCTAGGCACGCAGACTCAGTAATTGTGGCTCGTGGGCTCTAGAGCACAGGCTCAGTAGTTGTGGTGCACGGGCTTAGTTGCTCCACAGCATGTGGTATCTTCCAGGACCAGGGCTCGAACCCATGTCCCCTGCATTGGCAGGTGGATTCTTTTTTTTTCTTTTAAATTAATTAATTTTGGGCTGCGTTGGGTCTTCGTTGTCACGCGTCGGCTTTTCTCTAGTTGCGGCAAGCGGGGGCTACTCTTTGTTGCGGTGCACGGGCTTCTCATTGTGGTGGCTTCTGGCAGGTGGACTCTTAACCACTGCGCCACCAGGGAAGTCCAAACAAAGCCTTGCTTCTCTTGTTCTTAGGAAAAGGACAGCTTTCTTCTGCCCACACCTCCCTGGCCAATAGTAGGTCATCCTTAGCGGCAAGAGAGCCAGGGAAATGAAGCTACTTTGTTATGGAGGGTATGTTGCTGCCTGGAGCAAAATTGGGGTTCTAATGGTAAAGAATAAAGGAGAAGGTAGGCAGCTAGCATTGAGAGACATGCTGCCACGTAGAAAAGACTCAAACAAACACTTGCCAAGTGAGTGGTTTTAATAGTGGACAGGAAGCTCTGTGGTAAGAGGGAGGGTGAAGGTCTAGACCCTGAAGCACACGGGATATTTGGGGTGGCTGCTCCCGCCAGCACCGGAAGACTGTTTGGAGGGTTTAACTCTTGGAATTCACTGTCTTCCTGCAGTTTTCCTTTTTTCTTTCTCCAGCTTTGATGAGGTAATGATTGACGAATAAAATTGTAATATAATTTAAAGTGTGCTGTGTGAAGATTTCATATAATTGGTGAAATGATCACCACAGTCAAGTTAATTCACACATCTACCACTTCAGAGTTACCTTTTTTTGTTTTTTTTTGTGGTGAGACTACTTCTGATTTACTCTCTTAGTAGATTTCAAGTATATCATACACTATTATTACCTATAGTTCCCATGCTGTATCCTCAGAACTTCATTAATCTCATAACTGGAAGATTGTACCTTTTGACCAAAATCCCCCTCACCCAGAAATAAACATTCTACTGTTTCTATGAATTTAAGGGTCTTGTTGGTTTTCGTAGAGTTCACATGTGATACTGTACAGTATTTATTTCTCTCTGGCTTATCTCAATTCACATAATGTCCTCTGGGTTCATCCATGTTGTTGCAAAAGGCAGTACAGTTCACCCTTGAACAGCCTGGGGCTTAGCGGCACTGACCCCCCACGCAGTTGAAGATCTGCTTATAATTCATAGTCAGCTCCATTCCTCATATACGCAGGTCCTCAGGATACAGTTCTGCATCCACAGACTCAACCAGCCTTGGATCCTGTAGTACCATAGTATGTCCTGTTGAAAACAATTTGAGTATAGTGGACCTATGCAGTTCAGACCCACGTTTTTCAAGGGTCAACTCTACTTCCTTCTTTTGGATGGATGAATAATATTCCATTGTATGTGCGTGTGTGCATGTGTGTGTTTCACACTTTCTTCATCCACTCATCCATTGATGGACACTTAGGTACTTAGGTTGTTTCCGTATCTTGCCTCATGAGAATAATGCTACAGTGAACATGGGGGTGTAGATATCTCTTTGAGACAGTAATTTCATTTCCTTTGGATACATACCCAGATGTAGGATTGCTGGATTATATGGTAGTTCCATTTTTAATTTTTTGAGGAATCTTCATATTTTTTCCTACAGTTGCCACTCCAATTTGTATAACTACCAATAGCGTTCCCTTTCCCCAGATCCTTGCCAACATTTGTTGTCTCTTGTCTTTTTGATAATAGGTGTGATAATAACAGGCGTGAGGTGATATTGTGGTTTTCATTTAAATTTCCCTGATAATTAGTGATGTTGAACATCTTTTCATATATCTGTGGGCCATTTGCGTGGTTTCTTTGGAAACATGTCTATTTAGGTCCTTTGTCCATTTTAAAATGAGGTGGTTTTTTTTTGCTATTGAGTTATAAGAGTTCCTTATATATTTTGGATATTACCCCTTATTAGATACGTGATTTGCAAATATTTTCTCCCATTCCGCAGGTTGCCTTTTTTAAAAATTATTTAATTTATTTATTTTTGGCTGCGTTAGGTCTTCCTTGCTGCGTGTGGGCTTTCTCTAGTTGCGGCGAGTGGGGGCTACTCCTTTTCTTTGCAGTGCAAGGGCTTCTCATTGTGGTGGCTTCTCTTGTTGCGGAGCACAGGCTCTAGGCGCGCAGGCTTCAGTAGTTGTGGCTCGCAGGCTCTAGACCACAGGTTCAGTAGTTGTGGCGCATGGGCTTAGTTGCTCCGCGACACGTGGGATCTTCCTGGACCAGGGCTCAAACCCGTGTCCCCTGCATTGGCAGGCGGATTCTTAACCACTGCACCACCAGGGAAGTCCCACAGGTTGCTTTTTAATTTTGTTGATGGTTTCCTCTGCTGTACAGAAACCTTGTAGCTTGATGTAGTCTCACTTGTTTATTTTTGCTTTCGTTGCCTGTGTTTTTGGTGGCAGATCCAAGACATTATTGTCAAGAGCTTACTGCCTATGTTTTCTTCTAGGAGTTTTATTGTTTCAGGTGTTGCATTTTAGTCCTTAATCCGTTTGAGTTGATCTTTGTGAGTGGTGTAAGAAAAGGGTCCAGTTTTATTCTTTTGCATGTGGCTGTCCAGTTTTCCCAACACCATTTATTGAAGAGACTGTCCATTCCCCATTGTATGTTCTTGGTGCCTTGTCAAAAATTATATGCATGAGTTTATTTCTGGGCTCTCTGTTCTATTGATATATGTGTCTTTTTTATACCAATTCCATACTGCTGTCTCTTAGTCATTTACAGTGCAGGAAAGGACCAGGTGAACCTGTGTATTTGGAGGTTGGAGGAGAATATAAGGTGGTGTAAAAGAGAAATACTAATTTAAAAAAAGGAAAAAGTTTGTATTGTGTTATCAAAGAAGAAATGATCTTGCTTACGATACAAGATAAGCACATATAGAATATATATAAGCATACATAGTAATAAGACAAATCGACACCATGGGGAAACCTGATGTTCTATTACACGAGGTAAAACATATTTAGAAATATACTGCCTCCCAGACAGCTCCTGCTGAGCGCAAAAGGAGAGGTCCAAGTGCAGTGCTGCGGAGCATGGGGGAAGCTGACTTATGATTACGGGAAATGAGGAACGGTTTTGATGGGTGTGTAATATTTGAGGTGGATTTTGGTGTTTGGAGATAAGCAGGAAGGTTGCTCTTGGTGGAGGGAAGAGGATGAAAGGGCATAGAGGCATTTTGGTGTCTGGTTGGAGGTATAGAAGGGTGGGAAGACCTGTAAAGAACTTCACTCCCAACCTGGAAATGGGTAAAAGCTGGACACACAGAAAGTTCACAACGGATCTTGAACGCACGGGATGCTGAAAGTGCAAGACCCAGCGTGCAGGGACAGAGGAGACACAGCACTCACTTACCTGCACACAGGTAAGAAGAGTCCAGCAAGGCTGACTGGAGATTGGAGAAGGCTGGCTGTGCGTGATGCCCCAGGGGGTGCAAATATGGGGGAATCTGCACCACCTTGCAAGTTCTTCTCTCCATGAACCACACCAGTCCCTCACAGAAAAGACTAAAAAAGTCCATAGAAGATCTTTCTCATCGGGCAGAACCGGGAGGAGGAGAAGAAGCTGCTGTGGGAAGGGCAAGAAATTTCTCCTGAACTCTTCTGTATCTCCGCCACAGACAAAAGCTTTACTTTGGGAGAGGGATGACAGACACTGTCATCGTTAGGGTACTGCTGAAATCTCAGTGTAGCTGCGGGAAGAAAACAGGAAAGAAAATCTTAACCCCCAAGGGAGGGGCAGCTGGATTCAGGACAGTGGATGCAGGAGAGAGCAGGGTCACTGAGTAGGCCATCCCGTCGAGGTCCAAGGACACAGGACCTGCCTGAGACTGAGGCTTAAGCGCAACAACAGAGGACACCCTCCACCCTCACACCACCACCAGGCTAACAAGTGTGGAATAACGAGTAATTTGCAAGAGGCAGACCTCTGAGGCCTGCTGCGGAGGGAGGACTTAAGGCTGAGGGTGCAGTAGTCATTGGAAAACAGACTCTGGCATTTGAGTCTAACACAGGGTGGGGCACTGAGGGTAACCATGGCAACAAGAGACCTCAAAGCCAGCCCAACTCCTGATTAGATTAGCTTAAACTCACACTAAGGCCTAGCAGAAGGAAAGGTGTGCCCATTTCCAGGAATTAAAAAAAATATTTATGTTAGTCTGCATGCCTACACAAGGTGTCCAACTTTTAAGTAAAAAATTACTAAGCATATGAAAAGGCAAGGAAAAAATCCCAGGAGACAAAGCAATCATTAGAGTCAGACTCAGGCATGTCACAGATGTTGGAACTGTCTGACAGGAAGTTTAAAGTAACTGTGATTAAATAGGCTAAAGGCTCTAATAGAAAATGTGCAAGATCAGATGGATTAATAGAAACCACCCAAACTGAAACACGGGGAAAAAAAATAAAAGCAAGAAGAACAGAACAAAACCAAAAAAAAAAAAACAACAACAAAAAAACCCCCAAAAAAGACCAGAACATCTAAGAGTTGTGGGATAATACCAGACAGTCTAACATTTACTTTATTGGAATGCCTGAAGGAGATGTGACAGAGAATGGGGAAGAAAAAAATATTTGAAGAAATAATGGCTGGGGACTTCCCTGGTGGTGCAGTGGTTAAGAATCCACCTGCCAATGCAGAGGACATGGGTTTGACCCCTGGGCCGGGAAGATCCCACATGCCACGGAGCATGCACCACAACTACTGAGCCTGCGCTCTAGAGCCTGTATGCCACAACTACTGAAGCCCGTGCGCCTAGAGCCGGTGCTCTGCAACAAGAGAAGCCACTGCAATGAGAAGCCCGTACACCACAACAAAGAGTAGCCCCCACTCGCCACAACTAGAGAAAGCCTGTGTGCAGCAACAAAGACCCAACACAGCCAAAAATTAAAAAAAAAAAAAGAAAAGAAATAATGGCTGAATAATTCCCCAAATGAGTGACAGCGAATCACAGATCCAGGAAGCTCAGAGAATACCTGGCAGGTTAAATACGACAAAACAAAACACACAGTCAAGCAGTTATGGACAAAAGAAGAGAAGATCTTAAAGGCAGCCAGAGGAAAGAAGACACATTATGGAGGAATAAAACTAAGAATTAAGCAGACTCTGCTTCAGAGACTATGCAAGTTAGAACACAGTGGAGTGACATTTAAAAATTGCTAGGAAAGAACTATCAACCCAGATTCTACACCTAGTGAAAATCTATGTCAAAAATGAAAGAGAAAAAAATTTTTTTCTCAAATAATAACTATGGAAATTCATTGCCAGCATACATACTCTACAAGAAATGTTAAAGAAAGATCATTAGGCAGAAGGATTATGATACCAGGTGGAATCTTGGATCTATACAAAGAAATGAAGAACACTGGAAATGAAGGTAAAATAAATGAAGGTAAAATAAAATTCAGTTTTTCCTATTTTTAATTGCTCTGAGCGAGAACATTTTGCAAAACAAAAGTGGTTGCAGTGTATTGTGTATTTCTGACCCACCTTTTATTTTCTAATTCATAATTTTTTTTACAGAGGTAACATTGGTTTATGACAGTATACGCTTCATGTGTACAACATTATATTTCTGCTTCTGTATACCCTATAGTGTGTTCACCACCAAAAATTTAGTTTCCATGTATCACCATACGGTTGATCCCCTTTACTTATTTTTCCCTCCCCCCGACCCCTTACCCTCTGGTAACCACCACTCTGTTTTCTGTATCTACGTGTTTCTTTTTGTTTGGTTTGGCTTGTTCATTTTTTTTTTTGTTTACTTGTTTGTTTGTTTTTTGTATTCCACATACGACTGATATCATATAGTATTTGTCTTTCTCCATCTGACTTATTTCACTTAGCATGATACCCCAAGTTCCATCCATGTTGTTGCAGATTACATTGTATACACTGTATAGATGTATGTATATATGTATGTATACCACATTCTCTTTATCCATTCATCTGTTGTTGGGCACTTAGGTTGTTTCCATATCTTGGCTATTGTAAATAATGCTGCTGTGAACACAGGGGTGCATAAATCTTTGAATTAGTGTTTTCATATTCTTCGGATAAATACTCAGAAGTGGAATAGCTGGACTGTATGGTAGTTCCACTCTTAATTTTTTGAGGAATCTCTGTACCATTTTACATAGTGACTGCACCAATTTACATTCCCACCAACAGTGTACTAGGGCTCTCTTTTTTTCTCCATCTTTGCCAACACTTGTTATTTCTTGCCTTTTTGATAATAGCCATTCTAACAGACACAAGGTGATATCCCATTGCAGTTTTGATGTGCATTTCCCTAATAATTAGTGATGTTGAACATCTTTTCAGGTGCTTGTTGGCCATCTGTTTGTCTTCTTTGGAAAATGTCTATTCTGGTCCTCTGCCCATTTTTTAATCCGGTTGTTTGGGTTTGTTTTTTTTTTTTTGTTGTTGTTGAGTTGTATGAGTTCTTTATATATTTTAGATATTAACCTCTTATCAGATATAGCATTTGCAGATATCCTCTGCTGTTTGGTAGGTTGTCCTTTCACTTTGTTGATGGTTTCTTTTGCTGTACAGGAGCATTTTAGTTTGCTGTAGTCCCATTTGTTTCTTTTTGCTTTTGTTTCTCTTACCTGAGGAAACATATCTAGAAACATATTTTTAAGACTCACGTCTGAGTGTGTACAGCCTATGTTTTCTTCTAGGAATTTTACAGTTTCAGGTCTTACATTCAAGACTTTAATCCATTTTGAGTTGATTTTTGTGCATGGTGTGGGATAGTGGTTTAGTTTAGTTTTTTTGCATGTGGCTGTCCAGTTTTTGCAACATCAGTTACTTTTTTTAAATAGATCTTTATTGGAGTATAATTGTTTCACAATACTATGTTAGTTTCTGTTGTACAACAAAGTGAATCAGCCATATGCATACATATGTCCCCGTATCCCCTCCCTCTTGAGCCTCCCTCCCATCCTGCCTATCCCGTCCCTCTAGGTCATCACAAAGTACCAAGCTGATCTCCCTGTTCTATGCTGCTGCTTCCCACTAGCTAACTATTTTATATTCAGTAGTGCATATATGTCGATGGTACTATCACTTTGCCCCAGCTTCCCCCTCCTACCCCATGTCCTCAGGTCCATTCTCTATGTCTACCTCTTTATTCCTGCCCTGCAGCTAGGTTCATCAGTACCATTTTTGTTTTTTTTTGGATTCCATATATACGTGTTAGCATACAGTATTTGTTTTTCTCTTTCTGACTTACCTCACTCTGTATGACAGACTCTAGGTCCATTCACCTCACTACAAATAACTCAATTTTGTTTCCTTTTATGGCTGAGTAATATTCCATTGTATATGTGTGCCACATCTTCTTTATCCATTCATCTGTCGATGGACATTTAGGTTGGTTCCATGTCCTGGCTATTGTAAATAGTGCTGCAGTGAACATTGGGGTACATGTCTCTTTTTGAATTATGGTTTTATCAGGGTATATGCCCAGTAGTGTGGGATTGCTGGGTCATATGGTAGTTCTATTTTTAGTTTTTTAAGGAATCTCCATACTGTTTTCCATAGTGGTTGTATCAATTTACATTCCCACCAACAGTGCAAGAGGGTTCCCATTTCTCCACACCCAATCCAGCATTTATTGTTTCTAGATTTTTTTGATAATGGCCATTTTGACCAGTGTGAGGTGATGCCTCATTGTAGTTTTGATTTGCATTTCCCTGATAATTAGTGATGTTGAGCATCTTTTCATGTGCCTCTTGGCCATCTGTATGTCTTCCTTGATGAAATGTCTATTTAGGTCTTCTGCCCATTTTGTAACTGGATTGTTTTTTTTTGATATTGAGGTCCATGAGCTATTTGTATATTTTGGAGATTAATCCTTTGTCTGTTGTTTCATTTGCAAATATTTTCTCCCATTCTGAGGGTTGTGTTTTTGTCTTGTTTATGGTTTCCTTTGCTGTGCAAAGGCTTTTAAGTTTAAGTCCCATTTTTTAATTTCTGTTTTTATTTCCGTTACTCTAGGAGGTGGGTCAAAAAAGATCTTGCTGTGGTTTATGCCAAAGAGTGTGTTTCCTGTGTTTTCCTCTAGGAGTTCCATAGGAGTTATGTCTGGTCTTACATTTAAGTGTTTAATCCATTTGGAGTTTATTTTTGTGTATGGTGTTAGGTAATGTTCTAATTTCATTCTTTTACATGTAGCTGTCCAGTTTTCCCAACAACATTTATTGAAGAGGCTGTCTTTTCTCCATTGTATGTTCTGGCCTCCTTTGTTGTAAATTAGGTGCCCATATGTGCATGGGTTTTTCTGTGGACATTCCATCCTGTACCATTGATCTATATTTCTGTCTTTGTGCCAGTACCATACTGTCTTGATTACTGTAGTTATGTAGTATAGTTTGAAGTTGGGGAGCCTGATTCCTTCAACTCTGTTTTTCTTTCTTAAGATTGCTTTGGCTATTGGGGGTCTTTTGTGTTTCCATATGAATTGTAAAATTTTTTGTTCTAATTCTGTGAGGAATGCCATTGGTAGTTTGATAGAGATTGCATTGAATCTAGATTGCTTTGGGTAGTATAGTCATTTTCACAATATTGATTCTTCCAATCCAAGAGCATGGTATATTTCTCGATCTGTTTATGTCATCTTTGATTTCTTTCATCAGTGTTTTATAGTTTTCTGAGTACAAGTCTTTTGCCTCTTAGGCAGGTTTATTCCTAGGTATTTTATTCTTTCTGTTGCAATGGTAAATGGGAGTGTTTCCTTAATTTCTGTTTCTGATTTTTCATTGTTGGTGTATAGGAATGCCAGAGATTTCTGTGCATTAATTTTGTATCTTGCAACCTTACCAAATTCATTGATTAGTTCTAGTAGTTTTCTGGGGGCATCTTTAGGATTTTCTATGTATGGTATCGTGTCATAGGCAAACAGTGAGAGTTTTACTTCTTTTCCAATTTGTATTCCTTTTATTTCTTTTCTTCTCTGATTGCTGTGGCTAAGACTTCCAAAACCATGTTGAATAAGATTGTCGAGAGTGGACATCCTTGTCTTGTTCCGGATCTTAGTGGAAATGCTTTTAGTTTTTCACCATTGAGAGTGATGCTTGCTGTGGGTTTGTCATATATGGCCTTTATTATGTTGAGGTAGGTTTCCTCTATGCCCATTTTCTGGAGAGTTTTTGTCATAAATAGGTGTTGAATTTTGTCAGAAGCTTTTCCTGCACTTATTGAGATGATCATATGGTTTTCCTTCTTCAGTTTGTTAATATGGTGTATCACATTGATTGATTTGTGTATATTGAAGAATCCTTGCATCCCTGGGATAAATGCCACTTGATCATGGTGTATGATCCTTTTAATGTGCTGTTGGATTCTGTTTGCTAGTATTTTGTTCAGGATTTTTGCATGTATGTTCATCAGTGATATTGGTCTATAATTTTCTTTTTTTGTGATATCTTTTTCTGGTTTTGGTATCAGGATGATGGTGGCTTCGTAGAATGAATTTGGGAGTGTTTCTCCCTCTGCAATTATTTGGAAGAGTTTGAGAAGGTTGGATGTTAGCTCTTCTCTAAATGATTGATAGAATTCACCTGTGAAGCCATCTGGTCCTGGACTTTTGTTTGTTGGAAGATTTTTGATTACAGTTTCTATTTCATTACTTGTGATTGGTCTGTTCGTATTTTCTGTTTCTTCCTGGTTCAGTCTTGGAAGGTTATACCTTTCTAAGAATCTGTCCATTTCTTCGTGGTTGTCCATTTTATTGGCATATAGTTGTTTGTAGTAGTCTCTTATAATGCTTTGTATTTCTGCAGTGTCAGTTGTGATTTCTCTTTTTTCATTTCTAATTTTATGAATTTGTGTCCTCTCCCTTTTTTTCTTGATGAGTCTGGCTAGTGGTTTATCAATTTTGTTTATCTTCTCAAAGAACTAGCTTTTAGTTTTATTGATCTTTGCTATTGTTTTCTTTGTTTCTATTTCATTTATTTCTGCTTTGGTCTTTATGATTTCTTTTCTTCTACTGACTTTGGGTTTTCTTTGTTCTTCTTTCTCTAGCTGTTTTAATTGTAGGGTTAGATTGTTTATTTGAGATTTTTCTTGTTTCTTGAAGTGAGATTGAATTGCTATGAACTTCCCTCTTAGAACTGCTTTTGCTGCATCCCACAGGTTTTGCGTCATCATGTTTTCGTTGTCATTTTTTAATTTCTTCTTTGATTTCTTCTGTGATCTCTTGGTTATTTAGTAGCACACTGTTTAACCTCCATGTATTTGTGTTTTTTAAAGTTTTTTTTTCCCTGTAATTCATTTCCAAGCTCATAGCATTGTGGTCAGAAAGATGCTTGATACGATTTCAGTTTTCTTAAATTTTCTGAGGCTTGGTTTGTGACCCAAGATGTGATCTATCCTGGAGAATGTTCTGTGTGCACTTGAGAAGAAAGTGTATTCTGCCACTTTTGGGTGGAATGTTCTATAAAAATCAATTAAATCTGTCTGGTCTATTGTGTCATTTAAACCCTGTGTTTCCTTATTTTTTTTCTGTTTGGATGATCTGTCCAATGGTGTAATTGGGGTGTTAAAATCCCTTACTAATATTGTGTTCCATTGATTTCCCTGTTAATGGTTGTTAGCATTTGCGTTAGGTATTAAGGTGTTCCTGTGTGGAGGTAAACATTTATAATTGTTATATCTTCTTATTGGTTTGATCCTTTCATCATTATGTAGTGTCCCTCCTTATCTCTTGTAGCAGTCTTTATTTTAAAGTCTATTTTATCTGATATGAGTATTGCTGCTCCAGCTTTCTTTTGATTTCCATTTCCATGGAATATCTTTTTCCATCCCTCCACTTTCAGTCTGTTTGTGTCCCTAGGTCTGAAGTGGGTCTCTTGTAGACAGCATATATATGGGTCTTGTTTTTGTATCCATTCAGCCAGTCTGTGTCTTTTGGTTGGGGCATTTAATCCATTTACATTCAAGGTTATTATCAATATGTTTGTTCCTATTACCATTTTCTTAATTGTTTTAGGTCTGTTTTCGTGGGTCTTTTCCTCCTCTTGTGTTTCCCGCCTAGAGAAGTTTCTTTAGCATTTGCTGTAAAGCTGGTTTGGTGGTGCTGAATTCTCTTAGCTTTTGCTTGTCTGAAACGCTTTTGAGTTCTCTGTTGAATCTGAATGAGATCCTTATCTTGGTTGTATGTTTTTCTCTTTAATGTATCCTGCCACTCCCTTCTGGCCTGCAGAGTTTTTGCTGAAAAATCAGCTGATAACCTTTTCGGGATTCCTTTGTATGTTATTTTTTGTTTTTCCCTTGCTGCTTTTAATATTTTTTCTTCGAATTTAATTTTTGTTAGTTTGATTAATATGTGTCTTGGTGTGTTTTTCCTAGGGCTTATCCTGTATGGGACTCTCTATGCTTCCTGGACTTGGGTGACTATTTCCTTTCCCATGTTAGGGAAGTTTTCTACTATAGTCTTTTCAAATGTTTTCTTAGACCCTTTCTTTTTCTCTTCTTCTTCTGGGACCCCTATACTTCGAATGTTGGTGCGTTTAATGTTGTCCCAGAGGTCTCTGAGATTGTCTTCAATTCTTTTCATTCTTTTTTCTGTATTCTTTTCCTCGGCAGTTATTTCCACCATTTTGTCTTCCAGCTCACTCATTCGTTCTTCTGCCTCAGTTATTCTGTTATTGATTCCTTCTAGTGTATTTTTTATTTCAGTTATTGTGTTGTTCATCTCTGTTTGTTTGTTCTTTAGTTCTTGTAGATCTTTGTTAAACATTTTTTGTATTTTCTCAATCTGTGCCTCCATTCTATTTCTGCATATTGGACATGCAGCTTCCTCACCTGCAACACAGAGGTGACACCACCTTTGGGGCTCCTGGGAAGACTCAGTGAAGTATGATATTTGAAAAGTGGCCAGTCCAGTACTGCTGGGCCTGTCGGAGATGCCACATGCTGTAGTTTATCCTTATCTAGTTTTGAAGAACATGGGGACCACAGCAAAGAAGAGGGAAGTGGCAGTGTGGTCTTGCCAGTGGCAGCCTGCAGTAGAAGTAAATTGTTTGGGTGACACTCTGGTCAGTTGTGAGATGCTGAGTCCCAATTAAAAATTCAGCAGTGGAAGTCTGCGGCCTGTTAGGGCTTTTCTCCCCGCTGTTCTTTCTTTTATAGCCTAAGATACAGTTGGCAATTGAACCTCTGAAAAATATTAATTTTTTAAAGAACAGTTTTTTAGAAATGAAATATAGTTAATTTACAATATTGTGTTAGTTTCAGGTGTACAACAAAGTGATTCAGTTTTACATACATATACAAAAATCTAGTTCAGATTCTTTTCCATTATAG
The DNA here is from genome assembly GCF_003676395.1 of Aethalodelphis obliquidens. Lineage (NCBI taxonomy): Eukaryota > Metazoa > Chordata > Mammalia > Artiodactyla > Delphinidae > Aethalodelphis > Aethalodelphis obliquidens. The sequence goes on from NW_020837969.1 coordinate 33,599,547, forward strand.
GTTATTACAAGATATTGTAATACTTGTATTATAAGATGTTGACATCCTTGTACTGTACAGTAGGTCCTTGTTGTTTACCTATTTTATTTAATTAATTAATTTATTATTTATTTGTTTATTTTTTTAGCTGCTTTGGGTCTTCATTGCTGCACGTGGGCTTTCTCTAGTTGCAACGAGCAGGGGCTACTCTTCCATGCGGGCTCCTCATTGAGGTAGCTTCTCTTGTTGCAGAGCACAGGCTCTAGGCACACAGGCTTCAGTAGTTGTGCCTCTCAGGCTCAGTTGTTGTGCCTCTTGGGCTCTAGAGCGCAGGCTCAGTAGTTGTGGCGCACGGGCTTAGTTGTTCTGCGGCATGTGGGATCTTCCTGGACCAGAGCTTGAACCCGCATCCCCTGCATTGGTAGGTGGATTCTTAACCGGTGCGCCACCAGGGAAGTACCCTGTTTACCTATTTTATATATTACTATATACTACTTGCTTGTAGATGTCAATCCCAAACTCCTAATTTATCTCTCCCCTGAGTCCTGCTATCCCCTTTGGTAACAGTAAGTTTGTGAAAAATATTAATTTTTAGATGTAATGATAATATTGATTTAGGAGTTTATACTGTAAAAGCTTCCCTGTAAGCTTAAGTTTTATTTGTGTTGTTCCTTTAAATTGACACCACAGTGTTGGGATATATTACTTCTTGCCAGTCAACTCACAGGGTTTGATCGACCAATGTGAATCCTGTTAAAATTTATTGTTGAACTTGTTAGAATCTCTTCCTTTGTCTCTTTTTCTACTTCCTCCCCACCGCACCTTCCTGCAGGAAGGTAATGTTTTCTACTGCTGTACAATTGATTAAGAAACATTTCAGGATGAAAATATCCATTCTAAAACTTTCAGTTTCTGTATGTCCTGCGCCTGCCCCAGCACTACTCAACTGTCATTTTGATGATTTCTTGCTTTTTATTGGGCCTGACTTAGCACAAGACCATGAATTATCCTGTAAAGACATATGAGAACCTAAAGTTATATTGCCCTCTGAAACAGATTTATATTGAAAGCATAAATTAAGGGAAAAAAAAGAATATGTAAAGATTGACCCAAATGTCTAAGTCAGTGGTAGGGCTCTGGAAGAGGTGAGTCAGGATCAGTCTTCCTGGGAAATTATGGAGACTGTCTGCAGTACTTTTAGGAAGAATGGCAGAGAGGCACTTAAGGTCCTCTTCTATTCAATCGAATAAGAGAGAAGAGTGTGAAGTAGACAATCTACACAGCATTGAACAGATTTTCCTTAGCCCTTGTGTATAAATATAACAGGAGCACAAATGGTAATGATGAATTCTGGATCATTGCCTCAGAAACTGGCAAACAGTCATGGTAAGAAATAATTATACGGTTTCAGCCAATTTAACACATTATGCAAGAAATGTTAAACGAAGAATTTTTTTACCCTTCAAATGTTCTCTCTCTCTTTCTCTTTTTAATAAAGTATAAATACAACAAGCACTCATGAACCACTCCCTAGAATTCATAACTATTGTGCCATGTTTGCTTCAGATTTTTTTAAATGAAAGAAGTAAGATATTTCTGATGAAAGGACTCTTTGTCCTTCTCCTCCCCAGAGGAAGCCACTGTGGTGAGTTTGGTGAGCTTCCTGTCACGGCGCATATAATGGTTGCAGTGATGATCAGCTTCTTTTACAGGAACCATCCTTTGTACGGATGACTTTTCTGCTTTACGATGGGCCATAAAGTCAGCTGGGTGCCTGCAGCCACGGATGCTCAGCTGCTTGTTATTTCTTGACATGTGGATTATAAAACCTGTTCACTCCCCATACAGAGTCATGCTGTGTTAATTTCTAATCATTCATTTTATGGAATGCCAGAGACAATCATAATGAATTTATGCCTTCTTTTTTGGTATTTTTTTTAACACTTGAAATGAGAAGCAGTGGACTGTTTCCAGGGATATGGAGTATGCTGATTTAGTTGTAATGTTTTTCCTAGAAGTATTCCTTCAAGAGGAAAAGTCAAGGCTCCAGGGAGTGAATATTGCACACACACTGTCTTGCCTCCCTCCAGGCTGTGAAGTGAAAGAAGTAATTACTCCTGTACACCTGCTGTGGACACGCCCCCTCACCTGGCCATGCTGCTGGAGCAAAGGTTCCGAAGTGGAAGGCCGCAATCCCCCGGTGCCCCAGGGCTCTGTCCTGAGCCTACTTACAGGCTTACCTGGGTGGTGCTTAACTCAGGCCGTGCATCAGAAACACCTGGGGAGCCTGGAGACTCCAGGCCACACCCAGACAGTCGCATCCCCAGGCTCTTGGACTCACCAAGTGCCTCCTCGGCCCAGGAGCACCTGCTGTGCATCTTCCGATGGGCCTTCCGAGACCAGCCTTTCTAAACGCCCCACCACCCCTCACCAGCTGGGCCAAAGCATGGCACCTCTCTGTTCCCTTCCTCACATGGGAGCCATCCGAAATGCTCTGTGAATTTGTTCACTTGCTTATTGTCTCCCCGCCCCCATTAGAAAATGGACCCCTTGAGGGCAGGACCCTGATTTCTTGTTTACACCCTGTTCCTTGCCCGGCACGGTGCCGGGCATGATACATATATGTGTGAAATATTTGTTAAATGAAAATGAATTTTAATATCAGGAGGCCTTGAAGGGCCACTGAGCATAAGTTTGTCCTTTTTCTAAGACCTAAAGAAGGGTAACTTCTTTCCTGAAAAGATGTACCAGTCTCTTTGTGAGTATTTAATCAGAATATAGGGCAATGTACCCTGAAACCCAGTCCTGGGCCTGTATCCTGGTCTTCCCTCAGTATATTCTAACAAATAATAATAATAAAAACGAAAATATAGACACAAGCATGTATACAATAATCCTCGGCTCTAAGGAGCGTTCATATACTCTGACCTGATCCTTTTCTTGGGGGTGGGAAGATTACGGACAGGTGATGAAACAGGCTCAGAGCAGGTAAATAACGTGGCCAATAAATCGGGAGTGTGGGATTAACATATACTACATGTTTATACTTTATACTACATATAAAATAGATAATCTGCAAGGACCTACTGTATAGCACAGGGAACCCTACTCGGTACTCTGTGATGACCCGAATGGGAAAAGAATCTGAAAAAGAATAGATACACGTATATATATAACTGAATCACTTTGCTGTACACCTAAACTAACCCAACATTGTAAATCAACTAGACTCCAATATAAAATAAAAATGAAAAAAATTTTAGATATCAAATAAAATTAATTGGGACCAAAATAATAATTAATAAATAAATAACGTGGCCGAGTCCACATCGTGGTAAATGAGAGGATTGGAATGGGTGCCCATTTGGGGAACTATGAGGGGGTGAGAGAGGGCATCGGACCCCTCCAGCACTGGTGGGCACTGGCTGCCCCTTCACTCTGTGCTCACAGTTTCCTGTGGCTCCTCTCTGGGTGCAGGTGAGGACCTAGAGCGGCTTGGCTCTGTTCCATCTGATTGGCTTTGAGGGAAGCCTCCCTCCTCAGGGAGCTGCTGGGAACCCTAATCATGGCTGACCGTGAGTTCCAGGAAAAGACCCTGAAGCCTGGAGTCATCTCTAATCAGTGCATCAGCTCCTAAGTGCCTGACTAACAGAGATTAAATACGTCACCCGGGGACTTCCCTGGTTGTCCAGTGGCTAAGACTGCGCTCCCAATGCAGGGGCCCCGAGTTCAGCCCCTGGTCAAGGAACTAGATCCCACACGCCTTGACTAAAGATACTGCGTTCTGCCACTAAGACCCGATGCAGCCAAATCAATAAATATTAAAAAAAAAAAAGTCAGCCCTCCCAATGCAGGGAGCCTCCACGTGATGCTACGGGGTGGGTGCTGCTCTGTGGGTGGTGCGTCATGGGTGCTGAATTTACTGCTTTGCTTCATAACTTAGGTGCGTGTGCTGCCTATGTTCCTTCGCCTGTAGAAATATTGCATCGTTCGACCATTAAACCATAAGAAATAAGACAGGGTAATGTGATCGGTTACCTTGACCTCAGAACTAAATGAAACCGCACTTTTCAGGTTCCGTCCCTTCCCTCCCTCCCCCGCCCCCATCTTTGTCTCTGTCTCTGCCTGGTTCCTCGTCCTTGCTCAGAATGGAGCTGCCGAGTGGTTTTGTTGTTTATGTCTAATATAGTTTAAAGAGTGCTTTGGGGTGGAATTTTTTTTTTTTTTTTAAGCGGTACGCGGGCCTCTCACTGTTGTGGCGTCTCCCATTGCGGAGCACAGGCTCTGGACGCGCAGGCTTAGCGGCCATGGCTCATGGGCCCAGCCGCTCCGCGGCATGTGGGATCTTCCCGGACCGGGGCACGAACCCGTGTCCCCTGCATCGACAGGCGGACTCTCAACCACTGCGCCACCAGGGAAGCCCGTTTGGGGTGGATTTTAAAGAGCATGTCAGTTAAACCTTCGTCCCTGCTATCGATTTAATTTGAATGTGACCCCTGAGGAGGGTGACTTTACACGCTGGCCCACCCGGGACCACCCTGGATGGCGTCTGCTGTCCCTGCACAGTTATCAGATGTGTGCCTGTTCGGATGCTAAGTTATAGAGGCCAGATTCTCCAGAATGACCTTCTCCGTACTTCCCACTTTTGATCAATGACTCTTTAAATAAACGGACCCCCCACCTTGGCGCTGTGTCACTCATCGTAGTGCTGGTAGGGGCGTGGTTCCCGCTGCTGACCTACCCACAGGTACGTCCTCATCTTAAGTCCTCATCTTAAATCGGGCAGCTTTATAGGAAATGATCGGTAAGTAGGTTGGCAACTGTGGTGTTACTGGGTCCCTTAGTTCGCAGCATTATTCATTGGGATTTAAAGGTTGTCGTTGGTTGTGCGTAATTGTGCAGTGCCTTTTGGACACAGAACTGCTTGATCTGTCAACCAAACAAGAATTTCCTGCCCTCAGCGCCAGTATTTCCACCGGCACTGCTGGTGTTCTCAGATCCTGTTGAAACTCATGCTGCTTTTCCCTTGAGCTGCCTTCCGGATTTCCCGGCCTTGGATGGCTCTGGTCAGTAGATCAGATGGCAGCAGCCTCCCGTTGGGCGGACCCCTCAGCGCTGGTAGAGCTTCCCCAGGGCCTCCCTGTGGCCCCCTTTCTCACATACCCAGAGAGTCACGAGTTTTCCTTTTGTGATGTATTTTAGCTTGAGGACTGTCTGTGATGTTGATTTTGCTCAGATAAGGTGTGGAGGGAAGTGTGAAGATAAGCCAGAGGCCTGTGCTTGGCGTCCCCCCCCAGGGGACCACATCCTGGGGGGACCTTAGCCTCCAGATGCCCTGGGGTGTGGCCCACAGACGTTTATTATCCCTGTGACAGCGATCCCTCTCCTTCCCTTGTGGTTGGAGACTAAGAAGGAATCTCCTGCGGGCCTGGTGGGCTTCGGGTGAGGAACAGACACTCCCTAAGCCCCGTGCGGTGCCTTTGGCGCCCAGGTTCACGTTCCAGGCGGCCTGAGTGGCAGCAGACTGACGGCCCCGAGGGGACCACCAGCCCCTCCACAGTTTTCCTTTTAGGAAGTAACGTTTCCTTTGAGGATGTTGAGGAAACGCTGATCCCTCCCCACGACGCACATATGGCTGAGCTGGGCTTTGGTTCACACACTCTTGGCCCTTTTGTGAAGCCTGTTAAGGCCGGAAACAGAATTCCTCTTAATTTGGGTGAGTTAAAGATTAAATTGGGGTGGGGTTGGGGGGTGTACTGGCAGACAAAGAAAGAGGGGGTATAAACGGCTTTCTCCCTGCTGTGGTTTACTGTGTACAGGCCGTGTGTGATTGCGGATGGAGAGGGACTAGACATCTATTTTTAAGTTAAAAACCAGCATTCGTGGTGCTTTGGAAAAATCCACCTAAACCCAGCATAACGGGGGTTCCAGAAGCGTGTGGGACTCAGGTGCACTTTCTTTCTCTCCTCTTTGACCCCAGGTTCACTTGGTGTCTTGTTTTCTGGGGGGTGTTGGGATGGGAGGGGAGGAGGAGAGAAGGGTGTGAGAGTGACCAACTGAATTGCTTAACTCACCAGAAAATGCAGCTAATTCGGAGCATTCTCATTCTTCATTCAAAACCTTATAAAGCTCTCCCGAGTGCAGTGTGGGGTGTTAGTCTAACTGGGGCAAGAAAAAGCATAGCAGACTTGGTGCCGCCCTCCCCGGCCTTCAGGAGCTGCCGGCTGCTGGGGAGGGTGCGACAGCCAGATGCCCGCACATGGCGTATGTGTACACGGGGCTTCTGGGAGACGGGGGAGAAGCTCGCATCGTCCCGTGACTGGAGGACCCTAGCGGTAGCAGTACTCGCCATGGGGAGAAGTGCAATCAAGTCGCACCGAGTAGCTCTAGGCTCGCTCATGGTGCATGACTTGGTTTAGAATGTGTGGTTTTGAATGACTGAATCTGATAACTTCGTATCAGTCAGTGAGTGAGACCTGCAGCCCCAGGGGGATGCTTTGTATCTGGTTGCACTTGGTTTTCCTGTGCCAGGTGCTGTGCAGTCAGTAGTCATCAACCCTCCAGTTACCTGGGGGTCTCAGAAGAAGTGAGCCCCTTCTTATGATGCACAGCCTTGGGTGCATCCCTTCTGGATTTCCCTGACTTGGATGATTTTGGTCCGTAGGTCAGAGAGGCAGCAGCTTCCTGTCAGCTGGACCCCTTGGACCCGGGAGAGCTTCCCCAGGGCCTCTCTCCTTCCCTTTTCTCACACATCCCGAGGGTTACGAGTGTCCCTTTTGTGAAGTATTTTTAGCTTGAAGGCTGTCCATGGTGTTGATTTTGATCCACCAGGAGGAGGGAAGTGAAAGCACAGCAGGGAAGGGTGAGGGAGGGAGGGGTCCAGACCTGGTCCTGGTCTGGATGGGGCTGCTGCTGGCTGGGGTACCCTTGCTGTCTTTAGGGGAGACTCTGAAACCCAGCGCTCTTCCTCCCAAACCACTTCCACGGCAGCTCAGCCCTTGTCCAGAAGCAGCCACAACATGGCACGCGAGCCATTTGACTTCGGTCTCGAGGGTGAGGTCTGGTGCTGACACGTGGAGCTGGGAGAGGATGGGAGAGGACGTGCATCCAGGTGGACTGGGCAGCATGAGCCAGGGTCCAAGAGGGAAAATCCCAGGTGAATGCAGGGGACACTGGAGGGTGTGGAGTGCGAAGGGGAGGGGCTGGGAGCAGATGCAGGCAGCGGGGATCCACTGAAGGCTTGTGTGAAGGGCTGTGATGTGGTCAAAGCTCACTTTCGGGAGGTTAATCTTGCAGTGGTGGAAGGGGGTCAGGAGGGACTTCCGTCAGGAGACTGTGGTCATGGTCCAAGCTATGTTTAAGGTCGCACGTGAGACAGCTATGAAACCAGCCAAATGGCTTGTGAGACTTATCTCAGTTCCTGCAGGAAACAGTTGCTCAAATAGAGGAGCAATTTAGGGATGACATGTAATAAGAATTTTCCTTGATGAATCAACAAAGCTCCTTTAAGATTAGTGTATCTGTGGAGGTTTATTTGTGCAGTGTATGTTAGTTTGTCACGTGTGATATTACTGTCCTGTAGTTTAAAGCGTGGACTCTGGATTCAAAGCACAGCCTCCCGCTTATTACCTGTGAGACCTTAGGTGAACAACTTAGCCTTGCCATGCCTCAGGACCTGCCACCTTCACAAAGGCTAACGTCGTCGTCGTCGTCATCATCGTTTGTAATATTTATTTATAACAAATTAAATGTCTGACTTCACAGAGATATAGGATTTTTCAGCATCCTAAGTATTCCCCCTTAAGAACTGCATTTGGCCGAGAGTTAACAGACACTCTCCCCGCCACGATCTTGAACTCCTAAGGGTTTACTTTCTAAACAAGAAGACTGCAGGTAGACAGTTTCTGGCACTGCTTTGATGTCTTCAGGATGTCAGGGTAACTGAGATTCTTTTGGTCTCCCTCCTTCACGGGCTCAAGATGGCTGCTGCCACTCCAGCCACCATGTCTGTCTCACTGAAGGAAGAAGAATGAAGGGTGGAAGGTCAAAGGGGTACCTGCCGGTTCAATAAGCTCTCTTTAAAATTCCTTCCTAGAAACCCTACCTGAGGGCTTCCACTAATATCTTATTGGCCATCTCTGTCTTCAGGGGATGTTGGAAAAGCTAATTTCCTCCAGGCACTTTGCTCCCCTCAAAAATACAGATGTTCTGCTGTTACTAAGAAAAAAGAGAAGGATGGATATTCTGTGGGCAGCTAGAGGTCTCTGCCACAGTGGGACCTCACTGCAGGAAAACTACCTCAAGGGCTTCAAAGAATTTTGTCTATTTCTACAGTACCAATTGATTGCCTTCTCCCAGATTGAGAGCTTCTGGTAGTCTAATCAATTAAGTTTTTAGCATATTGTAAGTTTTTGCCTTTAAGAAGTGTGTTCAAGAAAGAAAAGGCAATTACAGAAAGAGATGGTAACATAGGATGTTTTCAGCTCAATTAATTGTCAGTATAGGTGTAGGGAGGAGTCGTAGTTTATACCTAAGATCCACTCAGTGGGTCACATAACAGGTGCTGTCTGACCAATGGTGAGGAAGACTTTGTCATCTGGTCCATATCCTGTCTGTCATGTTTCTATATGTATAGTCAGGCTGACAGTAATGTAAAAACATGATAAATATATACGAGATGCAAAGAAGGAAGGTAATCAGCCTGATTCTGTAGATAAGAAAGACATCAGGCAAGAGTCACACATAAAGAAGGACCATGGCAACGAGCTGTAAGGACCTGCATAACCTCAAGTCCGAGTCAGAGCTGAAAGAAAGCCCATGAGCGCTATCTAGTAAGATCAACGCCCAGAAGTAGGAGGTTTCAGCTCTAGGCTTAGAGCTGCAGTAACTGATGTATATAACTGAAAAAAAAATAACTTACCCTCTTTGTGCCCAAGTTTTTTGTTTCAGTTGTGGTGAAATACACATAACATAAAGTTTACCACCTTCACCATTTCTAGGTGTACAGTTCAGTGGCACTGAGCACATTCACATGGTGTACCCATCACCACCATCCATCTGCAGAGCTTCTTCACCTTCCCCAGCTGAACCTCTGCGAGACAATACCTCCTCATTCCCTCCCCCCAACCCCTGACAACCAACCTTCTACTCTGTCTCTATGATTTTGACTGTTCCAGTTCCCTCAGAATGACTGGAATCATCTAGTACATGTCCGTTTGTGAGTGGCTTCCTGCACTAGGAATAATGTGTTCAAGGTTCATCTGTGGGGCAGCATGCGTGGAACTTTCCTTCCTTTATTGAGGCTGAATAATATTCCGTGGTTTGCATACACCACATTTTGTTGGTCTATTTGTTTGTCGATGGACACTTGGGTTGCTTCCACCTTTAGGCTATTACAAATAATGGTGCTGTGAGCATGAGTGCACAAATATTCTTTGAGACTCTGCTTTCAGTTCTTTTGGGTATATACCCTGAAGGGGAATTGCTGGATCACGTGGGAATTCTATTTTTAATTTTTGGAGGAACAGCCATACTGTTTCCCAGAGTGGCTGCGGCGTTTTGCATTCCCCCCGGCGATGCACAAGGGTTCCAGGGTCTCCACATCCTCGCCAGCACTTGTTTTCTGTGGTTTTGACAGTGGCCATCCTGATAGGAGTGAGGTACGTACCGAAGTTTTCAAGCAGTGTCAGCAGTGCCTCCAGATTAACCTCCTTTTGAGTCACTGCTCCTCTGCTTAATTCTTGTATCTTCTTGAGCGAGTAACTTAGCCCGAGAGCCTCAATTTCAGTTTCCACTCAATATAAATGCCCGTATGGAGGGGTTGTATGGATGTTGATGAGATAAAGCCCTAAGCTATATGCTCATTCAAGTATTAATTTTACTGCCCTGGAAAAGCTAAAAGCATTAACAAAATACACTCTTGTTAATATTCCTCTTGTTCCTAGCTATAGATCTCCTCCCACATCTTAACCCAAAACACGATGTTTCCAAAGCGTTATAGTGGAAAAGGCATTGATCTTGGAGCTAGAAGGCATGGAACAGGATTCCAGCTTTCCCACTTGCTAGTCAAGGGGCCTCAGACAAATATCTGGGTCTTATTTTCTTTATCTTTTAAAAAACAGGCATAACCGTGGGCACCTCAGGGGACTAGATTTTTATACTTACCTCTCCCTAACTCCCCACCACAGCCTAAAGTTGTTTTCCCAGCTTTATTGGGATGTTATTGACATGTAACACATGCAAGGTTAAGGCATACAAGTGTGATGATTTGATACACCTGCGTATTGCAAGATATTTACCACAATAAGATTAGCTGACACCTCCATCCTCTCAAAAATTACCATTTTGGGGCCTCCCTGGTGGTGCAGTGGTTAGGAATCTGCCTGCCAACGCAGGGGACATGGGTTCGTTCCCTGGTCTGGGAAGATCCCACATGCCGTGGAGCAACAAAGCCCATGCGCCACAACTACGGAGCCTGCTCTCTAGAGCCCTTGTGCCACAACTACTGAGCCCTTGTGCCACAACTACTGAGCCTGTGTTCTAGAACCCACGAGCCACAACTGCTGAGCCCATGTGCCACAACTACTGAAGCCTGCGCGCCTAGAGCCCGTGCTTCACAACAAGAGAAGGCACCGCAATGAGAAGCCCGCGCACTGCAATGAAGAGTAGCCCCTGCTCGCCGCAACTAGAGAAAGCCTGCACACAACAAAGACCCAACGCAGCCAAAAATAAATAAATAGATAAATAAATTTATATAAAAAATTACCACTTTTCTTGTGTGTGGTTATAACATTTAAGATCTACTCTCTTAACAACTTTGGAGTAAAGAATACAGTCCATTTTAGTCACTGTGCTGTACATTAGATCCAGATCCCCAGAATTTATTCATCTTCTAGCCGGGAGTTTGTACCCTTTGAGCAACATCTCCTCATCCCCCTGCCCCCTGCCCCAGGCCCTGGCGACCACCGTTCTACACTGTGTTTCTCTGAGTTTGACTTTTAAAATTTCTTCATGTAAGTGAGAACATAAGGTATCTAATGCCTTTGGCTTCTTTCTCTGAGCATAACACCTTCACGGTCCGTCCATGTTGTGTCAAATGTCAGGATTTCCTTCTTTCTCACGGCTGAATGATGTCCCATCGTCTCCACACACATCATGGATCTTGAGATTCTTATCCGCTCATCCACTGACGGGCCCTTAGGTTGTATCCCCGTCTTGGCTGCTGTGAATAACGCTGCTGGGAACCTGAGGATGCAGATGTCTCTTCAAGATCCTGTTTTCATTTCCTTCTGATAAACACCCAGAAGTGGGATCCCAGCAGCCTCCCTTTTGCTGCCACCTGTGATTTTCCATGCTTTCTTCACGCCTGAAGTTCCAGCTTCCCTGCAAACGGCTCTGCTGCCCTCAGCTCTCACGGTGACTCTTCCAATCGCCAAGTCGGGAGAGCGCGGGGCCTCATCCTCCCTGACTCTTCTGCAGCATCTGAGCGTGTTTACTGCCCCCTTTGTGACCTTCCCCCGTGGCTCCTGGGACAGTGCTTCCCCCTGATTTCCTGTGTCCTCCGGAGAGTTCTCTCTCAGCATCCTGTTTCTCCCCTTCTCCTAATTCTCCTCACTCTCTCGGGGCGGGGCACCACCCCCTGCACATGTTCCGATGAGCCTCGAATGTGTATTTCGAGACCTCATTTTCTTTTTTTGACCAGGGAATATCTGTTTTATTATTTATTTATTTATTTTACATCTTTATTGGAGTACAATTGCTTTACAATGGTGTGTTAGCTTCTGCTGGATAACAGAGTGAATCAGCTCTACCTATACATGTACCCCCATATGCCCTCCCTCTTGCGTCTCCCTCCCTCCCTCCCCATCCCCCCCCCCCACCAGGTTAGACCGCACTTCCTGAGCGGCGGGTTCCTCCTTACCGCCCTCTCCTCGAGCCTTTTCCAGGAGCGCTGGGACCGCTTATCCTCTTACACCCCGCTCCCACCCCAGCGCCCTCGGTCCAGCCTCTAGATCCTCCTGACGGTTAAGCTTGCTCTTCCTGTTCTGCTTCTGCGCAGCCCTGGGATTTCGGGCCTAGCTGCCGTGCAGGGTATGGCCGGGCCTTCCTTGGGCTTACCCTGGTTTACCGTTGTGTCTGGACCCCTCCCTGCCTGTTCCTCTAACTCCGCCTGAGTTCCCGTCAGGCCATCAGTCCCACCATCCACCGTTTACCAAGGCCAGAGATGTGGCTGTCACTTGGGACTCCCCCTTGTCCCTTTCCCTCGTGAGCTGCAGCTGAGGGTCCCTGAGCTTCTGAAACTGCTTCTGCACGGCTCCTGCGTCCTCCCCTCCTCTGTGTCCTCAATGCCGCTTTCCTTTTTCAGGCTGTGGTCATCTCTTCTTGTCACTGTCGCCTTAGTCCTCGTCCTGTCGCTTTGTCCCCATCCTTGCCTTCTCCCTGGCGTCCTCCACTCCGCCGCTAGACCCTCCGACGCCGCTGCTCTCAGCTGTCTAGAACGCGCGCCCCCTTGAAGGTCAAGGTCTTTTCCCTCTGAAGGGCACACACAAGCCTCTGCCTCTGTTCTTGCTGTCCTCACCTCCTGCCTCTCAAACGCCTTCACTGCTGAGCTACAGCAAAGCACTTGGGGTTGCTTTTCATGCTGGTGTGTGTTTGCATGCATTGTTTTCTGCCAGGAAGACTGTCTCTACCTTGAGGTGAGGTAGGAATTCCCAGTCATCACTTAAGACTCAGCTCCATCCCAGTTGTCTCTGTCATAAGGAGAGCAGCCAACACTTGCATGTGCTTCCTGTGTGCCGGTCACTGCTTCAAATGCTCTACGTGAATTAATTTGCTGAGTGCTCAAAACAACCTGTAGGGTAAGCACCATTATTATCCCTCTCATTTCACAGTTGGGAAATGGAGGCACAGAGAGGTTAAATGTCTTGCTCAGGGTTACGCTGCTAGCTAGTGGCTAGCAGGGATCTGAGGACAGGAAGTCTCACTGTAGACTTTGGGCTCTGAACCACTGGAGCAGTGCTGGCTACATCAGACAGAGGTGGCCGCTTCCTCCTGGGATGTCCTGCCTGCACCTGACTCACACACAGCTCTATTATGGCATTTGGTACACTCTCCTCCACGTACACAGGGAGCCCCTAGTTGTGCTTATGTCCTGGGTGCAGGGACCCTAGCCACAGCCATCAGAGAAGAAAAAGAAATAAAAGGAATTCAAATTGGAAAGGAAGAAGTAAAACTGTCACTGTTTGCAGATGACATGGTACCATACATAGAAAATCCTAAAGACACTACCAGAAAACTACTAGAGCTCATCAATGAATTCGATAAAGTTGCAGGATACAAAATTGATATACAGAAATCTGTTGCATTTCCATACACTAACAATGAAATATCAGAGAGAAATTAAGGAAACAATCCCATTTACCATCCCATCAGAAGGAATAAAATACCTAAGAATAAACCTACTGAAAACTATAAGACACTGATGAAAGAAATCAAAGATGATGCACACAGATGGAGGGATAGGGATATACCATGTTCCTGGATTGGAAAAATCAATATTGTGAAAATGACTATACCACCCAAGGCAGTCTACAGATTCAATGCAATTCCAATCAAATTATCAATGGCCTTTTTCACAGAACTGGAACAAAAACAATTAAAATTTGTGTGGAAACTCAAAAGACCCCGAATAGTCAAACAATCTTGAGAAAGAAGAACAGAGCTGGAGGAATCAGCCCCCTGACTTCAGCCTATGCTATTAAGCTGCAGTCACCAAAACAGTATGGTACTGGCACAAAAACAGATGCATAGATCAATGGAACAAGATAGAAAACCCAGAAATAAACCCATGCACTTATTAATCTATGACAAAGGAGGCAAGAGTATATAATACAGTGGAGAAAAAAGACAGTCTCTTTAATAAGTGGTGCTGGGAAAGCTGGACAGCTACATATAAAAAGAAGGAAATTAGAACATTCTCTAACACCATGTACAAAAATAAACTCAAAATGGGTTAAAGACCTAAATGTTAAGACCAGATACTATAAAACTCCAAGGAAAACATAGGCAGAACACTCTTTGACATAAATCACGGCAGTAATTTTTTGGATCCGTTTCCTAGAGTAACGGAAATAAAAACAAAAATAAACAAATGGGACCTAGATAAACTTAAAAACTTTTGCACAGCAAAGGAAACCATGAGCAAAGAAAACAAAAAGACAGCCTATGGAATGGGAGAAAGTATTTGCAAATGATGCGACTGCAAGGGCTTAATTTCCAAAATATGCAAACAGCTTATACAGCTCAATATCAAGAAAACGGGCAGAAGACCTAAATAGACATTTCTCTAAAGAAGATACACAGATGGCCAACAGGCACATGAAAAGCTGCTCAGCATCACTAATTATTAGAGAAATGAAGATCAAAACTACAATGCGGTACCACCTCACACGGGCCAGAATGGCCATCTTCAAAAAGTCTACAAATAATAAATGCTGGAGAGGGTGTGGAGAAAAGGGAACCCTCCTACACTTTTGGTGGGAATGTAAATTGGTGCAGCCACTATGGAGAACCATATGGAGGTTCCTTAAAAAACTAAAAATAGAATTACCATACCACCCAGCAATCCCACTCCTGGGTATATATCCAGAAAAGATGAAAACTTCTGTATCCCCATGGTCCAGTGAGGCACATGGTACATACTCGTCTAATATTTTTTGAAAGAATACCTGAAGGAATATATTAAAAATTAGTTGAATGAATGATTAATGAAAACATTTGGGGTAAGGTGTAAAGCAGGTGTCAGCCAACTACCGGCGGATCTGGCCTGCAGCCTGTTTCTGCATTACCTACAAGCTAAGAATTTACAGATGAATATTTGCGGTAGAGCTGCTAATAGGGAACATGCACTCTAAAAGCCAACTAGATGAAATGTCATCCCTCCCAAGATTTCTGCTCTTCCTTATTGGTAGATGTGTTACATTCAGTTGGCGTGACTGCTGAATTTGGTCAATATCAAATTTGAGGATATTTGTGTGCTCAATTTTGCCTCTTGGCCTGCAACACCTGAAATATATAATCTCTGGCCTTTTATTGCTGACTCCTGCTCAAAGTTCTATTTAAATAACAGTGTTACTGTTATTGTTGTCATGTATTATGATGGGAGCGGGGATTAAAAAATGTGAAATGTTTAGGACACATTTGTCTGACTAAATGGGATACAGTTTGTGAAGCATTGGACAGTAAGTGCTAAACAAATGTGATCTTTCTCTCTCCTGCTCCTAGACCTAATTTAGGGTAGTGCCTGGTTTGTTGGTTTGACGGCAGGTGACAATTTGGTGTGCGGTATCATGCTTCACTTGGTTATACTGGGGGTCAGTCAGTAGTGTTTAGGACAGATTGTATACAGTTTGAGTTAAAGACACGATCTTTTTCACATTTTGAGGTCCCCAAATTCCTGATGGCAGTGACCTGGGACTGCAGGATATCTAATTACTCACGATGCCAGTGGGGAAAAGGACAACTCCGCAGGACCCATACACAAGCCTAGTATCTATACATAAAAAAGACTATTTATAGGCCTATGTCAACATGTATGTTTTTGCTATTGGTCTTCAATCTTTAATGTCTTTAAAAATTTCTATTCAGAGTGTTTTTCTGTTCATTTTTCATTTTGTTAAGAAGAAACTATAAATAAAACTTAACAATGCCACCGTTTTCCATTAGCTCTAATGGCTTTGTGACAGGATGAAAGCTCGTGTAGTGTAATATTTGATTTTTCTCTTCCTCACATGCTGTCAGTTAGAAATATTACAAACTCTTCTGTACTGAAGGGAAAAGCTTTTGAGTGCAAATTGAAAAAAATGTGCATTACATCATGTGAAACCTTAGTAACTTTTGGAAGCTATTCTAAATCACACACATTCCTTTATCTTTTTATTGTTGTTTCTCTTATATTTGTCATCTCAGCCCCAAGCTGCAGTGTAGCCTCCAAAATAGTTTTAGAAATCTAAGAGCCAGTGTTTTTATTTCATCATGCTTCAAATTTACCTTGAATGAAAACCTGCATTTTTTAGGTTATTATTCTGGAGCCGATTGTACATTTTAATCAGAACATTTAGGCCTAGAAGGAGCCAACCACCTTGTTTACAAGAAAGAAAGTTGAGGAGAGAGATTATGAAATATCTCATGGTCATATGACTACAGAGTGGTGGAATGAAGACAGGACAAGACCCACACACTCATATTTCCTAGTTGAAAATTTTCCCTTTTGTAAGTTTTCAGGGATGAAATCATCCAGAAACTTGGGTGGGAAAAAATAATAAAAGTCCAAGTTCTTTTTTGTAAATTTAAGCTATTATGATTTAAATGATTTCCAAATCTGTAGAAACCTGAAATTAAGGCAGTGGTTTTAGGAAAACAGTAACAATGCACTTTGAAAAAGCACTGAATTTCACACTGACGTTTCTACAGACACCTTTTCTTGGGATTTTACATCCTCATTCACAGTGTTAGGTGATGTTAAAATACTAGGCTCTTGGCATCCAAATACAGCGAGATGGGGGCCTTGTGTTGGCCCAGGGGCTCTCAGGTGGGGTCTCCCGGGCTTGTCGAATGGGAGGGGCCATGGCTGTTTTGCAGGCACAGTGCCCCCGTGTCTTTGCACAGGCAGCATGGCATAAACTCTTGGGGACCTTGTGCATTTGTGCAGTGGATCAATTTAGAACATAATCTGTAAATCTGTGCCTGTTCTTTTTCTTCTTTTTATTAATGTGCTTTTTCTTAAGACAGCTGCCTGCATTAGCTTCCGGGCAAACTGGGAATAGCTGAGTAAGGAGAGAAGGGCTCAGAAGCACATGTTAAGGTAGTTGATCACTTCTCGTAGTTTACTTAACATTTAAGGAAACCCATACCCTTTCCCATTCTAGAAGCTCTCACAGACATGAACTGAATGTTTCCAAAAGCTGTAGTGCAGTGTGCAACCTGAATAAATATAGTGCTTGTCTGCCCAGGAAAGTCACTGCGTCTGCCAGTCCTGGCTCCAATCCCAGATCAACACCACCATGTTCTTCCTTACATGCAGTTGTTTGGTTAGCTTTTTTCACTTTTGAGCTTTTTGAGAAATTAATTAAGAGAGTTGAGCTTTTAGAGTTTGGCCATTAAGGATAATCCGGTGATTTCTTTTGGAACGCAAGACTTGAAATGGGACAGATCTCTCTACAAAACAAGAAGCATCAAGCCAGGATAGTCACTAATACTGTACTTACTGCACTTATGTGGGGAGTTGCCAAAGGCATCCTCATTTTCTGGAACACTGTGTTCTGACTCTAGTCTGTACATCTGCTGTATCTTTCTAGCCAAAAGAAAGTGGAACGTTGTGAAAATCTCAGGTGAGTTTGGGGCCAGTTAGACGGTTATTTCAAGTCACAAATTTACTTTTGCCTGACTAACCTATCAGTTAATGGTGTATGGTTGCTCCTGGAAAGAGTTTAAAATGTAAAATATTTATTGGGAAACTCAGTGTGAGTGTTAACTTAATTACTGAGTTCAAGGAGGGACAGGTGGCCCATGCTGGTCCTTGAGGGTACTGGAGTTAGGTGAATATCCAGTCTCAGTGATCAGGGCTGGGGCTCTGGTCAGGGCACAGCTGCATAGGCTGGTATCAAATCTGGATGATCACAGACAGATAAGAACTGGAGAGCCAGGTGTGAACAGGGGCTCCTCACAGGAGAATATAGTCCCGAGGAAAGTCTTGGCTAGGGAGCTGAGTCAGTCGGACAGGTGTCAGGTAAGTCACAATCAAGGCTGAAGATGTGAGAGGAGGCTGCATTAGTCATGGCCCATGCAGTCATATAGGAGCCCTTTAATGCAAGGACTTAGCTACAAAGGTCTTTGGAAGATCTGAAAGCCAAATAGGGGGCGATGTGGTCACCCAGAGATTGGCACTAGCAGGAAACCAGTGCCACCCTGAGGCTGGTGGAACAGAGACCAAGAGCTGGATCTCCACGGAGGCTCACAGAGGCAGCTGGGGCCATGGAGGGAAGGCCTGTCTGGTGCCACTGCTAGAGGTACCATCCAAAGCAGAGAGAGGAAAGAGAAGACATACTCCGGCCTCTTCCTCCCGTCCGTCCTCCAGCCTTGCACCTCACCCTAGCTGGAGCCAGTCGGCAGGTGAGTCTGGAAAAGGTGGTTTCCAGGGGAAGGCCTGTGACCAGCAGTAGGCCCAAGGCTGGGGCAGGGCTGGAGGGAGACGCGCTCCTGGCAAGTTCCATGCTTGCCCAGTGCATCTGTAGGAGCAGCAGAGCAAGGCTTCCACGAGGGTGACAGAGCCCGAGCATCGGGCCCCTCACAGTGGGAGACGACGCTTCTTCTCCAGCCTGCTGGGAGCTCAGCCAGGTGTGCGGGCAGTGACGCCTTCTTAGGATTCCAACCGCCGCATGAAGGCGCAGTAGCTGGCCTTCAACCAGGGCTCCCCAAACCTCCCTGGATCAATGATGGAGAATTCCGTGACAGTGAGAACTAAAATAAAGTTCTGTAAAGAAGGCTCCTTTCATGCCTTTCTGTCCTGGGTGGCTGCAGAGCCAACGCTTTCCTGAGTTAGTCACATAAATTCCCAGCCGTGAACTAGGGTGTCTTCTAGTCTCTGTCCCCCTTCCAGCCGCTCTAGGTAGACCAGTTGCCATTTTAATCATCCCGTCACCATTGTCAGCATCCCCATTGACCTCGTCACAGAAATTGAACACCTGTCAGTAGAACCTTGTGTCACCTGCATTCCGGGGAAGGGATGAGGTGAGCTGAGTTCAGCTCTTTGTAACCATGGTACTTGTCATTTATTGAACTATTAACACAGACCAGGCACTGTGCAAAGTGCTTTAAGAACAGCTGGGCCAGAAATTAGGAGTTTGGGATGAACACATACACACTACTACATATAAAATAGGTAAACAACAAGGACCTACTGTATAGCACAGGGAATTCTACTCAATATCTTGTAATAACCTATAATGGAAAAAAACCGGAAAAAATGTATTTAAATATGTATAACTGAATCCCTTTGCTGTAAAACTAACTTAAAACTAGCACATTGTAAATTAACTGTACTTCAATTTAAAAAAAAAAAAAAAGAACATCTGGGCCATGGTTCTCAGACCTTAGTGTGAATCAGAATCACCTACAGGGCTTATTAAAATACAGGCAGCTTCTCCACCTAACGGGCTCCCACTCTGTTTCTGACTCAGCGGGTCTGGGTGGGGCCTCAGAATGTGTGTTTCTCACTGGTTTCCAGATGATGCTGACGCTGCTGGTCCCGATGCCCTCTGAGAACCACAGCACGAGTGCCTCGGTTCCTCACAAAGTACGGGTAGTGTTGTTATGTCCATCCTACGGCGGAAGAGCTGAGGCTGGGAGCGGTCACGTCACTAGTTCAGGGCCATGTGGCTGAGAGGCGGTAGCGGGAGGTCCTTGTGTGTGTCAGCTGCTGGTGTCCCCAGGTTTGACCACGGTCAGGCCTGGACTATCGTTAGGGCTTTGGTGCTGCGGGACTGGACGGTGCCACCCTCGGTGGCCACCTGTGGCATTCGTAGTTTGGTCTTACAGCCCTAGTGAGTTTTTTTCTTAAATTTTATTCTGTGGTGAAAGTGAATTTGATGAGTTACATTTTTTTTTAAATTGAAGTATAGTTGACTTTCAATATTGTGTTCGTTTCAGGTGTACAGCACAGTGATTCCATTATACATATCTATTCTCCTTCAGATTCTCTTCCCTTATAGGTTATTACAAAATGTTGAGTATAGTTCCCTGTGCTATATAGTACGTCCTTGTTGGTTACGTGGGTTAAATTTTTAAAAACATTGGGTCCTGTTTGGATTGGTTAGTGGACTTTCACTTTTGGTACAAACGCCCCTGCTGACTGAGGCTGGCTGTGCTGTCTGAGGCTGGGAGGCCTGGGAGCCCCACTCCACGGCCCTTGTCGGGGGACCCTCTGCATGACCAGCTGACCTCTGGACTGGGAACTCCCAGCCCCAGTCCCACCGCCTGCAGTGTGGACATTCGCCACCGCGCTCAGACCTCTTTTCTTCTACCTCGGGGTGTGGCCTGTTGCCTGGCATTTTGTTTCATAATAAAGGAGGATATTTTTAATAAAATCGGCCTCCCACGTGGATGGATGCTGTGGCCATTCCCAGTAACCCTCACAGAGTCACAGAGTCGTGAATTCTCATCCCTGATCTCGGATACAAAACTTCCCGAATCAGGCACTGAGCAAAACCGCCCACGGGAAGACATAGGGCATGAGGGATAAAGAGGGTGAGAGTGTGCGTGACACACCACCTCCTTCCCTGCCGGATTTAAAACATGTATGAATTATTAATTCCAAGTGTCTTTATTGTTCCACCTGCAAACTGCGTGCTGAATTCCAGCCATGTATTTTTAAACAGCTCTATTCAAGCAGATTTGAATATCTCATGTAGTTTATTACAAGTGGGCTTTGCTTATAAAGGAAAAAGCTGTTTTATATATGTTTTCTCTTTTTTCATTTTGGGGAACTGTAACCAAATTCTGAGTTAGGAGAAATGTGAGCTGTTTGTAATAGTTCTGTATGTCACATTCACAGAAGCTTCCATCATGTTTCCTGTGCAGAAATAGCGAGTTAAGACCCAAAGTAGAGAAATCAATGTTCTAGGACCTGGATTAGATTAGAAAAATGGATGAATTTATAACAATGTAGATAATTAATTTGGATGATAAAGGTTTAAAACGGCTTTACTTGGCTATTAATGCAGTTAGTGGTGGCCTTCTGGAAAGAAAAGATGGAAAATTATATTTTCTCTTACTTTAGAAATCAATTCCGAAAGTATTCGTGTATTAATTGCTAATCAATATTAGGCAATCTATTAGAAAATAACTGCTTGTGACCTTTTATTCAAAACACAGTTTTCTTCAGACTCTCACAAGTTTGTACCTGCAGTTTTCCAGTTATCTCTAAAATACAGTCTTGTACTTTATGTAATGCGTTTAATACATAGAAAATTCTCACCATCTTTCATTTAGAATTTCTAAGTAGAAGCAGAATTTTCTGCAGTCCCGTGTATGTTATTTATTGCCGCATAGCAAACCTTCCTCAAACATAGCAGCTCAAAACAACAACAGTCATTTATTATTTACGCACAAACAGATGATTTGGGCAGAGCTTGCCCTGGGAGGCTTGCACACCACGCAAGGCATGCGGGTCATGCATTTAAGGAGGGGGGAGGGGAGGGGATGGAGGAGGGAGATGGGGATGGGAGGGGGGAGAAAGGGGGTGGAGAATCCTCTTCCAAGACTCTACTTGTCCCTCTCCCTGTGAGACCCTCCGCGGGCGCCTGAGCCCTCTCGTACCATGGGAGCTGGGTTCTGGGAGCCATCATCCTGGTGGAACCAGGTGGTGAGCTGCGATGTCCTCTTCCTGCCAACCTTGGGAGTCTCAGGGCATGACTTCTGTGTTCCGTTGTGGGTTGGGGACCACAGACTGTACCTGTTGACAAGAAGTAGGCCACCCCCTATCAGGAGCCTCTGGTGAACATTTAGCTGTGGCTTCCAAATGGAACTTAAAAAAATTTTTTTATTGAAGTATAGTTGATTTACAATGTTGTGTTAATTTCTGATGTACAGCAAAGTGGTTCAGTCATACCTATGTATATTTTTTTTCATATTCTTTTCTATTATTGTTTATCACAGTATATTGAGTATAGCTCTCTGTGCTCTACAGTAGGACCTTATCATTTATCCACCCTGTGTATAATAGTTTGCATCTGCTCGCTCCAAAGTCCCAATTCTTCCTTCCCCCACCTGCCTCCTCCCCCTTGGCAATCACAAGTCTGGTCTGCTTGTCTTTTGTAGATAAGTTCTTTTCTGTCGTATTTTAGATTCCACGTATAAATGATACCATATATTTGTCTTTCTCTTTCTGACTTACTTCACTTAGTATGATAATCTCTGGGTCCATCCATGTTGCTGCAAATGGCATTATTTCATTCTTTTTTATGGCTGAGTAGTATTCCATCGTAAACATGTACCACATCTTCTTTGTCCATTCCTCTGTTGATGGACATTTAGGTTGCGTCCATGTCTTGGCTATTGTGAATACCGAGTGGAAGGCTTTTGATGGCTTATTGATTGGGAGAGGCTGCCCGGCTTCCTCTGATCACAAAGCCAGACTGCTCAGTCTGGGCCTAGCAGGTACTGCCAAGCAGTGTTCTTCAGGTGTGCATTGCTGTGGGCCCAGGTGAGCTGGGCGAGGCCATCCTGTTGGGATGGAAGGGACAGAAGTCAGGCTGCGAGGCCACCAGGACCCATGGGATGACAGTGGCGATGCAAAGACAGCAGGTGTGGCGGTGCGCTCACAGTGCTTAGCCCAGGTTTGAAGAAATGGTGATGTGGGCCAGGACAGCTTTCCTTTTCTTTTTTCTATTTTTTTGTTTTTCATGGCTGGGAGAGTTTGTAGGGTGAAGGGAAAGAGCCGATGCCAAGTGTCAGGTGGCATCCTGTCCACCTACATGACTTACTTCCTCTTTCAGTGCAGGGATCCTGCACCGTGCCTCACACCATAGACACTTCCTAAGTCTTTGCTGTAGAACAAAGGGATTCTGCCTGGAGAAAAGCATTGTTTATGGGGCGGCTCACCAGCTGTGGTGGCCTCTTTCCTTCCCTTCAGGATGTGGCCCTTTGCCTGCCATTTTGTTTTGCAATAGACCAAAGAGATTTTAAATATGAGTCAGTACCCCACGTTGCTGGAAGCCTTGGCCCACCAGTGACCTCCGCTGGAATTTGTGACAACTTCTTCTCCTCAGTCTCACCTCAGAGAACTCACCAGCAAACTCCACCTCTTCCTAGCTCACCCCCTGAAGCAGAAGAGCCCGTAGGAAGACCTGTGAGGGTCTCGAAGCCCTCACGGAGGGCCCCAGGACCAAACACTGATCTGGCCAGAGAGCTGTTTTTCTCTGAGCGTCAGCTGGTCATCTGTAAAATGGGGTATGAGCACCTACTTCAGGGGAAGTTGTGAGATTGATCACTCTTGTAAAAATGCTCTCTAAACGGTAAAAATTGTGAACTGCGGAGTGCGATACAGATGTAAGGAACCGGTTATTTGTAGTCCCGTAGGCCACTGTGGGTATTTACGTTTTATGAGAAACCTGATTTTTTTCTCTGTAGGTCATATACTATCTGCTTCAGTCACTTTTCCACTTTTTTGACTAAATTGCCTGGAAGTGTCAGCAGTTGAAAAATTGCAATGATTTTTTGCTTCGTGATCTACAGTTGCAATGGGCACAGTAATGAGTATTCCCTCTAGGTAGTCTTTTTCTTTCTAAGGGTAAAAATCACGGACTGGAGTAGATAATAGGACAGTAGCATTTCAGTTCTGGAAACGCTTGTGCTCAGAAGCCAGACCACCTTAACATGTGTTTTTCTGGCCCTTCTTTCTGTTAAATTTCACCACCACAGAGTAGGTACTGTTCTTAGCGTTTTTACATACCTGATCTCATCAGCCTTCCCAGCTGGCAAGTTATCATAATCCCCATTTTACAGGAAAAGGAACTGAACGTCTGAGGAGTCTGCCTGATTCCAAAGGCTGGGCTCTAACCATAACCGTACACTGCATGGTATAAATGTGCAGTTATTTCATGAATTCTTTTCTTATCAAGGACCTCCTCCCAACCGTGCTCCTGCTGCAGCGAGGTGCTTGTGATCACACGGTGCTGCAGGGAAGTGTGAGGTACCCTGGGTCCAGGTTTTCAGGGCCTGAAGCTTGTGCAATGTGGTTTTTCTTTAAGAAAAAGAATATAAAAATTTGAATACAGAGTTAGATACGAAAGTGAATGTTTACTTAGAACGAGAAGAGGAGTCACAACACGTCACCGGGGCTCTGGAAATTCAGCTCCCTTTTTTTCTTCTGGGCTCTTTGGGCAGTTGGCCAGAAAAGCTTATACTAAAAAGGCTTCTTGATCAGATTGGAACGTGGCTCTTCTGCCCTCCCTGGGGCCACTGTGAGGGAGGGTCCTGCTGCTTACGCTTCATTGGCCGCCCAGGGGAGGGAAGCCGGGCAGGGGAAGAGCCTGGATCCAGGGCTGTGGCCAGGGGAGGGGGCTTCTCTTCCGAGCTGTGAGCCTGGGGCCCCCCGGGAGTCAGCCAGCAGGGATGGAACAGTTCCTGTCCCACCCCAAGATGATACAGGCATTTGCTGGCATTTTCTTCTCAGAATTTTATGGTTTCATGTTTTGTCTTTGTCACATCTAGTTTAATCTGGTGAATGTTTCAGTGGTAAGGATCTAATTTATTATTTTTTCCAGGTTTTCACCAGGTGCTTCAGTCCATCTGTTAACTAATCCACCCTGCCCCAGTGATTTGAAATGCCACTTTTACCATATAGTAAATTATTATTTATACTTGGATCTGTTTCTGGGTTTTCTGTTCTGTTCATTGATACACCTGTTTATTTCTAGGCCATTACTCCCTCAATTGTTGAACTTTAGTATATATTTTTATATTCGGAGGGTGGAGTCTTGCCCTGTCCCCTCAATAGCTTTTCTTTTAAAAAAGTTTCTTGACTCTTCTCACATATTTTATTATTCCAAGTGACGTTTAGAATCATTTTTGCCAAACTCCAGAAAAAAATTCTGTTGGGATTTGATTGGATTAATTTTAGATTATTTTCTAAAGATATTAAATTATGTTCTCCAGAAATGTGATATTTCTCTTTATTCCATTTTCTTTTTTCTGTGATTGGTGTGGGTTTTTTTAAATTTTTGTGGTCTTTTTGGCAAAATTTTAATATTCAGTTCTAGGTAGTATTTTTTATTTTTGTTCTGAAAGGGATCTTATGTCCCTCTCCCATAATCTTTTGTAACTGGCTGTTGTTGGTATGTAGAAAGGCTTTTTACAAAAAAATTCGACGCCTCATCAAACCCAGTTTTGGAGTGGTTTCTGATGAATAAAAATTCATCAGAAACACTATAATGACTGGCCCCTGTGCTGTGAGAGGAGGTCAGGGCCTGGTGGCCTCATCCTGGTGACCTGATCGGGCAGGATGCCTGATCATAACCGTTGTGATGGAGCAAAGTAGGGCAAAGGTTAGGATGCACAGAACTTGTGGAATTTTTTGAAATCACTGAGAGCCTGGCAAAGTGTGACCCACACAACACAGATCCCGCTGTAGCACAGATCAGGTCACATATCCTGAGCTGACATTGAACTTGGTCATGGTCCTGATACTACACGGCTGCTTCTCACTTGCCCTGACTGTTCTGTCTGATGACGCACGTCGATGACCCCTGGTTCTGCCTGCTCTTGGCCGAGCAGGACAGTCCCTGTTGGAGGAGCCCTGGGTGAGTGCAGGTAGCAGGGAGTCCCCGGACCGTGTGTACCTGGAGGCCACCTGCTGTTGGGTGGAGGCCCTGCAGCAGGATGTGAGGTGGGCAGCCGGGGTCCGCGGCCGCGCTCAGGCTGTGCTGGGGCCCAGCTGAGTGGCACGGAGGTGAGTAACCTGAGACCCGCATCCATGACTTACCTGTGGGGTAGATGGGTTACCCTTGAACGTTGTTTCACGTTGAAGCAACACAGTCTGTGGGCTTTGCACCTCCCGTGTAAGTGAGTGGGCGAGTGTCCTACTACAGGGGAACAAGTCCTGGGCTGTGATGCCCACAGAGGTCATCTTTGTGATTGTGTGTGTGTGTGTGTGTGTGTGTGTGTGTGTGTGTGTGGCAGGGGAAGTGTCCTCAGTGGGAGTGAAATTTGGGGAACCTTCTGTTGGGGGAGTGCTGGGAATCATTTTATTTCTAATTAAGAAAAGCCCTGAGGAAGGAGATCAGTTCACTACAAACCTGATCTGACCTCGTGGGCACACTGCCCGGTGGCCTGGGTGGGGCAGGAGGGGCAGCCCCGCCCCCGACGTTGGCTGGGCCGGGGCCAGGAGCACGGATGGAGGCTCAGGTACTGTGTGTCTGAACACAGATCTCAGAGGCACCAGTCACCTCCCCGTAAATCAAGTCCTGTCCTCCTCTCTTGATAAATACACTTCATAACGACCTGGACAGCCGGGTTCAAGTTTGAATCCTCATACCCCTCTTGTCCATGTGCTCTCCTGCAGACAGCCTCCTTGTGCACATGGTGGAGTGGTACCCCCTTGGGAGAACGGACCTTGGGAGACGGCCCCAGGACCTTCGTGTGGTCTGGAAGATGGGGGCCCTGTAAGCCCCTTGCCTCGTGGACATGGCACGGCTGGAGGGGTGTGAGTGGCGTCCTCTGGGCTTGGTGCCCAGCCTCTTGCCCAGCTTACAGTGCACAGCGGGGGTGGGGGATGGAGATGGCAGGAGTGGATGGAGCGGACGAGGTGCTGCGGGGACGAGATCAGGTGCCCCAAGCCTGTGAGCCCTGGGACGTGCCGAACTGTGACGTTAGAAATGCCCTTTTGTGACTTCTGGGTGTGGGCGATACACGTACAGACTCACGACTCCTCTGATGCAGACTCAGTGGACATGGTGCCGTCTGGGACCCTCTCCTTCCCAGCCCCTGTCCCCAGTTCTCCCTTAGAATGTGGCTTCGGTGTTGGTGGAAGGGGGTCTGCTGTGATGAAAGGGGCCAGTAGGGGGGCTGCAGAGGAGCAGGACAATGGTTCCTCCTGCCTTTGCTCTTACAGATCTGCTGGTCTGGTCCTCACTCTTTGCCTCAGCCCCTGGCACCCACCCAGTACCCATCTTTCCACTTTGTTTCCGTTCTAATTTTCTGTTCCTTTTGTGCCTGAGAATTTCCTTCTCCCTGATGCTTGGTGACGGTGACAGTGGTGGTGATGGTTGGCGGGGAGGTGGGAGAGTTTCCCGTGCACCCCAGTGAGCGGTGACATTATTATGGTGGCACTGCATTCAGGTATTCTGCAAGTTACTGGGCTTGGGTCAGTTGACATGGAAACCTAACTATTCTAATAACATTATTGTGGGATCTTCCCGGACCGGGGCACGAACCTGTGTCCCCTGCATCGGCAGGCGGACTCTCAACCACTGCGCCACCAGGGAAGCCCTGCTGTTATTTTTAGCATTTTGGATGTAAAAGATGCTCTTTGCACATCAGTAAGTGCACCCAATCCAATCTCACCTGATATGGGGGGCCCTTTCAGCTCTGAAGGGAGCTGAAACCTTGATCAGAGAGGAAACCTTGATCAGAGAGTGTGAAGTGGTTTCTACAAAGCTCAACAAAGCCTTGTCTGGAGCCAGGCCTGGGAGCCCACCTTGCTGCCCTCTCCCACCCCTGTCAGGACGGAGGAGTGCTGTTTTGATTCCCGGGGGATTTGGGTAATAACACCTGTTCAGGGGTAGGGAGCTCAGGGTGGGGAGGGGGTGTAGGGGAACCCCGCCCTTTGCACCCAGGGCCCTCAGCTCCATGCGTGCCCGTCAGATTTCATACTCGTGATCACGTTAGAATGAGAGGACCTTTGAAGAGAAGCAGCAAGAGTCATAGCTTCTTGAGTTGAAAGGTGGCCGCGGGGCTCATCCACTCCACATTCTTGGTGTCCTCGTCCCTGCTTTAAAATGACATGGATCTGCACGTGGAGTTAAATTGCAGGAAGTTTTTCCTGGCTTTCTGGCAATCTGGAATTTCCTTACCTTTAAGAGTTCTAGTAGGTAGAATAATAACTACTGTTTTTCCGAACTTTGTGAAATTTGTTTCCTCTTGTATCAATCGCGTAACATGGTGAGGCTGTTCCTCGTCTATAAAACAGGGATCGTGACACGTTGGGATGACCTGGCACCACTTGCCTGTAGTAATAGGACCCCAACTGTGTGCTTTCTCTTCTTGTCCTGTGGTCACTGCAGCCAAGGATGCTGTCACTGCTGGGAGCCTCTTCCTATCTGCTCCCTGGTGGGTTTCCTGTGCTTTCTGGTGCCTCCTCCTGAATTTGAAGGTCTTTTCTGTCACTCCAGAGGAATCTGTTTCATATTCTGAGAGCTCTTCTTCATAGGTCAAGAGGTACAGCATTTCTTCCTTTTTATGTTGTTAGGATTTTGATTTGTTCCATTCCAGGAACTGGTTTTGATTCCTGTCTGCTGTCTCAGAGTCCTTCCAGCTTTTATTTTTCTTGACCTTTTCCTGTTCACCATTAGCCTTGGACCTTTTCTTAATAATCTGTGGGTGGAGGGGTATTCTTCAAGCCTGTTTACCTTTGCTGTTGGGTGCCTGCTTTGCAATTATGTCAGACATTAGCAGTTTCTGCTCAGCTATGAGGACAAAAGGCGACAGAACTTTCTCAATTGAGCTACGCTTTGTGCCGCTCCTCCTGGGATAGTTTTGGCTTTGTTGTTGGTTATTTGAAGAGTTCCCGGTCTGGAGTTTCCCTCTCTCTGTCCTGACGTTTATCAGGTTGTGATGTGTTAGTGTTTCATATTCATTCCCAACGGCCAGTCTCCTTGAGGCCACAAAGCAAATATGCAGAAACCTCCTTCTACCCCCTGGCCATGCCTGAGCCCCGGAGCGCTGGGTGTTAAGGTTGAAGTGATTGCCTAACATTTGAGATTAGTCCCCCAGGAAATGACTTAGGAAAGGGTTTATAATGTGGCTGAGGAAGCATTTAGTGGGGTTGTTTTTCAGACAGTTTGAAAATTCCAGTCATCTGTGACTTTCAACCTTCCCTATAAAGGAACCCTCCTTACATCCCTGCTGAATTCTGTACTGTGATTTTCCCTGGTCCAGATATGCTCTCTCTCTCCAAAATGACTTTTTTCACACCTTTTTGGCTGCTCAAACCTCCAACATCTCCCACCCTTCCTTAATATCAGCTGGAGATCTTGCTTCTTATTTCACTGAAGAAACACTTTGAGACAGTGAATCTGTCCTTTCAGCTAAAACTATCAACCCACCACGTCTGCACTTTTAGACTCTGATTCCTTCTTGCTGCACCACCCACACTCTTACCCGTGTGCCTGTCTAAGGCCTGTCCTCCTTGTACTGGGTTCCATCCCCTCTCATTCACTCAGGGACGTCCTTCTAAAGTTGATCCTTCTCTTCTGTGTCATTACTTTTCCCTCTTTGCTGGATCAGCCCCATCAGCATTCAGAAATATCTTCCATCTTAAAAAACACACTCTTGGGGCTTCCCTGGTGGCGCAGTGGTTGGGAATCTGCCTGCCAATGCAGGGGACGAGGGTTCGAGCCCTGGTCTGGGAGGATCCCACATGCCGCGGAGCAACTGGGCCCGTGAGCCACAACTACTGAGCCTGCACGTCTAGAGCCCGTGCACCACAACAAGAGAAGCCACGACAATGAGAAGCCTGCGCACCGCGATGAAAGGTAGCCCCTGCTCGCCACAACTAGAGGAAGCCTGCGCACAGAAACGAAGACCCAACACAGCCAAAAATAAATAAATAAATATATTAAAACACACACACACACACACACACACACACACACTCTCTCTCTCTCTCTCTCTCTCTCTCTCTCTCTCTCTCTCTCACCCACTCTTCTCCCCTTTCCTGCAAGACTTTTCAAAAGAATCATCTGCGCTCCCTTTTCTTCCTTCCTGCATTGCATCCTCATTATTTTGGCTTTTGTCCCCATCACCTTACCAAACAGGTCTTACCAAGGTCACTGATAACTCTGATTGTCTAGTGCAATGGTTGGTTCCCAATCCTGGTCACATTTGATCCACCAACAGCATTGATACAAACCTCAACTCCTCACTTTCTGGTTTTCTTCCCTGGGTCCCAGGGCCCAGCCTCCCAGTTCTGTCCTGTCTTTTCCCCCCTTTACCTCGTGTTGATGGTCTCTCTTCCTCTTCAGTCTGAGCATTGGGCTCGGTTTTGGGGGTCCCCTCTTCTCTTACTTTACAGAGGTTCTCATCTAGTTCCTTGACTTTATTTCTTCAGATATTTATTTTTGGTCTTACTTTCATTATCTGCTCCTTCTTTGACAACAACATGTGTCAGATCTTCTAACACTGCTCCGCAGGTTCATGATGCTGTATGTTTATTAGTTCGATATTTGTTCTCTCTGTTCTTCAGACTGGGTAATTTCTGTTGATCTTCAACTTTTCTTCTGTCATCTCCCTTCTGCTATTGCGATGACCCTATGAATTTTTGATTATAGGTCTTCTGGCTTTCAGTTCTGTAATTTCCATTTGATTCTTTTCTCTCGTTTCTGTTTCTGTGCGGGGAACACCTGACTTTCCGTTGATTTCAAGAGCGGTTACCTCACGGAACACAGCTGTAACAGCTGCTTTAAAGTTTTTGCTTGGTAATGCTAACATCTGGGTCAGATTGGGTCGCCATCTGCTGATCATCTTTCCCCTTGGGAACAGGTCACATTTCCCTGGTTCTTTGTACACTGAGTAATTTTGCGTGGTCCTGAACATTGTGAATGTTGTGTGTGTAAACTCTGGGTCCTGTTGTAATCCAGGAGGGTGCTTTTTTGTCTGTTTCTTTGTTTTAGCAGGTAGTTGACATGGTTAGGTTAGGACACAAGTTCTGTCTCACCCTCTCTGAGTGGTGGTTCCAATGTAGTTTAGTTTTCCAAAGTCTCTGTTTTCTGTTTTGAGTCTGTCCTACACATATGTTGCTTGGATGGGTTCACACGTGGAATTCGGGGGACCCCCCTTGTCTAGCTGTCTCTGCTCTTTGGTCCCGCTCACACTAGAGCCAGACGGACGGTTTCCTCTGTGTGATTTATCAGACCGTGGACCTCTGTGACAGGGGTCCACGCTTGGGGACAAAGGAAGGTGGAGGGGAGGGAGAGAAATGGGGGGTATAACCCTTTGCAGGTCCCTTTTCCAACTTTGAGTCCTTTCCACAGTCTGCTTGCTTTTTCCCCCCATTTTTTTCTTTTTCTTCACTGTGGTGAAATACATATAACATAAAATTTACCATCTTATCCATTTTGAAGTGTACAGTTCAGTGGTATTGAGTACATTCGTAATGTTGGTCAGTCATTACCACCGTTGGTCTCCATAGCTCTTTTCATCTTGCAAAACTGATAGTCAAGAAATATGTGTTGAATGAACAAACCAAAAGACAAACAATGTAGCCAGAGTATTTCTTCACAGAAAGGAATTTGGTAGAGTTACTTTCCAATCTTTTCCAAAAACACTGTATTAAGAGAAGGATGCAGATGTTGTTATGGTGATGTGTTCTAAGATGCTGGCATCACAAGGCCACCCTTGGACTGCAGAGCATCAGTGCCCTGATGGAAGCAGATGAATGAATTTTGACTCTTACACACTTGGACTGGGTACTTGGTTCCCATTGGGCCATTTTTTTAAGGATAGCCACTGGAATCAGAGATGTGAATACATGGTGCATCTGAAGACCGATGGGGTGGACACAGCAGTGTGGAAGCCAGCCCTGGCCACATTGCACATAGCCAGTTTGGCCTCATTATCCTGCATCTTGTTCTGCTGTGGCCAGGTCCCAAGAACGTGATGACAGACTGAGAGCTTGTATGCAGATAGGCAGCCCCTATCTGCAACTTTAAACAGTGAGCAACTTTAAACAGTCACTTGCTGCTGCGGCCAGAATCCTCCCCTCTTGTATTGAGTTCAGCACCTCTGAGATGCAGCTGGGGGTTTGTGAAGATGCAGTAGTTATGGAGCTCAAATGCGTACACCCAGAAACCCAGTGAAGACTCTGAAATCCACATCTCCTCTGTTCTTTGCATCCGAGTCCATTTTCAGTGAAGTGGATGAAGGGCCACGAGGGTGATTCACAGAAAGTTGTCACCCCAGGGTGTGTGTTCTCACTGCTGGTGAGTATAAGGGGACATTTGCCTCTCATTTTTCCTAAGGCTACATTATAAATTAGGAGCTCTTTTGAGATGGCTTTCTGGATTTACTTCTAACTTCTGAAAGTGGACTTGAAGGAGGATTTCAAGGATGTTTTTCTCATAGTGAAATATCGCACTTACAACTCAGAGTCTTCTGTTCCCTCAACATTGAAACTGTTACTGCTCAGTCACATGGCCCCATAATGAGCCAGCTTAGGGGAAAAAGAACTGATGTCTGCTGTTGTTCTTTGCTTGCTTTTCTGAGTTCTGTATTTTTTTGTTTGCCAAGTTATATTTTTTAAAATTTTATTTGACTATAGTTGATTTACAGTGTTGTGTTAATTTCTGCTGTACAGCAGAGTGATTCAGTTATACATGTATATACTTTCTTTTTTATATTCTTTTCCATTATGGTTTATTACAGGATATTAAATATAGTTCCCTGTGCTATACAGTAGGACCTTGTTCTTGATACATTCTCTATATAATAGTTTGCATCTGCTAATCCCCAACTTCTAATCCATCTCTCCCAAGCCCCGTCTCCCCCTTGGCAACCACAAGTCTGTTCTCTATGTCTGTGAGTCTGTTTTGAATTGTTTGTCAAGTTTTTATACACATCATTTTAAGGCTTTTCCTCTTTCTTTATGTGATAGTATAAGTCTTTTGTTGTTTATTCTTGATGAGAGTAGCAGTTTATAATGCTATGGTTGGCATTTAGGATGAATAGTGGCTCATGAACGATTAAAAGATATACTTCTCATTTATGTTTCAAGAGTAAGGTAGTATTTGTAATTTTTCAGTAACTAGAAAGGGGAGGTATCGGCAATGTTTTTTGCATAGTCTCTGTGTGCTATTTAGTGTTTAATTTAGATGGTTAATAGTATTCCCTGGCTGTCCAGGTCGTATGGCAATTTCCAATATCTGAAAGGCATTATGGGAAATACTTTACAGCCCTGTTAGGAAGGTGCTGAATGTGTCTGAGATATGACTCACTCCTCAGTGGGAGGGAAATTTCTAAGCAGCTTCCTGGCTGTCTGAAAGCCAGAGTGATTGTTGAGTACTCATTCATTTTTCTATGCATTTATTAATCCAGTAGGTATTTATTGAATGCTCTGCTCCATACCAGACATGGTGCTAGGTGGGCGTCTAGGGGAGGGTTCCTCTCCTTTATATACAGCAGCTGTTGGTGGGGCAGTGCAGAAGCCGGAGCTCTTCTGGGAATAGATGGAAAGGCTGTCAGGTGTGGGTGGCAGGAACCTTGAAGGAAAGAGAGGACGAGGGGTCTGAGTGCATGGCTTGAAGATGCTGTGCCCTGTGCAGTGGCAGGGTACCACGAGCCTCAGCAGTACCCTCTGTCCTGTGGAATTCCTCTTCTTTACATTTCTCTCGAGGAAATAGAAGCATTATTTATGATAGTTAAAGAAAGAAAATCTCATTGCTGCATAGAGCAGAATGGTGAAATTAATTACAGTACATTCGCGAGATGCAGTTCTCTGCAGTCATTAAAAATTATTTTGCAAAAGAATGTGTAATGGCACGCGGAAACACCCACCATCTGATAAGTGGGCAAGGAAGCCTGTAAAGCAGGATGATCTCAACGTGGTAGCCGTCGTTTTCACCCTGGGCGGCCGCCTGGTGTACTCTGGGCCCACCTTGCCCAGCTCTTGACCTTTCCGTGCTTACCACCTGCCAACGTCTTATACAACCTGCTTCTTCACATTTCTGCTTATTGTCTTTCTCTCCTGATAGGATTTAAGTTGTAGGAGGGCAGGGATTTTTTCCTATCTTGCTCTCTGATGTGTCTGGCACATGGCGGATCTTAATATATATTGTGATTGTTGAATAAATGTTGAAGGAAATGGGGTTATAATAAGATGATTGTTATTATTTCCTTTTACTTTTTGGAACTTTCCATATTTTCTGTAATAAACCTGGATTACTTCTATAAGTAGAGGGAAAAAAACTTAAAAGAGATATTATTGCAAATGAATTCCTCGTGTGACCTACCTAGTTTATCTGGGGATGGCTGAATGGATGACTGAAGGGGCAGAACCAGAGCCTTCTAGCTGTGAGGAGCGAGCATCGTCTGCGTGGATCTCAGGACCCCTGGGCTCTGGCCTGGCTTCTGTGCACCACCGTGGTCGGGTTTTAAGCCTCTCCTGTTCCATTTCCCCTTTTCCCATCACACCCCGTGCACAGGGCTGCCTCTGCGTCTCCCCCTGCTTTCTCCTTCACAGGTTCTATTTTTCCTGGTCACCATTTCAACTCCATTCGTAGTTCACGGCTCTCACACTGGCCTTTGGGAGACCCTCATTTGCAACCGACATTAACCAAAGAGGCCAGAGCTACCATTGTCGGGAGCCACGTGGAATCTCTTTAAGAAGCAACCGTAGAAATACTCTAAGCGCATGCAGGATGCTTGTCTCTGTGCTGTCTTTTCTCTGCAAGCAAATGACAAGCTGCTGGAGAAAAAGTTTTCTATTTTCTACTTCTCTTGCCTTCACTAATGCATAGACAGTTTGGTCTCCAAGTTGATACCACATACTGTTGGTTGATCCTTGGTTTCCCATATATAAAATAAGTGTCTTTTCTGACCCTTCAGACACGGCATGAGAATAGAATGGGGCAGTGACTCATGTGCCTTAGAAGGCATCATAATATATGTATGCACATATATAGTTAATGACAGTTTGTTATGAATAATTTAAAAAGCTAATAAACTAAAGTGAAAAGTCCCTATAACTTGGTTGCAGTAACCTTACGCTGTTAAAATTGTGTGGTTTTTATTCAGGGACTACAGATTGATTTTTAGGAAGCAATTTATTCTATAACTGATGATTCAATTCAGTAAATGTTTATTGAGATTCTACTGTTTATAAGGTAATTCAGTAAGCAATGAAGGGGATTGTATAGGTCAGCTGAAAAATAGCCTGTGAGGTGGGGTTCTAAGTGCATAAATGATGCCGAAGGGAAAAGACATACTGTTGGCACTTAAAGCAGGGAGAGATTGTGTGAGATCTGGGGACAGGTGCGCCTGCATGGAGTAGGGGCATTATTATGGGCCCAGAATTACGACTTTTGTTAGGGGGGAGATCATAGATATGGGGAAATAAAGGATTCCAGGTGGAGGTAACACAGTTTAGAGGGGATGGGAGGAGGAACTGGGTGAATGGTGGGTTCCTGGGCAGGGATGTACAGGCGAGGGCTGGCAGAGGAAGCTGGCAGGTGGATTCAGGTACCACAGGGAGACCCTTCCTGAGGGTCCAGAGTAGGAGGCTCTGTTTTCAGCCTCCCAAGGGACCACATTAGAAATGGGGTTTGAAAGAAAAGGTTTCTGGTTTTCATTTGGTTTGATAAGTAGAAGAGGAACCATGTGCTTTTGCTATTTGTCGTATTTGGTAGTGCCTTTCATCTCATAATGAAATTTATTAAGTGAACAGACATAAAATCAAAGAGAAAGTTGTTTGCTTCCAGAAACATGTTTTTTTCCCTCTGTGGTTGCACAGCTACTGGATTGGACTAGCACTTGAATTTGCAAATTTACTCAACTACTATTGTGAAAATGGAGGTAAATTTTACATGGTTAAATTATTTTCTCAAGGGAATTCCCTGGCGTTCCAGTGGTCAGGACTCCGCACTTTCACTGCTGAGGGCGTGGGTTCAATCCCTGGTCGGGGAACTAAGATCCCACAAGCTGTGTGGTATAGTCAAAAAAATTATTTTCTCAAAGCTGTATGCCAAATTATTAAAATAGTTTTGAATGGATTCCATGTGCCTAGTCTCTAAGAAGCGTGCTTCATCAGAAACCGTGTGACAATTATCGATATGATTGACACCACTATGTGCAGTGAGTGTTCTGATATTAATGCTATTTCTGTCTATTGCTTTATGCAGAATTAGTTTCAGAGTCAATAAATGATCATCTGTAACAGTTTTTAAAAACATTTTGGGGAGGAATTCAAATCATGATCACTGGAAATTCATAAACTATTTTTCATAGTATTTCAAAAGGTTTTGAAAATGTATATTCCTAACCGTACATGATTTATATAATTTTCTCATTTAAAAATAGATTTGCTACATGACTCTTTTTGAATTATGGTTTTCTCAGGGTATATGCCCAGTAGTGGGATTGCTGGGTCATATGGTAATTCTATTTTTAGTTTTTTAAGGAACCTCCATAGTGGCTGTATCAATTTACATTCCCCCCAACAGTGCAAGAGGGTTCCCTTTTC
This sequence comes from Aethalodelphis obliquidens, assembly GCF_003676395.1. Lineage (NCBI taxonomy): Eukaryota > Metazoa > Chordata > Mammalia > Artiodactyla > Delphinidae > Aethalodelphis > Aethalodelphis obliquidens. Next base: position 33,635,530 of record NW_020837969.1, read on the forward strand.
TCCACACCCTCTCCAGCATTTATTGTTTGTAGATTTTTTGATGAAGGCCATTCTGACCGGTGTGAGATGATAACTCATTGTAGTTTTGATTTGCATTTCTCTAATGATTAATGATGTTGAGCATTCTTTCATGTGTTTGTTGGCAATCTGTATATCTTCTTTGGAGAAATGTCTATTTAGGTCTTCTGCCAGCTCTATTTACAATAGCCAGGACATGGAAGCAGCCTAAGTGTCCATCAACAGATGAATGGATAAAGAAGATGTGTCACATATATACAATGGAATATTACTCAGCCATAAAAAGGAACGAAACTGAGTTATTTGTAGTGAGGTGGGTGGACCTAGAGTCTGTCATACAGAGTGAGTAAGTCAGAAAGAGAAAAACAAATACCGTATGCTAACACATATATATGGAATCTAAAAAAAAAAAAAAAAAAGGTCAGAAGAACCTAGGGGCAAGACGGGAATAAAGATGCAGACCTACTAGAGAATGGACTTAGGGACACAGGGAGGGGGAAGGGTAAGCTGTGACAAAGTGAGAGAGTGGCATGGACATATATACACTACCAAATGTAAAACTGATAGTGGGAAGCAGCCGCATAGCACAGGGAGATCAGCTCGGTGCTTTGTGACCACCTAGAGGGGTGGGATAGGGAGGGTGGGAGGGAGGGAGATGCAAGAGGGAAGAGATATGGGGACATATGTATATGTATAACTGATTCACTTTGTTATAAAGCAGAAACTGACACACCATTGTAAAGCAATTATACTCTAATAAAGATGTTAAAAAAAACAGTTCTCACCACAAAGAAAAGGAGCTGTGAGGTGATGGATGTGGTAAGTAACATTATTGTGGTAATTCTTTTGCAATATATATATATATATATATACATATATCAAATTATCACGTTGTACAACTTAAACTTACACAATGTTGTATGTCAATTATATCTCAATAAACTTGGGAAAAGGAATAAAAGAAAAAAAATAGATTTGCAGTTTAGAAGTACATAGCTAGGAATCTTTGGATTTGAGTTTACTCACCAAGCAGGTGATGAGTTACCTCTTTTTGGTCTTACTTAAAAAAATATTCAACTTGTTACTTTTTTTTAGTTTTGAAATTCTGAAGTATGTTCAGAAAGAAAGTGAATTGAAGACTCATGTGGAATGTTTGCCTATTTTTGTAAAGTTTGTGTGTGCGTGCGTCTGAGCTGGGGCTGTGTGTACACGTGTGTGTGTGTGTGTGTGTGTGTGTGTCTGAGCTGGGGCTGTGTGTACACGTGTGTGTGTGTGTGAGCTGGGGCTGTGTGTACATGCACGCGTGTGTGTGTGTGCGTCTGAGCTGGGGCTGTGTGTGTGTGTGTGTGTGTTTGTGAAGCTAGGGTTCTGTGTGTAGAGGAACAAGCTGAGGAGCATCCGGCCCCAAGCTGCATCCCTGAAGTGGCTCCAGGGACAAGGCTGGGGTTGGAGGAGTGGGGGGAGGAGACAGTCACTTCTTACTTTATATACTTTTAAAAGAATGATGAGATTATGTATGATTTTTACTTTTCCTTATTTGCATTTTTGAATAAAATATAGAAAAAAAAACTTGTCAAAACAGTTTTTCCCTGTGGAGATGACTGTGTTTTACACTTCGGAGCCAGTTTTTTCTTTCCCGTTGGAAAAGTTACAGGATACGGTGTGTGCTGCTCAGGATTTTGTTTTCTTAATCCAGCTTCTTCTCATATTTGAATTTTTACAGTTCCTTCTGTTCAACTATCCTATCCTTATTTTCAGAGGAGTTGGTAATCTGCACTTTAATTATGTTTCCTTTTAAAATATTTAGTTGAAGGCAATTTCATGATCTTCATAGAGTTAATACTTTTTTCAAATGCTTTTTCAAGGTTTTGAATTTCTTACCAATATTTAATACTCATAATGAAAATATGTGCCTGGTATAATCTTACATTCCATTCTCTTTGGTATAACTTAGAGTGATTTACAGCCTATGATTTCACATTCCCTCTCACGAAGCAGCAAACGATCTCTGCTCTCTGGACGTTCTCCTCATTGGAGGGAGAGACATTAGGTTTTGAGTTGCAGACGCCGTTTCCTGACTGTCGTTTTGTTGTCGTGTTGGATTTAGGGTCTTGACCTGTCCAAACTTCGGTCCTGCTTGTTCATAGGGAGTCCTGACCTATTCCTCTCATTGTTGTGCGAAGGGATACTTAGATCACATTTTTTAAAAATTGAAGTATAGTTAATTTACAGTATTGTGTTAGTTTCAGGTGTACAGCAAAATGATTCAGTTAAACATATTTATATATTTTTTCTGATTCTTTTCCATTATAGGTTATTACAATATTGAATATAGTTCCCTGTGCTATACAGTAGGTCCTTGTTGTTTTTCTGTTTAATATATTGTGGCATGTATGTGTTAATCCCCAACTTCTATTTTATCCCTCTCCACTGTTTCCCCCTTGGTAATGGTAAGTTTTTCTGTGTCTGTGAGTCTGTTTCTGTCTTGTAAATAAGTTCATTTGTATTCTTTTCTAGATTCCACATATAAGAGATCACTTCACGTTTTAAGTACTAAGGTAGAATAGAAATTTTCTTTGGAGGAGAAGACGTTAGTAAATGCCTTGGGTGAAGTAGCTAACACTAGAACAGAAGGAAGTAAAAGAGGTGGTGTTTTCTTCGTGGGACTTGGGGCAAGTGACTGCATTTCTCTGGGCCTCCGTCCCTTAGTTGTAAAGTGGGGCCAGTGAGTTGGATGCTTCTGATTCCCCGGCAGCACTAACACTGTGTGGTCTGACTGGGGAAGGCTGGTAACGTGGGCTCTGGGGCTCTGGGAGGGGCGCTGATGGGTTGTCCTGGTCTCTGCTTCCAGCACATCTGCCTCATTCCTTGAGCCTTAGGGGGACATGGAACTGCCTCCTTTTACTTACTGTTTCACACCACTGTAGGGAATGATCTCTAAGGTTGCCAGGATTTAAACTAGACAAACAATAGGAAGTGACCCCAAAATGAATTAAAATAACCTAAACGTGGACCACCACGTGAAAGCTGTCCTGAGGGAAATGTAAAGAGAAAGGAAACTTGGACCAGAAAGATGGAGGTAAGGAGTCTGGCACATCATCAGGGATGGGGTTAGATGAACGAGGGCCCTTGACCTCATCCAGGGAGGTGAGATGGAGGGGTTGCCTCTTGGACGTTGACATGTTAAAGGTGAAATGAATAGAAGCTGTGCTCTTTGACAGGGGAAAACATGTTTTTAGTTATCTGTTATCCCCAGTGTAACTGACGCACACCCTTACACAACGTGTTGACTCTGGGGAAAATTCATGTCCTTTGGGACGTTACTGGCAGAGGATCACGTCTTCCGAGGCGACCGTCCACCTTGGTCCTGATGGCACAATTGAAGTCTCCTCAGTGGACTGCGGCTCTGCCCCAGGCTGCACGTCAGCGAGATGGGGGGTGAGGCCCACGGCACCAGGGCTGCACGTCGGGAGGAGGCATTTCAGCACAGGCTGTGAATACGAGCATTTATTCCACCAAAGTCCACTTGGAGCCTCAGGACCTTTGACACAGTTGCCTTTTCTTGGTCCTTCCTTCTGAGTTCTGGCTCCTGTGTATTATCTTAGGAGGCAAGCTGGCTATGAATAGACATTTGGTAACTATTTTAGACACTGTGTTAAAAGCCTGAAAGAACCACAGTATTTATCGTGTTGGCCAAGTACCTTATGGAAAAACCCAAACGAACCTTTTTGGCTAACGCAATAACAGAATTCAGTCTGGAATACTCTTGCAAACAAGTTTCTCTTTTATTTTTATAAGTCCTAGATTTATCTGTCAGGATAGTTTGAAGCTGAGTAGAAATGCCATTTCTTTATTCAGCAAGCCTGTAAAACCAGTAACGTCTTCATTCCACTCCTCGATGTACAGCTTTGAAAAATGTTTTCAGCGTAAAACGTGAGGCTGAGGAACATTTGGGGAGAGTATAGCGATACCAAGAGGTAATGAGAGCAGAATTGCTGTTTCTGAGGGCCTCGCCTGAGCCACCGCACGGGCACCCCAAGGGCCTGGGGATGGGGGCGTCCGGCCGTGGACTGCCCTCTCCGGGGGGGGTCGGGTCCCTCTGCTGGGAATTGGAAAAGTCTCTGTTACGAGGAGCCTGTCTTCTTTAGTCTTGTATAGAAAGTGACATTGTCTGTTGCCTTAGCATTGCCAGCTGTCTGCTCACACCCAGATCTAAAGGTGGGTTCAGGGTCAATCAAACATTAGCAACAGAGAATTGGAGGAAGCAGGGTGGGGGCCTGGATTATCTCCCTGGCTCTTACCAGCCTTCATACCTAATATTCCTTCTTGATGAATTGGCACTTTTTGCCCCAGAGAAATGTAGTATTACATTTCCTCCAAGTTGTTTCAGGTAATACACTCGTCTCTTTAAGTCTCACACATGTGTACACAGTCCCCTACTCCCCTCCCTCACCCCCAGTCAGTGATCCTTCTTTATACCTTCCTCCAAGCTTTGAGCCATGGAGGTTTAAGGAAGCACTGCCATCCCGGCCACGCATGCCTGGCATGTGAATAAGGCCTTCTTTGCAGCCTCCAGGACCGTCTATTCCCAGCTCGTGAAAGCATGAATGCACGCCGTCTGGAAGGGAGCCCATTAGAGGGACCCCTCTTCCTGGGAGGAAAGGCGGATTGGGGGTGCTCTGTCGTTGGTTGTTTTAGATGTAAGATTTGCTCTGGGAATCTTTCATTGCAGTGAGTGATTTTCAATATGTTTGGCTTTTAGATTTTCTGGGGCTGGGGAAGTGGTTTAAAAGGAAGATAATCACCCAAAGAACACGTAGCATTTTCATAGTTTGTTAGCCTTCAACCATGGTAGGAGATGAAAAACATACAGTAAGTGCAGACCTGACCCTAAGGCACGGAAGATGGAAAAATCCATCGTCAGGACTGTGGGTGTCTTGAAATATGTTGATGGGAAGTGTTTTCCCAACTGTACGGGGGCCGGGGTGGGGATTCAAGGCATCGCAGAAGCAGAGCGATCGTCATTGATGAGAAACACGGTAGATACACAGACGGGGCCTGAACGCTGTGCTTTGCATCCTGTTCCAGGCGTATGTAGCACTAGAAGCTTTTTTCTTTCCCTTTTGCCCTTAAAGATGTGCTTGACTGCGTGAGCGGATGATGCCCGGGTTTCTGCCTTGAGGGGGTGTCTGTTGGGGGAGAGCTGAGGCACAGGCGTCTCCTCTCCGGGGGCAGCTGGAGGCTCAGAGCGGCTGGATGCACAGTGCGGCCCCCTGCGTTGGGGGACCAGGACAGCTCTGCTGAGGCCACAGCAGATGGGCTGTGTCTCCTCATGGCTCACAGCGGTTGGCGGGGACAGAGCCAGATGAGGGTGTTACCAGCTTGGCCCCTGTCACCAAAGGAGTGAAACCAACAGCTCTCTTGTTCTGATGTGTTTATTGCCGCAGCCTCAGCATCCTCCTAGCAGACTGATTTTCCGTGCTTGCGGCCAGCTGCTGTGTTCCACTTCAGGACTTAAAGGTTTCCTATCAGGAAAGAGGAAATAGAATAATAGGAGGCTTTCTTGTAAGGAGGAAATCTGTTTACTGGTAATATGGTTGTTAACTATTTAGATGGCATACGCTTATTGGATGATGCAAACCTTTTTATTTGATAATAAATGTGTCGTATATTTACAGCAAAAGAAAAAAAAAGAACAAACTAGAACTACAGCTACAAGCAGCAGTGTATAAGTCTCACAATCATAACATTAAACAAAGCATCCAGAAATTTAAAAAAAGCATACACTGTATTACTTCATTTAAAGTTTTAAAATAGGCAAACTAAACTATAGTGTCAGAGCAAGATAATTGCTGCCCTTGGGGACTGGAAGAAGGCACAAGATAGAGTTACAGGGATGCAGGTTATGTTTGGTTTCTAGTCTCCATGATGGTTACATGGGTGTGTTCACTTTGTGAAATTATACCAAGTTATATGTTTGTAATTTATGCACTTCTCTATATGTAACATTTAAATAAGTAATCAAAGACAAACAAAAAGTTTACCCATGTCAAAAATAATCATTAACATAGCTGCATTTCTCCCATAATCCTTTCTCTGGTTTCCTCTTTATTTAAATTTAACTTCTTTCTCTCTCTCTCTCTTTTTTTTAACATCTTTATTGGAGTATAATTGCTTTACAATGGTGTGTTAGTTGCTGCTGTATAACAAAGTGAATCAGCTATATGTATATATATACTCCCCATATCCCCTCCCTCTTGCATCTCCCTCCCTCCCACCCTCCCTATCCCACCCCTCTAGGTGGTCACAAAGCACCGAGTTGATCTCCCTGTGCTATGCGGCTCCTTCCCACTAGCTATCTATTTTACACTTGGTAATGTATATATGTCCATGCCACTCTCTCACTTTGTCCCAGCTTACCCTTTTCCCCTCCCCGTGTCCTCAAGTCCATTCTCTACATCTGTGTCTTTATCCCTGTCCTGCACCTAGGTTGGACGACGCAAACCTTTTTTTAACCGAAACATCACCTTAGCATTTTAACTTTGATCTTTAAAATCAGTGAGGGTATTGGGAACATAAATTTATGTTGCAGTTGTTTTAGTTACTGAATTTCAATAAAGAGCAGGAGCTGGTGAATATTCAGAGGGACAGCTTTAAATGATGGGTGGGAAAGGAGTTAGTGCTGGTTGGGAGAATCTAAAGATATCTAACCTCTGAATCCAGAAGAATGAACATTAAGAAGGGGAGGGCTTCCCTGGTGGCGCAATGGTTGAGAGTCTGCCTGCCGATGCAGGGGATGTGGGTTCGTGCCCCGGTCCGGGAAGATCCCACATGCCGCGGAGCAGCTGGGCCCGTGAGCCATGGCCGCTGAGCCTGCGTGTCCGGAGCCTGTGCTCCGCAACGGGAGAGGCCACAACAGTGAGAGGCCCGTGTACAGCAAAAAAAAAAAAAAAAGAAGGGGAATGGCTGAGGTGGAATATGGGCTTGTTCCCCAAATCTTGACATACTAGGATGAAAGGGCACTCTTAGGTCAAAGTAAGTCTCATAAGAAAAGATGCTGTTCACACATGAAATTTATTGAGGCTGTGGCGGGATACCCATAACTGTGTGTGTCGGTGGTAGATCCATCAGCACTTCTGTTAGAAGTCAAGATATACCTGCCCTTTAGTGCTCATGAAAAGGGAAGAGCGGACCCTCCCATAATAACAGAATATTCTAAGTGTCTGTCCCATTATTTTTACAGGGAGCGTAACACCGACAGTCATGAAATAGATCAGGCATGAAGATCCTTATCTCTCTTCCAATCCAGGCTACATGTTATCTGTGTTGCTTAAAAAAAAAATCTCTATAGCAATAATAATACTGTATTACAGAACATTTGAAAAGTCTCAAAAATAAGTATAAGCCATGAAACCAGAACCTTCACACAGACAGTATTGGTTTGGTGCATACTTCAGATTCTAGATAGCTTTTCATTTTGATTTTTAACCTTCATTTAATAAACAACTTTGCTGGCTGCTGCATAGTGAATCCATAAAAGTTCTCTGCAGCATCCCGCCGAGGACCTGTGCCGGGTGATGATAGCTCAAGGTACTCCCCGGTGGTGAGTCATCTTCACGTGGTCTGAGCGGAGCCACGCCAGTTTCCAGGGCCTTTGCTGGGTGAGCTCTTGCAGATCCAGGGTGGGAGGGTTGAAAGGCCCCGCCCCCCTAGCAGGAGGTCTGTCTAGGAACCTTTGGGGATGCATGCTCTATTTAAGAACCTTGTGTTTTGCTGTGTGTAGGAGGGAGTGGGTTGTTCTGGACAGGTGCTGGTAATTCTCAGCTACGATGCCATCACCTTTGACATAGGGGGTGATGTGCAAGTGGGTTCTGAGAACACTCCCTTAGCTAATGGAGCTGTTCACAAGGAAAAGGATGGCCCTTCTTTGATGGGAAGTGTATCTGTGTGATGGCTCACTGGTTCACTCAGAACCCAGGCTTTTTGGATGTAATGGGACCAGGGGATTCTGGTTGGCAGTACAGTTGCCTCCCAACCAGCTGGCAGCAGAAAGCTTTGCTCTTCCGCATAGTTTTGAAACATTATAATCTTCTGGAGGATGTGGCCGCATAGTGTTACAGAAAGACTATGGGGCTGAATACTGCTTCTGCCACTCATCAGCAGTGATAGAAGGTATAATTATCCCCAGTTTACAGATGAGGAAATTAAGGCTTAGGGGGATTGAGTAATTGGCCTGAGGTCACACAGTTAAAAGAGTCGGAACTGTAACTCAGGCCTGTCTGACCCCCAGACTGCACTCTGAAATCTGCTGTACCCTCTCATCTTTTCCCTCCCTCCCTCCCTCCCTCCCTCCCTCCCTTCCTTCCTTCCTTCCTTCCTTCCTTCCTCCCTTCTTTCCTTCCCTCCTTCCTCTGATCTGTGGCAGGATGTAGGGGATAGTGCACTGTGCCCTTTATACATGTGTACATGAAATTGTGGTTACAAATGTGAACTGCAGAGCCCAACAGACTTACCAGGTTTACATCAAGGTCTGACCACATCCTAGCTGTGAGCCTGGGCAAGTTACTTAACATATCTTTGCCTCAGTTTCTCCACCTGTAAGCCAGGAACAATAGTAGTACTTACTTTATGTTGTTAAAATAGTAAATGAATTACTCCCTAGAAAGCACTTAGGACAGAGTCTAGCATATGATGAGCAGTCACTACATGTCAGCCATTATTATTTTGTCATAATTTGCTGCTGTCTCTTCAGGCAGGAGAAGAGGTGGGTACTTTGTGGCTGGCGGGACATGCAGCAGGTTGCCTTGATGCTCGGGGTCTCGGCAGACAATGTTCTAGGTAACATATTAAGCAAAACTGGATGACCAGCCAGTCTTTAGGTAACAATCTAGGTAGAAATTAACAGGGTATGTGTGCTATACTCTTATTATGCAAAAAAGAAAATGAAAATTTAAGATGATATCGGATTCTGATGAAAAACACTTTCATGGTAATTTATAGGTTCTGGGCAGATTCAATTTAAACACTTTTGGAAGAAGTACAGAGATAAACACTTTTGGAAGCAGTACAGAGATAAAAGTTCTGGGGGATTCATATGACTAATTGCTCCCAAGGAGGCTTCAGTTTTGTTGGAAACACACAATTACTTGTGGTCGGCTTTGCAGGAGGGTTTGAATTGGTGATGAGAATTCACATTTGGGGTTGATGCAGAGAGTATGGAGGACATCATCCTGAAGGAGGATGACATAATTGGGTCAAAGAAAGAGATGCTTAGAGAGTTACAGGTGGGAAATCATGGAAGACACGGACACAGTGGGCTTGGGTTACAGAGTTCTGCTTTTTAGTATGAATTTAAGAAATACCATTGCACCCTCTTCTTCTGGGAGATGCCTTGATAAACTTGCCCAGAATATATATGTCCCCCAAAGGTACACTGGGCATTAAAATGCCAAAACCATCCTAAGACAAAGACATGCAAGTTGGAAAAACCTTTACCTTCTCAGTGAGAACTGAATCAGTGATTCCATCACTTAGATGAAGCTAGTTATTCACAACTTCAACAAATGTAACTAGCCATCAGGTACTGGATTTTGACTATTACATCCCACCGACCTGTTCAACACAAGGTTTACAGATTGGAAGGTGAACGCTATGTGTTACTTTTTAGCCTCAAAATTCCCTTGAAGGAGCTGAAACTTGCTAAATACCACGGCTGCTGAAAATCTGGTTGCACAGATAATTTGCCTGGATTTTGGAATTCCTCTTGACTTTTCTTGGTGGTTCCTATCTTGAAATATATCTTAATAAAGTATGATTGGTTGAATAATAAACCATAATTTCTCTATCATTGTTCTGCCTGAATAAGATTTCAGTGTTGAGAGGAGTCTTAAAAATCAGCTGTTTGGACCACACATTGGATGTCTGAGTCTTCTGTGCATCAAGCTGTCTGATCGATGTCTGGATACTCAACAATGTGGGGCTCAGCCAGTGTGGTCAATTGGACCCTCCATGGACTTTCCCAGTGGAGAAGCTCAGATCCTTCAAATTAGCTTTATAGGTCCATATAATGTGCCCCAGGGTCCCCTTTGTCCTCATCTCCTGGCAGCCCTGTTCAATTACTCTGCCCCCATCACACTGGCCTTTTTTCCAAACATTCCAATCATGTGCCCATCTCCAGACCTTTGTACTTTGTACTTTCTGTCCCCTCTGTCTAGAATACTCTTTCCATGATACATTTCTTTTGCCCTAGTTCTTCAGTTGCTTCCTCAACCTGTACTGGTGCTAGACTGACATTGATTTTCTGTCATTACACTAAAATTATTATTCTACTGATTTTTGACTTGCATTGTAGCTCTTGAGAAATCAGCTAGTTGTTGTTCCTTTGAAGGTACAGTTGGCCCTTCCTATCTATGGATTCCACATCTGAGGATTCAACCAACTTTGGATTGAAAATATTTGAAAAACAATCCAGAAAGTTCTGAAAAGCAAAACTTGAATTTGCCACAAGCCAGCAACTATTTATATAGCATCTACATCGTATTTACAGCTATTTACATAGCCTTTACATTGTATTAGGTATTATAAGTAATGTAGGAATGATTTAAAGTATACGGGAGTATATGCATAGGTTATATGCAAATACTACACCATTTTACATAAGGGACTTGAGCATCCGTGGATTTTGGTATTTGCAGGGTGGTTCTGGAACCAGTCCTCCTTGGATACTGAGAGACAACTGTAATCTGTCTTTTCATTCTGGCTGCTTTTAAGACTTTTTGTCTCTGGTGTTCTCTAGTGTCTCTGTGATATGTCAAGAGGTCTTTCGATGAATTTGTTTGGGATTTGTTAGATCTTCTGAATCTTTGGATTGGTGTCTTTCATCAATTCTAGGAAATGCCCAGCCATTCTCTTCATTTGCTGCCTCTGATCCAGTCTCTTTTCTCATGGGAATCTGATTAGATCCGTTAGACATCTTCAACATCCTCATGTCTTTTAATATCTCCTTCAGTTTTCCATCTGTGTCTTTCTCTGCTTCATTCTCAATAATTTCTTTAGTTCTATCTTCAAAATGTATCTTCATTGGTGTCTAGTCTGCTAATAAATATATCTCTTGCATTTTAAATGTCACTTATCTTACATGCTTTTATTTCCAAAAGCTCTATTTATTTTAAAAAACCTGCTTATTTTTTAAGTTTCTTGTTTCATATTCATCTTATCAGTTGCTACTTTTATTTCTTTATATTCATCTTATCAATTGCTACTTTTATTTCTTTAAACATAATTGTGTTATGTTTTGTGTTTTATAATTCTAATATTTGAAATCTTTGCTGATCTTTTTGTATGTGTGGTTTCCGCTGGTTCTTCCTCCTGTATATCTGTGATTTTTAAGTGTGAATTCAGTTTTTTTGAAAACTTATATGTGGGGCTTCTTTGAGGTCTAGATTGAAGGTGGGTTCCTCCAGAGAATTTGTTTGCTGCTATCAGATTTCTTGGTGATCCCACCAACCTGGGAGCACCCTAAAATACAATTTTGTCTTGAGGTTTGCCAGGCCACCAGACACTGTGAATTTGCACTGCAGGTTCTATGTGAGAGCTAGATCTTGACGACAGATTTTTAGCAGAGGTTGTTTCCTCCACGTAGTCATGAGGTTTGAGAAGTCAGATTTGTTTGCAGTCTCTGGGAGGCAGCCATACTGCTTGTTATGTGGTTGATGCTGTGCAAATTCACGTCATTTTTCAAGATACTTTATTCAAGATACCTTATTGTTTCCGTCAGAAAAATTTCATAATGTTACCAAACCAAACTTGGGTCCGCTTGCCGGCACACAGTAAAGCCAATCTACTGACACCGGGTTGTGGTGAAGGAAAGTACAGTGTTTATTTCAGGGCACCAAGCAAGGAGAATGGGCAGCTCATGCTCAGAAGACCCAAACTCCCCAATGGCTTTCAAGAAAAGGGTTTTAAAGGCAGTGTGAGGGAGGGGCTGCAAGGTACGGGATCAGCTCGTGCACAGTTCGAAGTGGGTGGAGACCTTATCTGGGTGATGACATCCCCTGTCACAGAGAGCTTGGAGTTTTTTGCACTGTCTCAGTGTCTGGAGTTCAGAGTAGTTTGGCAAAACTGTCTGTTCATGATAGAGTCAGAGATGTCTGTTATGGAGGAAAATCTTTGTATCATTCTAGGAAAATGATTTCTATCAGTTGCTTTTTCAAAGAGAGATTAGGCCAGACTGTTCTATAAAAATTACTGCTCTAAAGTTTATTTGATCATTACTCAATATATTGCATTCAATTTGTTAATTGAAATTCTAGAGATTATCATATTAAGTCAGAGAGAGAGAGAGACAAATATCATATGATATCACTTACATGTAGAATCTTTAAAAAATGACACAAACTTATTTGCAAAACAGAAACAGACTCTCAGATATAGAAAATAAACTTATGGTTACCAAAGGGGAAAAGGTGGGGAGTGTAGATTAGGAGGCTGGGATTAACTGCACACTACTATATATAAGATAGATAAACAACAAGGACCTACTGTATAGTACAGGGAACTCTACTCAATATTCTGTAATAACCTATATGAGAAAAGAATCTGAAAAAGAATATATATATATGTATAACGGAATCACTTTGCTGTACACCTGAAACTAACAAACATTGTAAATCAACTATACTTCAATTAAAAATAAGTTTAAAAAATACAGTTTTGTTCATGAATATGTAATAAAAATACCCATGTGTATTTGGAAATTTCATTAAGTTTGCTGGATTTTTTGGAACAGGTTTTTGGGAAGATAATTGTTCTGAGATGTTGAAGGAGTGATATAGCGGTATGGTGAGGGACATACAGCATGAAACAAACTCATTATATTCACTGACTCCTGAATTATTCTCGAGATACTGAAACAAAGCAGTTTGGAACAACAGTGTACGTCATGTTCTAGTTTGCGTGGTGCTGGCCTCTGAAGGCTCCTTGGAGCACCCGGCTTCCCAGCTCTGCCAGGTGCCTTCATTTCTGAGGTTGGCACATGGAGAGCCTCTTTCTGTCCCTCACACATCTCATTATACAAACCCTTGCTGTCAGCCGTTCTGACTGTACAGCTTTTATTTAGGATGTAGACAAAAAGTGTGACCTTCGCTTAGTAATTTCTGAGCAATCCAAAATATTTGCAACCCTTTTATCTATTTTACATTTTGTAAATAATTCGGCCGTTGAATTTTACAGAGTACATAATATAACTGCCCTCCTGGGACATAACACTAGTCTGTGGTAAGCATTATGATCAGCACTGAAATACACATTTTTAAGCCATTTAGCAGACGATCAGATCACTAGGTTCTTTTCGAATATTCAGGTGAGCTGAGGAGAAAAAAGATAACGTTATGTCCCAAGAGGCTTGTAATGCGTGGCCATTTCTAGTCCCTGGTATTGCTCAGGAAATACCTGCTGGATGGGAAGAGTGTTGAACGGCATAGCTGGTCAAGGTGGTACCCAGCGGGCTTTCAGCTGACCGCTCCCCACCTGGTAGGGATGTGCTTGCTGTTGCAGATCCAGGAAATGACCTTCAGGGCAGCCTGTGATGCCCACGCGTGGTTGCTGTAGTTTGTCAGGCCCCCTATGGGGCACGCACGGGGCCACAGAAAGTTTGCTTTGATTTACTGGCCCATGGACAAGTGGGGTCCCCAGGTACTTGTGGTGGGCTGAATCACAGCCCTCCATGCTTGCCTGTTGTGGGGGGCCAAGGGGACAATACACGTGTTCCCCGAGGAGCTGGACACCAGACGCGTTATCATCAGCATCATCAGCATGGCTGTCATCCCTTCTTAGTGACTCGACAAGCTCTTGACTTGAGGAACGTGTCTTTTCCCCCCTCTTGAGAATCTAGCTCAACACAAGAGATGCTGTTAAACTTCACAGTAGGTACCATTTATGTGGCTCTTCCTACGTGCTAGTCTTTTTGTCAATTAATTGTTAATTGTCACCAACACCGATGAGACAGATGAAATATTGAAGCTTGGAGAGATGAACTAACGTGTAAACTAAGAAGGGGACAGAACTGAGGTTCATGCTCAGGTCTTTTTCACACTGAATATGGTGCTTCCTTATCCACTATGCTCTCCTGCCATCTAAAAAGAGAAGTGCCTACATTGAGGTAAGGAGCTGTCACATTTGTCTGAAACAATACTTTTTTCTAAATAGGGGCTCATTATTACTCCTAGTCCAACAACCCGGTACATGGGCCTCTCACTATTGTGGCCTCTCCCGCTGCCGAGCACAGACTCCGGACGCGCAGGCTCAGCGGCCATGGCTCACAGGCCCAGCCGCTCCGCATGTGGGATCTTCCCGGACCGGGGCACGAACCCGCGTCCCCTGCATCGGCAGGCGGACTCTCAACCAGTGCGCCACCAGGGAAGCCCCACAACCCGTAATTTTAATGTTGCTAATGGTTTTCAATATCTCCTCTAATTATCTTTATTCTCTGAAAACTGAGGCCTTAATTCATTGACAGGTTGTCAGAATTGCCCTTTAACTTTTCAGTGATCAACAGTAGCACTCAGTGTCTTTCATCAGCTTGTGGTGATGAATGGAGCTCGCTCGCTCTCCGTCTTGCTCTCTCTCTCTCTCTCCTTCTCCCTCCTCATCCCTGCCCCCTAGCAAGGTCAATGTCTAATTCCCTTAGGATCCTCAAGCACACCAGGCAGCATTCTTAGTTTACACATCATTGTATTTCCAGGATTTTTCTCTGTCTTCCTAGTGAGTGATATTGATTTTTGGCTTCATTAATTCTTCCCATCACTGCGAAATTTTCTTCTTCCTTTGTGATCAACATCTCTTTTAAAGTATTCAGTAGGCTTATTGAGATTTGTTGATTTTTCATTCTTGATTTATTTCTTATTATTTTTCTTTTAATTATAAGGCTTACTATATTTTGCTCCTTCCCTGGGTATTATTTTGGCTGTTTTCCCGTCCCTTTTGCCCCAGTTCTGTCCCAGGCTGTCTGGAGTCTGGGTTGGGCTGTGGTGGAGCAGGGCCCGTCAGCGCCTGGACTCGGTGTAATCACTCAGGGTCTGCCCCTCATTCCCTTCCTACCCACCCCTGCCCCCTTGCCAGCGCCAAGCAAGGCTTTTCCCTGGGGCCCACAAGTCGGCCAGGAAACGGAAAGCAGTACCCCCAGCATCAGGTACGGGTGGCCTCTGTGGCCCCTGGTCTTTCCTAATGGAGTAGGTACTGGGTTCCATTCATGGCTGGGCACCTGGGCTTCAATTCAGGTGTCTGGTACCTATTACCTCAAACCTCACACCCACCCTGCAAGGTTCATTACTCTCTGTGCTTGACGGTCAAGGAAACTGATGCTCTGAGAGGTTAAGAATCTTGCCAAGGAGCACACAGCTTGTCAGCAGATGCTCTGAGATTCCAGCCCTGTCTGTGTGACTCCAAAACCTGCATTGTTTCCACCGCGGTACATCCCTTCTGTCCAAATGAACTTGGTACTTGAATGCTGTGTACAATTTTTGTTATCTTCCTTTGGATTAGCGCCTCCGTGTCCTAATTAGAGGATGTCTTAGTTTGTATATTAATACTGTTGCATCATGCTCCCTATTTGATTCATTAATAATCTCAGTACATCGTTTCCCTTGTTCACTGTGTTAGAATCAAGTACCTGGTGAATCCCGTTTCCCAGCCTCCCGCACTGTGAGGGCAGGCCTAAAGTAATACCACGTGTTGCCCTGACCATCTAATATCAGTAATATCAAAATCAAGGTTACTGATTATTTTCCTTTTAATGAATTAAACTTTGATGCTTCAAGGAGTTTTACATGGATTCTTTCATTTTATCGGTGCTGGCTTTTTAACTCTTAGACCCGTGTCTTGCCTAAACAGAGCATTCTGCTGATGTTTACATGGGAATATTATTAATATTGGGCTGAGTGCAGGCTAGGATAAGACCTTGATAAATTTAGGGTATGTCTCAGTTCCATAAGGTTCTTATAATGAGTTTTAACCTACAGTGAAAGTTTTAGATTAGATGCCTGAGGTACTTTTTAGTTTTGTAATTCTGGTTTCCAGTACGTTTTGGCTTGGTGAATTGCCTTTCTTACTATCTTTTCTTGAGGGGTTGAGGAAAGTCTTTAAAGTGTATATATTGTGAGTAGGAAGTTAACATATATTAATTGGGGAAAATGTAGAAAATGCAGTGATATATAAAGAATAAAATATTAACCACCTATAATCTCACTTTCTCACTTTCTTTTGGCCACTTCAGGATTTTGTTCCAGTCCTTGTGTGTGTGTATGTGTGTGTGTGTGTGTGTGTTTGTGTTTTATCAGATCTGAGATCACAACACATGCACAATTTTTTATTCTCCTTTCTCATTTAAAGTAGATCATAATGAATTCTCCATCATTAAAAACTCATCATGAGCACTATTTTAATGGCAAGATAATATTTCATAGTATGTATGTCATCACTTACTAACCATTCCCCAGTGGTAGGCATTTAAATTGTTCCTAATTTTATGAATAATGCTCCCATGTACACTTTAGTGCATCTGCTTTGTCCAGATTTATGACTGCTCTGTTTAGATTGAGTTTTTTCGAAGTGAAATTAATAGGACAAAAAATATGATCACTTTAAAGGTACTTGATGTATAATGCTTGCCAAATTATTTCCCAGAGTTAGCAGATATAAGTTATTTTATATGGGATGGATAAACAACAAGGTCTTACTGTACAGTATAGCACAGGGAACTATATTCAGTGTCCTGTGATAAACCATAATGGAAAAGAATATTAAAAAAGAGATTGTATATATAACTAAATCACTTTGCTGTACAGCAGAAATTAACACAACATTGTAAATCAACTACTCCTCAATAAAAAAAAATCGAACAGTAGAAAAAACCAAAATTATTTCCCAGTGTGAATTTCCATCCAGCCAGCGGTGGGTGGGAGCCTGAACTCATTACCCCCATCATACATTGTGTGCTGACCTGGCTAATTTGAGAAGCAAAAACTAATGGTGTTTCAATTTGCATTTCTTTGATTATCAGCAAAGTTAAACATTTTAAATCTGTATATAAACTTTTCTACTCTTTTAAAAAAATACTTTTTAAACTGTTGAAGTCTAGAATATTCCTAACAGTTTATAAGGGATCTTTATGTATTAAGGCTATGGACCCTTTCTCCATTATATTTGTTGAAAATATTTTCCTAATTAGTTGTTGGCTTTTAGTTTTTTGATGTTTTAGATGCATTTAATTTATTATTTTTTATTTATAATGTTAACTTGCTATATAATTTATAATATATTGTAGAACATATAATTTACTATGTAAAAATAAATTTATTAATTTAATTTACTAATTTTATTTATTTTTGGCTGCATTGGGTCTTTGTTGCTGCGTGTGGGCTTTCTCTAGTTGCTTCGAGCGGGGGCTACTCTTTGTTGTGGTTCACGGGCTTCTCACTGCAGTGGCTTCTGTTGTTGCGGCCCACGGGCTTCAGTAGTTGTGGCTCACAGGCTCAGTATTTGGGGTGCACGGGTTTAGTTGCTCTGCCGCATGTGGGATCTTCCCAGACCAGGGCTCGAACCCGTGTCCCCTGCATTGGCAGGCAGATTCTTAACCACTGCGCCACCAGGGAAGTCCTTAATTTACTAATTTTAATGTTTAAGTAGTCAATTTTATATTTTATGTGCGTGTGATTTCTGTCATAGTTTTAGAAAGTCTTTCCCCATACAGAAAGGAGATAATACATTTAACTGTTTTTTCACAGCTCCTCTAATGGAATTTTTAAACTTTGTGATTTACTTGGAATTTATTTTGGAGTATATATTTCTAAC
Organism: Aethalodelphis obliquidens; assembly: GCF_003676395.1. NCBI lineage: Eukaryota > Metazoa > Chordata > Mammalia > Artiodactyla > Delphinidae > Aethalodelphis > Aethalodelphis obliquidens. The sequence continues at coordinate 33,653,395 of NW_020837969.1, forward strand.
TTGATTTCCTCCAATAGGTAATCAGTTGACCCAGCAGTTATTTTGTTGAATAAGCCATTGTGTCACCACAGAATTTTTCAGCACTAAATCATGTATTCGTGTTTTGTATCTCTTAGAGTCTGTTTCTATGACATTTTGTTTTATTGATCTGTTTCTTATTTACAATAAAAATTATACTTAAAAATTTATTTTATTGAAGTATACTTGAATAACAAAGTTGTATTAATTTCTGCTGTATAACATAGTGATTCAGTTATACATATATGTACATTCTTTTTCATATTCTTTTCCATTATGGTTTATCACAGGATATTGAATATAGTTCCCTGTGCTATACAGTAGGACCTTGTTGTTTATCCATTCTCTATGTAATAGTTTGCATCTGCTAATCCCAAATTCCCACTCCATCCCTCTCCCACCCCCCTCCCCCTTGGCAACCACAAGTCTGTTCTCTTTGTCAGTGAGTCTGTTTCTGTTTCGTAGATAAGTTCATTTGTGTCATATTTTAGATTCCACATATAAGTGATATCATATGATATTTGTCTTTCTCTTTCTGACTTATTTCCCTTAGTATGATAATCTCTAGTTGCATCCACGTTGCTGCAAATGGCATTATTTCATTCTTTTTTTATGGCTGAGTAGTATTCCATTATATATATATGTACCACATCTTCTTTATCCATTCCTCTGTCAATGGACATTTAGGTTGCTTCCATGTCTTGGCTATTGTGAATAGTGTTGCTGTGAACATAGGGGTGCATGTATTTTTTTGAATTATAGTTTTGTCCGGATATATGCCCAGGAGTGGAATTATAGGATCATATGGCCACTCTATTTTTAGTCTAAAATTATGCTTTTAATTACTGTAGATTTATAATACGTTTTATTATTTGAGAGGTTGTATTTCTCCTTCTTACGATTATTTTCCAGAATTTACTTATTTTAACCTTTTAATTAAAAAAAATATAAGTCAAAGAATCATTTTGCCAAATTCTTTATCCTCTATCTCCCTTGACCTCCCCACTTCCACCCTAGAGCAAAAACAGACAAAATGAAAAGCAAAAGGAAACACAAACAGCCCTGGGATTTATAATTGGAATTATGTAGAACTAATAAAATGATTTAGGCAGAACTGAACTCTTTTAGTGCCTATCTAGAAAGGCACTTTCCTTTTAAACATAAGCTTCTCATTTTTCTGTATTTTGCTTAATCTACAACTTTATCATCTCAGAGATGGTTATCATGCGTCTCTGAGCACCAAAGATGGTGTAAGGCAGAACTGTGTGACTACAGCCTGAAAATGGATAAAGGTGGCCAAAGGCTGCCCACCCATGGCTCTCAAGCTGGCATGGTTTTTACACTTTTAAAAGCTTGTAAAATCAGGGACCTCCCTGGTGGTCCAGTGGTTAAGACTCTGCACTTCCACTGCAGGGGGCGCGGGTTCGATCCCTGGTTGGGGAACTAAGATCCTGCATGCCGCATGGCATGGCAAAATAAAAAAAAAAAAAGCTTGTAAAATCAAAGAAGAATATTTGACAGAGACCTTTTGTGGCCCACAAAGCCAAAAATATTTACTGTCTGGCTCTTTACAGATAAAGTTTGCTGAGGGCATCTGTAGCAAACCACTGGCACACAGACAGGTATGCAGAAGGCTTTTGCTTGTTTGTTTAATGCATTTAAGGTAATCTTAGTTGAGTATATGAGTGAATGACTACAGGTTTTGTTTCTTTCTTCCTTTGTTTTCTCCCTACTTTTCAAAATGTTTTTTTACATTTTAAAAAGTACCTTGAGTGTTGTGAAATTTTTTGTAAAGTACTTCTCTTTGAAGGCTCATGTCTGCTTGTAGGAACATCTTTTTTTTATGACCTGTGTCCTGAAGCAGGGCTGGTGTGGTCAGCAGCTGTCCACACAGACATGTCTGCAGGGCTCCAAGCAGACTCCCAAGGTCTGCCCCATGCTCCAAACCCTACCAGCAGTGCTATTTCATATACTTCTTCTTAACTAGAGTAATGCATTTTGTTAACCTGATGTGATCCAATTAACTTCCATCTACAGTCGACCTTCCATATCCATGGGTTCTGCATCTGAGGGTTCAACCAACTGCAGATCAAAACTATTTGAGAAAAAAAGTCCCAGAAAGTTCCAAACAGCAAAACTTGAATTTGCTGTGTGCCAGAAACTATTTATATAGCATTTACATTGTATTTATAACTACTTACATAGCGTTTACATTGTATTAGGTATTAGAAGTAATCTGGACATGATTTAAAGTATAGGAGAGTATGTGTATAGGTTATATGCAAATACTACATCATTTTACATAAGGGACTTGAGCATCCCTGGATTTTGGTATCCACGAGGGTCCCAGAACCAATCCCTTGCAGATACTGAAGGATGACATCACTGGAGAAGGCTCAGACGCCCCTGGGGATTGGACAGGAGTGTGGGTCTAGGAGCTCAGGCAAGGAAATAGCCCTGCGGAGGCTGCGGGTGTCCTGAAGGAGCTTGAAGACTTTTGCAAGGTCTTGGGAGGAGACTTGAGGATGTGAGATGGTTGGTAGGAGACAGACGGGGTCAACAGGTCGGTGTTACTGGTAACATGAGCAAATTCCATGTCCTGAGAGACCTGGAAACCCCAAGGAAAGAAAGACTTAAGACAGATGAGTTAGAATAATAACATAAGTTCTGCCTCTGTTCCAGAAGTTTCCATTGTTGCTGAAGAAAGGGACAGAGGACCAGTGAGACCTGGTTTCATGGTTTGAGCAGCCTGAGTCTCACGGCTGGGACCAAATTTAGGGTTTGTCTCCTGTGTCTTGGAAAATATGATTGTTCAGGCATTGAATCCAGCCTTTTGGATAATCTGAAAGGAAAAACGACCAACCTTTAAGTCTTAAGCTCCTAAGTTTACTGTCTGAAATATTGAAGGTGTTTGCTAGATGTTTCATAATCTTTTTTTTCCTCCAAATGTCGCATTATTCAAGAGTAGTGGAAGGCCCTGCCGAGTTTGGTTAATAGAACTTACAGCAGGCAAGTCAGGCAAAGACCAAATTTCATGCAAAAACTTCTAAAGCAAAATTGTTGGAAATTTAAATTAGATTTGAGTGTGACTGATCACTACTGAGAAATGCAGTAGTGCCTCCCTGTTAAATTCTACAGGAGTCTGCCTGCAATTAATAGTGCTGTTTGTTGATGCCATGGGGGACCAATTTTGCGTTTTGAGTGCAAGTATATCGGATATAATCATTTTCTCTAAGTAAATGAAAACATGGCTGTATCAGGAGCTCAAAGCTCTTACTTTGAGAACGTGTCCAGCAGCAGTTGGATGTTTAGTCGGGAATATTCTAGCATCTGAACTCCAGGGAGTCTTTGGAGAATTTCCCACTCAAGAAAAGTATAGTTTTGAGAATCAAGGAGAAAACAAGATTAAAATATTGGGAGATTTATCTGGATCTATCTATCCAGCTCACATATTTCAAAAAATGAGCTGATACCTGGCAAGTGCAGTAGGATACACTGTGAGATGCTAATGTAACAAGCTGTTTGTTCCCTAGAATATCCTTGAAGGAAATCAGAGCTGTATCCTTGTGGACCCTCAGTCGTTTCCATCAGGTCCTCTTCAGCAGGCAGCATGGCTCAGTGAGTTCCGTGCAGGGCAGCGGCGCTGGGGAGAGTCGAGGCCTTGGAAGCTTCCTAGGTGGTCTCTCTAGGAAGAGACCTGTTGGGTATAATACCTCAGAGCTTTGCCAGGGCAGGGCTTCATTCTTTGCCAAGTCACTAGGGCATATCTGTATATATTCATGAAAAGTTGCACCTAAAATCCCTCAGAAAGGGGTTTCTAGATGATTTTTAAAGATGTGCGTATTGGGGCGTCCGTGGTGGCGCAGTGGTTGAGAGTCCGCCTGCCGATGCATGGGACGCGGGTTCGTGCCCCGGTCCTGGAAGATCCCACATGCCGCGGAGCGGCTGGGCCCGTGAGCCATGGCCGCTGAGCCTGCGCGTCCGGAGCCTGTGCTCCGCAACGGGAGAGGCCACAGTGGTGAGAGGCCCCCATACCACAAAAAAACCCAAAAAAAACCCGATGTGCTTATTTCTTGTGGGGTATATTCAGCTCCCAGCAGAGTGCCTGGCACATGGTAGAGACTCAGTAAACATTAGTAGAGGGAATAAGTGGACTATAAATTAGGTGTCTTGAGATTGAACACTAGTTCTCACGTTTTGCCCCTGTACAGTCACATTGATAGGGGCCAGCTTTTATTGGTTGGTGACTGTACAAGGCATTGTGTTAAGAACTTCCTCTGTCATTTTGTTTGATCATCACAAGAAGAGGCCCGAGGAATGCTTGAGCCAGGCTCTGTTGGGTCGTGCTGTGGTCACAACCCCATGTGAGATTACTCTGTGGTCTCAGCACGCCTCTGCCATCTCAGCCCAGGGTTGGGTACCAGAGGGGCTTTGGCATCGTGGGTGCATGGGCTTTTCACTCTCCACACCTGGACCGCACGAGCCTATATCTGCTCACATTTCATTGGTCAGAACTGGTCATGTAGCGCCATCCAGCTGCAGGTGGCCAGGAGGCGAGCCTTCTGTGCACTGGGAAGGTTGGGCCGGTGGAGGGGGGCACCAGAAACTGCTGTATAATGACAATGGCTCTCATAGGTCCATTGTACAGATGGTGAAACCGAGCCCAGAGAGGATGGGTTACTGGTCCAAAGTCACACAGCTGGAATATGGCAGAGCAAGGCCTGGGACTTAGGTTTGTTGCCTCCAGAGCCCATATTTTTAACCACCATGCAATACTGCCTTTCTTAAGGAGATTAATTTTCTTCCTCAGAAAACTTGACCTTAGTGAGGTGGTAAATAATAAAAGTACTGGGTTCGGGGTTGGTTAATAGAACTTACAGCAGGCAAGTCAGGCAAAGACCAAATTTCATGCAAAAACTTCTAAAGCAAAATTGTTGGAAATTTAAATTATGTTTAAATTTGCTCGGTTTATGGGACGGATTCCCTCACTGGCTGTCTTTGCTACTTGTCTGGGTGACTTCCTCCGATGGGAATGATAATTACCATGACGGTGATCTAAAGTACTGCCTATAGTGCACCCGGAGAGGCATAAAGATGTGATGCTGTTACTGCTGGCACTGCAGTCAGCTGGTCGTGCGTGGGTTTTTCACATGTAGTAGCTTCAAGATTCTTACAAGGAAACAAGTAGACTTTTAAAACAATCTGGGTACATTTAGTTGTTTTCATTGTATGAGAACATCCTATCGATTACAGAATAAAGCTTAAAGCTGTCAGGCACGTCATTAGACTGAAATGACTTTATAAACTCTCACCTTTTCATCTCCCTTCATCCCATCTTTTCGTTATATCAGTTTTCAAAAACTGTTCTTTTTTTAAAAATTAATTTTATTGAAGTATAGTTGTTTTACAAAGTTGTATTCATTTCTGCTGTACAGCACAGTGAGTCAGTTATACACATATATACATTCTTTTTCATATTCTTTTCCATTGTGGTTTATCACAGGCTATTGAATATAGTTCCCTGTGCTCTACAGTAGGACCTTGTTGTTTCAAGAACTATTCTTTTAAAATTGAGTGTTCCAAAGATCACTTCTAGATAATGCAAATGGATATATCCCTGTAAATCCAGGACACTGTAATATTTTGCCATCTGTTCATGGCAAAGGGAGGGGGTCAAAGCAGTTGCGTGTTGTCTGTGGCCTAATTAAGAAAAGCAGCCTTTGTGGGTCTGGGAGGAGTGGGAAACTTTTTTTGTCAGAAGTGTTAAATCACTGACCCGGCTTCCAGTCGCCCACACTTGGTGTGATTGTGGTTCTCAATACTTGCTCCCACTTTGGGGACCTCCCAAGCTTGGTGTTTTATGTGCATCTCTCTTCCTGACCCCTGCACCCCTACCCAGCTCATGCTGGGACGCGCGGCTCCGGGACCCCGACTGTGTGTCACATTGCTTCAGATGTGATGTCATAGATTTTTACAATCCTCTGACTTCTTCCTGGCAGTGGCTCAAACTGCAATGAATAATCAGATTAGAAAAGAAAAAGCTTTCTGTGGAAATTTGGGAGCAAAATTCCCAATTAAAAAAATACCCAGCATATTTTTCTCAGAGCCCATTGTATAGATATGTTTGGCCCTCAGTGTTTAAATATAACCCTTCTAACCCACAGACAAGTTAGCTGTGCCCCTCTCCTCTCCCGTTTGGACATAAAGCCTGTGATTGTTGATTGTTCTGCAGTTGGGTCATTTGAAAATGAGATTTCAATTAAGTAGAATATTTCCATTACAGGATAGCAGGCCTTTTTAACTTTGTACTTTTATAAGGGCTAGGAAAACATTTACACTCACTCTCGATTTTCCCTTTTCAGAGTCCTGAATAGACAGGGCAGATTCATTAGAGAATACATCATGATGACACATCCCTTTATTGGTGAGCCATAAAAGTTCAGAAAAAGAACACAAAAGTAGGCATTTATAGTTTAAAAAAGCCTTTGTCAAATTATGTATGTGGTGGTTGTAGCTGACCTTGGAGTTACATAAGGCTTTGTATGTGCTTTTATATCTGAATGTGGTCTATAAAAGTGATGATAATGCATTGACTTTACAAAATACCTTCGCAGAGGCCCAGCTCAGCTCTTTCACTGTATCTCTCAGCGGGGGGAGTAGCAGTCTGCGGCCCCTCCTCTCTATTCCTGCTCTTTTCTGTCCACTTACATAATCACTTCTTGCAAAGATCTCCTAAAACTGTTTGAATTCCAGGTGGGTCAGTCTTTTGTGCATTTAGATTTCATTCAATTATAAGTACCCTTTTATTATTCTTTTCTCTATTATTCCCTTTCCAATTCCTCCAGTTTCTTTTACTTCACTTTGGGATAACAGTTTTGATGCTTCTGAGAACCATAAGTAATTAGAACAATGAGCCATGTGGGAGCAGGAGTTTTACAAGGCAGAGGGAAGAAGGGTAGATCTGAGGTCAGGTTGAGCCCAAAGTCAAGTAGGCCTCATTGGGGCATGGCTGCCACGCTGGGCAAGGCGTGTCCATTTCTCCCCTGCAGGTTGTCCTTGTCAGTCTCTCATCTCTGCCATGCCATCTCGGTAGACATTGGGGCAGGGCCTGGCCGGGGCTGGCCTCTCTTAGGAGCTGATACTGGAGCTGACGCCTGAAGGGTGGGTGGACCCTGAGATGCTGAGAGACGGGGGGTGGGAATTTCAGGCACAGAGAAGGTTTCAGCACGTGTTATTAAGTGGGAAACACAAGGGAAATCTTGCACAGTGCCTGCTCTCAAGGAACTGACAGTTTAGACTGTTCCTCAAGCCAGTAAGCTTGATTCACTGCCACTTCCTGCCTTCCTGAAACTGATCCCCCCAGTAACCCCCATCCTCTGGCTTCAGTTAAACTAGCTGTCTCTTTCAACTTGCACTTGGGCTCCAGATAACCTTGAAGGACCTGTTTAACTGATTCCTTGGGCCAACGTCAGCTAATGTCTGCAAGAGACATCAGTCTGGGACCTTTGTTAACAAATAGCAACAAAAAAAACTGGTCAGGTTAATTTAGACTAGACTCTCATACCATGGGCATAATTCTTAAGTTGTCATTATCTTTGTCAGATGCAGGTGATGCTAAGAAGTCAACCCTGCAGCAGCAGTTGACAAACTGATTCCTAGTTATTTGCTTTCCCTCCTGTTACCTTTTTAAAACTTTAGCCTCAGTTTTACAATTAGCTCAGCCCTGACGGGAAGCTGCTTACTGCATGTGCTGCATTAGACCTAATTTGCAAGGAATAATATTAACACTATCTGTAGGCTTGTTTTCCCATATATGCATGTGACCACATAGCCATTCTGCTAACATTCAGTTTTAAATGCTTTCATTTAAAATATCAGCCTTTGGGGGGGATAACCAAGACCTAACAGAAGGGAAAATTAGGCTTATGACATTATCATACAAAAAAGAGAACATTTTCATAAAATGTAAAGAAAAATGGTAAAATAAAAATCTTACCAACTGCATATGGTAAATAAAAAAGAATGATTGTGGCTATTACTAAATATTAAAATCACCAACTTTAACTTGGAAAAATAAAAGGTTTCTCATGGAAAAGAAGGGGGTGATTTGGTTGCATATGAACGAGAAAGAGAGCCTTTAAGGCAGAACAATTTCCTTAAGACGTTTTAATTAATTAGTTAATTAATTTTTGCTGTGTTGGGTCTTCGTTTCTGTGTGAGGGCTCTCTCTAGTTGGGGCGAGCCGGGGCCGCTCTTCATTGCGGTGCGCGGGCCTCTCACTGTCATGGCCTCTCTTGTTGTGGAGCACAGGCTCCAGATGCGCAGACTCAGTTGTTGTGGCTCATGGGCCCAGTTGCTCCGTGGCATGTGGGATCTTCCCAGACCAGGCCTCGAACCCGTGCCCCCTGCATTGGCAGGCAGATTCTCAACCACTGTGCTACCAGGGAAGCCCTCCTTAAGACGTTTTAATGAAAACAGATGATGCAGTGTAAGTCATTGCTTTCTTTAATGAATGATACATCTGAAACCATTGTCTCATGGATTCTGATTATCCTACGAAAGCATCCATATCCAAGTGGTATAAAGTGATGCGTTAAGTAATAAAGGTAAAAAACTCCATAAAACCTCCAAGAAGGACTCTCCTGCTCTTCTTGTTGAACAGAGAATTCTAGAAGGATGTTATAAAGATCTGCCTAAAGTTAGGGAAGTGCTGTTGGCTGTGCATGTATGGCACCAGTGAACCTCAATTGCTGTGAACACCGATTTTGGCCAGACATGTTGTGTTGTTCAGCTGTATTAAAAATAACAAACCAATGTGCTTTTATGGACCTGTCAATACATTTCAGATTCAAAAAAACATAGAATATAAAAAAGTCAGCCCTTTTCTATGAAGTGGCCCCAACACTATGCCAAAGTGGTGCTGATTTCAGAGGTATTTTCTCTGGGGTTCTGGCATTTCTTATACATCCTTTCTGGGAATATTATCATGAAATTTGAGAAATTGTGTGAGAGGTCTTCTAAACAGCTTGAAAGAACACGGGAGTGAAAAGATGGAGAGGAAAGTGGAGAGACTTCCTCCTGCCCTTCTCTGGATGCCTCACATCTGTTCCCTTCTGCTCATCCCTTAATGAAGTGAACCCAATAAGCCGAGGCAGTGGAACTGATCTCAGAGGTGATGGGGGCGGTGAGGGGAGGAGGTATTCATCTGGTGCTCTAGACAGGGCGCTGGCACCAGGGAAGCTGGGCAGAGAAGCAGCCTCGATTCATCCCAAGCTCTTGACGCTAACCTGCTGTGGCTTTGCACGAGCATCACTGGCTGTGAGGTTCAGGCAGGGGCCCAGGCTCAGGCCAGGGTGTACTGGAGAGAAGACAGGAGAGCCATCTTATCCCTCCCCTCCTCCTGTTCCACTTTGCCCTGGGAGCTAACCCCAGGGCACAGGGCTCTGCCCTGGAACACGAAATAAACAGACCTTATTTGTTACTGAAAGCAAAGGAGCACAGCAGCTTAACTGAAACACAATCATTTAGACGTTTGTTGTACTTAAAGCACCTAAGACTTCCAAGGAGGGAGTTCTGACCTAGTTGATATCTGATTACCACTACAGAATTTGAGGTGTTTTCACCATTTCATTAAATTGTGTTCTCATTTGTGTATGACAACTGTCTTAAGCTACCATAACAAAATACCATAGACTGGGAGGCTTAACCAATAAAAATTTATTTTCTCACAGTTCTGGAGGCTGGGCATCCAAGTGCCAGTGTGTGGGTTTCTGGTTAGGACTCTCTTCCTGGCTTGTACTTCTGCCTTCTTGCTGTGTCTTCACGTGGCAGGGTGGGTTGGAGGGAGAGACAGACAGACAGACACACAACACACACACATACTCCAGTGTCTCTTCTTATAAGGGCACTAATCCCATCATGAGGGCTCCACCCTCATGACCTCCTAACCCTCATTACCTTCCAAAGGCCCTATCTCCAAATACCATTATATTGGGGTTAGGACTTCAACATATGAATTTTGGGTGAACACAAGTCAATCTATACCAACAACTTTTTTTTTTTTTTTTTTTTTTTGCGGTACGCGGGCCTCTCACTGTTGTGTCCTCTCCTGTTGCGGAGCACAGGCTCCAGACGCGCAGGCTCAGCAGCCATGGCTCACGGGCCTAGCCGCTCCGTGGCATGTGGGATCTTCCCAGACCGGGGCACGAACTCGTGTCCCCTGCATCGGCAGGTGGACTCTCAACCACTGCGCCACCAGGGAAGCCCTATACCAACCACTTATAAGCCAAACCTATTTTATATGTGTAAAAGTAATAAAATATATTTTTAGGATTAATGAATATGACATAAAATATCCTAGGTATATTTTAATTTTAAGGTGAAATGAGTTTCCCAGTTTATTTTGGGTTTATTAAATATCAAAAAAACAAACTCACACGTCCCTGGAGGCCCTCCATGAATTCTGACCACAGACCTTCGTTTAGGTTGTGTCCCTGGAGGCTATTTCCCTGCTAAGGGAAGTGTGGGGACAAGAAGCAAGGCACTGACTCTGGGTCTGGACAGGATTCTGGCCCTTGGGGAGGGGTAACTACAGCAAGGATATCCTAGAGGAGCTTTGAAGGCCATGAAAGTTTGTCCAGGCAGCAGGGTTTGAACCATTATCTGACTCCAGAACCCATTTTTCACAAGGTATGTGTACTAGCTTTCTTTTTTTTTTTTTGATGGTTAATTTTATTTTTAATTCCCCTCCAGCTTTATTCAGATGTAACTGAATACAACATTGTGAAAGTTTAAGTTGTACAACATGTTGATTTGATGTATTTATATATGACAAAATGATTACTACCATGGCATTAACTAGTAACTCCATCTTGTTACATAATTACTATCTCTTTTTTGTGATGAGAATATTTAATATCTATTCTCTTCACAACATTCAAATATATGATACAGTATTGTTAGCTGTAATCATCAGGCTGTGCATTAGATTCCCAGAACTTGTTCATCTTATAATTTATAACTTGTTAGTCTTATATATACTACATCTTCTTTATCCATTCATCTGTTAATGGACATTTAGGTTGTTTTCATATCTTGATTATTGTGAGTAAAGCTGCAATGCACATGGGACTGCAGATAGCGCTGTAAGATCCTGATTTTTAACTCCTTTGGATAAATACCCAGAAGTAGGATTGCTGGATCATATGGTAGTTCTATTTTTACTTTTTTGAGGAACCACCATACTGGTTTCCATAATGGCTGTACCAACTTGCATTTCCACCAACAGTGCACTAGGGTTCCCTTTTCTCCACATCGTCGCCAACATTTGTAATTTGTGTTCTTTTTGATTCTAACTGGTGTGAGGTAATACCTCATTGTGGTTTTGCATTACCCTAATGATTAGTGTTGTCAAGCACCTTTTCATATAACTATTGGCCATTTGGATGTCTTCTCTGGAAAATCAGTTAGTCCACTGATTTAAAAAAAATTATTTATTGATTTGTTTATTTTTGGCTGTGTTGGGTCTTTGTTGCTGCACGTGGACTTTCTCTAGTTGTGGCGAGCAGGGGCTACTCTTCATTGCGGTGCACGGGCTCCTCATTGTGGCAGCTTCTCTTGTTGCGGAGCATGGGCTCTAGGCACCTGGGCTTCAGTAGTTGTGGCATGCGGGCTTGGTAGTTGTGGCTTGTGGGCTCTAGAGCGCAAGCTCAGTAGTTGTGGCACACGGGTTTAGTTGCTCAACGGCATGTGGGATATTCCTGGACCAGGGCTTGAACCAGGGCCCCCTGCAATGGCAGGCAGATTCTTAACCACTGCACCACCAGGGAAGCCCTCCACTGATTTTTTAATTGAGTTGTTTGGGTTTTTGCTATTGATTTATATGAATTCTTTGTATATTTTGGATATTAAGCCCTTATCAGATCTATGATTTGCAAATATTTTCTCCCATTCAGTAGGTTGCTTTTTCATTTTGTTGATATGCAGAAGCTTTTTAGTTTGATATAGTCCCACTTATTTATTTTTGCTTTTGTTGCTTGTGCTTTTGGTGTCATGTCCAGGAAATTGCTGCCAAGACCAATGACAAGGAGCTTTTTCCTCTTTGTTTTCTTCTAGAAGTTTTGTGGTTTTATATCTTAAATTTAAGTCTTTAGTCCATTCCAAGTTCATTTTTGTGAGTGGTGCACATTCTTCTGCATGTGGTTATCCAGTTTTCCCAATGCCATTTATTGACAAGACTGTCCTTTCCACATTGTGTATACTTGGTGTCTTGTCAAGTATTAGTTGACTGTATATGCATGGGTTTATTTCTGGGCTTCCAATTCTGTTCCATTGGTCTATGTGTCTGCTTTTATGCCAGTACCATGCTGTTTTGATTACTACAGCTTTGTAGTACGGTTTGAAATCAGAACGTGTGATGCCTCTAGCTTTGTTCTGCTTTACCAGAATTGTTTTGGCCATTTGGGGGTCCTTCATGGCTCCATACAGATTTTAGGATAGTTTTTATATTTGCATGAAAAATATCATCGGAATTTTGAGAGGAATTGCTTTGACTCTGTAGATGGCTTTGGGTAATAGGAACATTTTAACAATATTAATTCTAAACCATGAACGTGGAATATCTTTCCATTTGTTTGTGTCTTTTTCAATTTCTTTTATCAAAGTCTTATAGTTTTCAGTGTACAGATCTTTCACCTCCTTGGTTAAATTTATTACTAAGTATTTTATTGTTTTTAATACTACTGTGAATGGGATTGTTTTCTTTATTTCTTTTTTAGGTGTTTTGTTGTTAGTATGTAGAATCACAACTGTTTTCTTTTTTTAATATAAATTTATATATTTATTTATTTTTGGCTGCATTGGGTCTTCATTGCTGCGCATGGGCTTTCTCTAGTTGTAGCGAGTGGGAGCTACTCTTCGTTGTGGTGCACGTTGTTGCAGAGCATGGGCTCTAGGTGCGTGGGCTTCAGTAGCTGTGGCACGTGGGCTCAGTAGTTGTGGCTCGTGGGCTCTAGAGTGCAGGCTCAGTAGTTGTGGTGCATGGGCTTGCTCTGCTCTGCGGCATGTGGGATCTCCCCAGACCAGGGCTCAAACCTGTGTTCCCTGCATTGGCAGGCGGATTCTTAACCACTGCGCCACCAGGGAAGTCCCGCACAACTGTTTTCTATGTGTTGATTTTGTAACCTGCCACTTTACTGAATTAGCTGATTACTTCTAGCACTTTTTTTTGGTGGAGTCTTTAGATTTTTAAAATGTAAGATCATGTTATCTGCAAACAAGGTCACTTTTACTTCTTCCTTTCCTACTTGGATACCTCTTATTTCTTTTTCTTACATGATTGCTCTGTCTAGGACTTCCAGTACTAGGTTGAATAGGAGTGGTGTCAGTGGGCACCCTTTTCTTGCTTCTGTTGTTACAGGAAAAGCTTTCAGTCTTTCACCATTGAGAATAATGTTGGCTGTGAGTTTGTCATATATGACTTTTATTGTGTTGAGGTACGTTCTTTCTGTACTCAGTTTGCTAGGAGTTTTACCATGAGAGCCTGTTGTGTTTTTATCCAATGCTTTTTTCTGCATCTATTGAGATGAATACATAATTTTTATCTTTGATTCTGTTAATGTGGTGTATCACATTGGTTGTCTTGTGTATGCTGAAATCCCACTTGATCATGCTGTGCATTAGTTTTGTAAGGATGCCACACAAATTACCACAAGCTGAGTGGCTTAAAACAACAGAAATGTATTGTCTCACAAATCTGGAGGTCAGATGTCTGAAATCTGTAAGTCTGAAAGCTGTGGGCAGGACCATGCTCCCTTTGAAGCCTGTAGGGGACAGTTCTTCCTTCCCTTTTCCTAGCTTCTTGTAGTGGTGTTGATTCTTGGCCTTTCTTGGCTTTCAGCTGCATCTTTCAATCTCTCCAATATCTGTCTCTGTTGTCATGTGCTCTCCCTGTGTCTGCACATTGTCCTCTTATGAGGACTCCAGCCGTACTGGATTAGGGACCCATCCTATTCCATTGACCAGTTGATTCCAGTGAGGTGACCTTATTGCATCTGAAAAGACCCTGGTTCCAAATAAGTCACATTCTGAGGTACTGGGTATTAGGACTTCAATATATCTTTTTTTGTTTTTGTTGGGAAGGAGGGACACAATTCAACCCATAACTATATGCTAGAATATTTTCCATCTTTGGTGTGGATGGGAGTAGTATGTTTATTAAGCTATGGGTGTAAAAGGAAAGGAGTGAATTACAAAAATCTTCCAGTTACTTGTACTACATTAAACATCTGTACCTATCCTGTCCTGGAGACTTCACAACACGATTAGTGAGGGTGTGTGGTTGACCTGGCAAAGACACCTCAATTCAGCATGGTAATCAAGTATGCTCTGGGTCAAAATTCCCTCTCTGGAAATTTTAAATAAGTTAGACTATATTCTACTTTTACTAGCCCCCAAACTCCCCTTAAAAAGCTTTCAGCAGAATGCATAGTCACTCTGCTGAGGCTGACAGCAAAATAATGGGGAGAATTTTCTTAGCATTACTGAAGTGTGGGTGTGTCAGCATTTACTTGAAGGTTCTTACACTAGAGATGTTGCCATATAAAATATGGGGACGCCTAGCATCAGTTCTTGTAGGTAGCCAGTGGTTAAAAACAGAAGTATTTGAACGTATCCTCCAAAAATGCATCCTCAAAATGCAAAGAAAAGGTATTCCACATGTTAGGTTTATTCCTGGCAAATTCTTTTTTGATGCTTCTCTTAAATGTTTTGCCATTTGGTTTGGAAAAGTTTTCAGGCATCTTTGCCACCTCATCATGGACTATTTCCAAGGCTTTTGAGGAGCTGCCATAAACAGCGGATCCAGAGTTGAGGATAAAGCACTTGTTTTATATGGGTTATATCATGCCTATTAAGAATGGGAACATAAAATGGGCTGTTTAAAAATTTAAGATGCCAGTAGTTTTTCAAGGTAGATGTGTTATGTGACTTTTGATTATGTTAAGTTTCATATGGCAAGTTCACGTGGATGCAAAAAAATATGCAATTGAATGACTTCTTTCTTCAAGAATTTTTTTGCACTTTATTGCCCGAATCTTTGTTGCGTTAATGAACTTATCAAAACCATTATATCAACATGCAGGTGTGAAATGCTACTTTGACATAAATATAGTAAGAGAATATCTTTAACTGTGAAAATTCAAGCTATAGCAGGTGTAATAATATACAGTAAAATCTTTCTTCCCATTATTCTGGTGCTCTAGTTTCCATAAAAAGTGTTAGAGAACATCTGGACAAGCTATAGAAGAAGGAAAAACCCAGCCCTCCCTCCCCTTCCCTCTCCACAAGTTATGGTGTCTTAGAAATAGTACAAAGCAATTTAGGACTGCACAGTGCTTAGGTCTGAGAACTGTGTTAAAGCAAATCCAGGAATGTCAGAGGAAATGCCTGCATGTGGCAAGTGGTCACTAGAAGACATTTTTTTTTTTTATCTTTAAACTTCGGGTGTCCTCCTGCCTTTGAAAGTTCATCTTAGTATATTAAAGATGAACAGACAAATTTTGCTTTGGCTTTTTCAAGCTCAGTGTATTTCAAGTTCCAAGTCATACCAACCTTGCCTTCAGCAATAGGAATGAATTGTTTTAAAGATTTTTTTTCTCTCTCTCAAGGTAGCCTTTTTGTGTGATTGGAATTTCTGAGAATGGCCATCATGGGCTAAATCCTGGCAGTTTATTATGCAGTTTATTAGAGCTTGCTTTTTTACTTTAGGGAGTTGAACATTGTGCTTTTAAAAAATATATACTTGGTTTAAAATAACACTGAGATACCACTCCAGACCATTAGAATGGATGAATCTAAAACACGGACAACACCAAGTGCTGGTGAGGATGTAGACCAACAGGAACTCTCATTTGTTGCTGGTGGGGATGCAAAATGATACAGCTGCTTTGGAGACAGTTTGCAATTTCTACAAAGCGAAACATGTTTTCACCACATGATCCAGCGGTCATGCTCCTAAGTGTTTTCCTAATGAATTGAAAACTAGTTCCACACAAAAACATGCACACAAACATTTCTAGCACTTTTATTCATAATTGCCCCAAACTGGAACAAATCAAAAAGTCCTTCATCAGTGAATGGATAAACTATGGTACAAACATACCATGGAGTATTCATTACTCAGTGATAAAAAGAAAGGAGCTAGTGATGGACACACATCCATATACATCTGTCATAACCTGGTGAACCCTAATGTCAAAGTGTGGACTTCAGTTAATAATAATGTATCAGTATTGGTTCATCAATTACAACAAACACACCACACTAATACAAGTTGTAAACTGTGAATGTGTGGGGAGAGGGGGTTTGTGGGAACTCTCTGTACTTTCTGATCTATTTTTCTGTAATCCTAACACTGCTCTTAAGAAAAAAGTCTATTAAAAAAATCTCTCAGGTCATGAAAAGACATGGAGGAACCTTAAATGCACATAGCTAAGTGGAAGAAGCCAGTCTGAAAGGGTTGCAGACTGTGTGATTCCAACTCTGTAACATTCTGGAAAAAGCAAAACCCTGGAGGCAGTAAAAAGATCCGTGGTTGTCAGGGCTTGGGGTGGGAAAGGATGAACAGGCAGAGCACACAGGATTTTTAGGGCAGTGAAGCTATCTGTGTGGTTTTGTGATGGTGGATGTGTGTCATAATGCAGTTGGCGGAGCCCATAGACTCTGTAAGCAAGAGTGAGCCTTAATGCAAAGTGTATTAATAATAATGTATCCCTATTGGTTCAGCAGTTGTAACGAATGTTTCACAGGAATGCAAGATGTGAGTAATAGGGGCAACTCCGTGGGGTGGTTGGGAACATATGGAAACTCTGTACTCTCTGCTCAGTTTTTCTGTAAACCTAAATCAGCAAAAAGGGAACTGAAATTCAAATTTCGGTGTCCATAAATGAAATTTAATTGGAGCACACACACATAAATACACAACTGCGGCACTTTGGTGGATGCCTCTTCTGACATGGTAACCGTGGCTGCATCACTGTCTATTAAATTAAAAAATCAGCAAAAAGTGAAATGAAATTCAAATTTCGGTATCCATAAATGAAATTTTATTGGAGCACACACACATAATCAGGCTGAAGAAGACCATCTGCATCACCGTCTGCATAGGCTGGATGGGAGGAGTCCTCCCAGGGGCGTTTGTTCTGAGGTGGCCTCCCCTGGGCTGCACTAGTTCTGTTTTGAAATCTTCCTGTGGTTCTCTCCGCAGCCCCCGAGTCGCTTCCCACGCCCACCCGAGGGGGCAGCCCAGGTTCTCATCTAGAAGGCGGGAGTCATTGTTCTTCCTTTTTCTCTCGAGTTTTCTTCTCGTTCGACTTGACACCCACAGGGATGTTGTAAAGAGAATGATAATCAGAAACATGAGTTAACTTTCTGGATGAATCGAGCTCCTGAAAGATCAGCCTGGTAGGTATCAGGGGAAATGGAGCTGATGTAAAACCAGGTTTCCACACTTTGAGGGACAGATATTTTTGCAGCTGGAAAGGACCATAATTGATTTTTTATTTCTAATGCCAGCAGGCAGAGGACTCTTCAAGTCCTTACTTCTTTGAACCTAGCAGAGTGTGTCATGTAGTGGAAAAGTCTGGGCTTGAAGGCAGAAAAACATGGGCTTGAACCCCACATGTTCACCCTGGCAGCTGAGGGGCTTAGGGTGGAACTCAGCCTCTCTGAAGCTCAGTTTCCTCATCTGTAAAATGGACCGGCCACACCTACTTTATAACCAGCTGATTCAATCAGATAGCATGTATTACGTGCCCTCCATGGGGCCTGCACAGCATGGGGGTGGGGGACTGTCCACACAGGTTTAATAGTGAGCAGGGTGAACTGCCAATTTCATGCTTTCCTCCTCGAAGGTCTCGGAAGAGTCATCTCCCTCTAATCTGTCCTAGTTTTCTCCCTCCTCACGTGGTCGGGAAGATGTTTTTTAATGTCAAACTAAACTGTCTTTTTTCAGTGTAAGTCTCCTTTCCTTTGTCCCATATCCTCTGGACAATCTCTCAAGAGCCTTCATCAAGGTGGTAATTAAACCACCTTCCTGACTTCCTCTAGATTAAATCACCTCAATTCCTCTAACTGATCGATGCCCCTTTGAAGGTGTCCCTTCCCTCTCTCCAGCACCTCCTCAGTCCATAGAGACATGTGGGTCAAAACGGACCATGTGTCCTGTGCCGACCTTTTCTTTGACTTCCTTTTTTTTTTTAAATACTGCTTATTAGCTAAGGCTCTGGGGCTGGCCTTCCTGGGTCTGAGTCCCACCTCTTTTACTTACCTAGCAACTGCATCCTTGCCCAAAGTACTTAACTTTTCTGAAACTCATCTGTAAACTGTGATGAACACAGTGTCTACTGTGAAGATTCAACTAGTTAATGTGTGGATAAATATAAAGTTCTCAGAATAGTACAGCTACACAGAGAGTACGCAACAAATATTAGCTATTTTTTTTTTTACATTTTGTTTTGAAATCATTGAGACTCACAAGAAGTTGAAGAAATATTATAGAAAGTTCTGAATCCACCCCAGCTTCATCTAATGATAATATCTTCCATAATGATAATGCTTTATCAAACCCAGGAAACTGACATTGCTATAACACTACAGATCTTACTCAGATTTCACCTGTTTTCCATGCTTTCTTTGTGTGTTCATGTGTATGTGTGTACAGTTCTATGAAAGTTCATGACACGCCTTTGTGTAACCACCACCCCGGTCAGGATGCAGAATTGATCCGTTTCCACAGTGGCTGTCCCGGCACCGTCACACCCTCCCCCCGACCATCCCCCGGCAACCAAGCGTCTGTTCTCCATCGCTCTTGGAGAACGTCGTACAAGGGGAGATCATACCTTTTGGGATGGGTCTTTTTCACTCAACATAACGACCTTGAGGGCCATCCAGGTTGTTCGAGAGGTGGCAGTGCCTGACTTTTCACCGCTGAGTAGCAGCCCATTGTATGGATGTCCCAAGTTTGTTCATCCATTGACTGCTGGAAAGACGTTCAGGTTGTTGGCTATTCTTTGGCTGTTACAAACAAAGCTGCTATTAAAATTCATGTCCATTTTGTGTGAGCGTGTTTTCATTTCTCAAAGGATAAATACCTAAAATTGTGATTGCTGAGTCATATGTGAAGTGTATGTTTAACTTAAAAAAAAAAAAAAAGTCAAGCTATTTTCTCTAGTGGCTGTACCATTTTACATTTCCACCAGCAATGGAGACATCCAGTTTCTCTGCATTGCTGTTTTTTATTTTTGCCATTCTAATAGCTGTGAAGTGGTATCTCACTGTGGCTTTAATTTGCATTTCCCTAAAGGCTAGTGACTCTGGACATCTCTTCATGTACTTATTTGTCATCTGTATATTCTCTTTGGTGATGGTCTGTTTTCAAGTCTTTTGCTTATTTAAGAAATTGGATTCTTTATGTTCTTACTATTGAGTTTAGAAAGTTCATATATTCAGCATACAAGTCCTTTGTCAGATACATGATTTGCAGATGTTTTCTTCCTTTTTGTGGCATCCTGTTCGCTGGATGTTTTGCAGAGTGAAAGTTTTTAATTTATTGATGTTTTTCTTTTATCGATCATGCCTTTGTTATGTCTGAGATTTCTTTGCCTAACCCTAAATTATAAAGGTTTTCTCCTATGTTTTTTCCTAAAAGCTTTATATTTTTAAATTTTACATTGAGATCTAGGATCTATTTTGATTTAATTTTTGTTTAAGTTATGAGGTTTAGATTGAAATTCTTTCCTTCTTTTTGTATATGGATAAACAATTATTCCAATGCCATTTGTTAAAAGCACTATACTCCCTCCATTCAGTTGCTTTCGTGTCTTTGTAAACAGATTCATTGGCCATACTGACGCAGAGCTATTTCTGGGTTCCAAATCTGTTGTATTGATCTACCTGTTTGTTCCTCTGCCAGTAAATCCCACACTGTCTTGATTACTGCAGTTATAGAGTCAGTCTCAAAATTGGGTATGGTGATTCCTCTCTCTGTATTCTTCTTTTCCAAAGTTGTTTTTAGTTATTTTAGTTCTTTTGCCTTCCCCTATTAATTTTAGAAGCAGCTCATCTTTGTTTAAAAAAAAAAAAGCCTTGCTGGGGTAAGCTGTTATTTTAAATGTTCCTATTACTTTTTTCGTTCTGTATTTGTTTTATTGCCTCACTTTACAGTTCTCACATTATCATAGAACCAAAGTGGGCTTTAAAGATCATTTAGCCTGGGACTTCCCTGGTGGCGCAGTGGTTAAGAATCAGCCTGCCAATGCAGGGGAGCCCGGGAAGATCCCACATGCCGCGGAGCAACTAAGCCCGTGTGCCACAACTACTGAAGCCTGCGCGCCTAGAGCCTGTGCTCAGCAACAAGAGAAGCCACCGCGGGCTTCCCTGGTGGCGCAGTGGTTGAGAGTCCGCCTGCCGATGCAGGGGACACGGGTTCGAGCCCCAGTCTGGGAAGATCTCACATGCCGCGGAGCGGCTGGGCCCGTGAGCCATGGACGCTGAGCGTGTGCGTCCGGAGCCTGTGCTCCGCAATGGGAGAGGCCACAACAGTGAGAGGCCCGCGTACAGCGAAAAAAAAAAAAAAAAGAGAAGCCACCGCAATGAGAAGCCCGCGCACCGCAACGAAGAGTAGCCCCCGCTCACCGCAACTAGAGAAAGCCTGCGCACAGCAACGAAGACCCAACGCAACCAAAAATAAATAAACAAATACATACATAAATAATTAAATTTTTTAAAAAAAGATCATTTAGCCCGATTCCAATGTTTTCTGGTGGAGAAAATGTCATCTTTCTTTGGAACAGATTCAGTGTGGGTGAGTGGCTCCTAAGGTCACTCAGGAGGTTAATTGGTCAAGGACCAGTGTCCATGGCTTCTGACTCTCGTCTGCAGGATTTTCAATTTTCCACAAGGCCTCCGCTCTTAAACCTACTGAATCTTTTCTTTTTCCCATGCATTGTTCTCCTTTCTTGGAAGGGATTATTTAGACTTTGCTGTTGAATTCCAGGGGTAACAAGATGGGGTCCCTTGGAAACTTGTTAAGAGTACAGGCTCGTGTACCCAGTGGTTCTTATTCAGTAAGTGTGGTGCAAGGCTCAGGAACCCACAATCTGAAGAGGCACCTCGAGGGCTCTGATGCAGGTGGGCCCAACCTGAGATGATCGAGAAAGCACATGGCGTTGGAGTCATCGAACTGGATCAACTCCTCACTTGCCTGTTTACTAACTCTGTGCTTTGGTTTCTTCATCTATAAAATGGGGATAATGGCATCTGGCTCACAAATCTTCTTTCTGTTTAAACACAATGTGTGTGAAATTGGTACTTACATCAGTCAAGACCACTTCCTTCCTCCTTCCTCCTTAATGGCCTGGGAGGTTTGATGTTCACTTGAGGCTGGGACAGTGTTACAGGTTTAACAGACCATTTCACTTTCCTCCTGATCACAGGGGACCACACCTGCCTGCCCCTTGACATCGGGGTAGGGTCATGTGACTAGTTCTGGCCAATGGAATGTGAGCATGGCCAGTGTGTATCACTCCAGGGCTGAGAGGCTAAGTCTGACCCTGTCTGGTCTGACGTCCCTTGTATGCATCTGCTTCTGCTGCACAATACCTGGATGACACTGCAGCAGCAAGGTGGCGGTGGCCTGAGTCCCCGAGTCACTGTAGTGGTTTGAAAGAGAACTAAACCTTTGTTGTTTTAAACCACTGAGATTTGGGGGGATGGGTTACAGCACTTAGTGGTAATTACTCCAATTAACGTACTGATGAATGTTTAAAAACTTAAAACAAAATTATCTTTTGAATATTATATTTGTTATAATACTCTAAATGCTTCATGATTTTAATGAGCTGCAGGAATTACATTAGGAAGCCTGCAGGCAATTTAGTAGGAGGCTGTAACACAAGATCTTCATTTGTGATGAATATAAAATTTCAAACTAAAATACTTTTGAGAGTTTTATGTGATTGTGGTTTTATGTGATTTTCAAGCATCAGAAGGCAGGTCCTTTATCCAGGTGAAAGTCAAGGCAGTAGTTCCTTAAGGATAAGGGGCATCAGCAGCCAGAGTGGCAGAAGGAACCAGAGTCTCAGAGGGCCTCCTTTGCTGAGGAGGTCGTCTGGATGGTCTGATGGGGGTGGGCATTCTTCTCCTGGGAGAGTAATGCTGGGCACCAGAAGGAAAGACTGTACCATTTCTCACTGTAAAACAGTGTGTTCCGTTGGGGTGGCTGCCCAGGGTCTATATCCAAGGTATTTAACCATCTGCTTCCAGTGACCTCCCAGACACAAGCAGGAGGGAGGCCTCTTCTCAGGCAGAGGCTCAGAGTGTGCTTCGTTAATAAAAATGACCGATGGGCTTCCCTGGTGGCGCAGTGGTTGAGAGTCCACCTGCCGATGCAGGGGACACGGGTTCGTGCCCTGGTCCGGGAAGATCCCACATGCCGCGGAGCGGCTGGCCCGTGAGCCGTGGCCGCTGAACCTGCGCATCCGGAGCCTGTGCTCCGCAATGGGAGAGGCCACAACAGTGAGAGGCCCACGTACCACACACAAAAAATAGACCGAGATCTCAGGACAGCACGTCTTGAGGGGAGCAGACCTCTTCACCACTTTCAGTGGATAGATCAAAAGATGCCCTTTTGATTTAGAGGTTTTTCCGCCTGGAAGAATTTATATTCTCATTATCATTCAGCGCTAAGTAGTTTTTGATGATGAATTATTTAAAAGTTTATTGGTTAATATCCAGACACCTGGGGATTTTTCAGTTCTGTTCTTGATTTCTGGCTTAATTTTACTGTGATCAGTGAATGCACTCAGTGTAATTTCCATCTTTAGAGATTTGCTGAGACATGCTTTCTGGCCCAGCATGCAGTCAGTTGTTGTAAACATTCTATTTATTCCTGAAAAGCATGCGTATCCTACAGTTGTTGAGTGTTCAAGAGTGTTAATAGCATTGTTTAATTTAAAAAATGTGTCAGACCAACTTTATACTGCTTATAAGAGATAATTCTTGAATTAAGGACATAGAGAAGTAAAAGGGTAGAAAAATTGAATTTTTCAGGTTTATTCTATTAGCTCCTGAGAGAGGTATGTTGAAATATCTCACTATGATTATGGATTAGTGCTTGTGATTATTTCTCCCTCATTTCTTTTACTTTTTGCTTTATATGGTTCAAGGCCTGTTACTACCTTTATACAAAATATAGAATTGTTTTACTAGTCTGATGACAATGATTTTTCCCTTAAAGTCTACTGTGATTAACATAGCTCTTCCAGCTTTCTTTTGGTTAGTGTTGGCATGCTCTATGTTTTTAAAAAATCCTATTACTGTCAAACATTTGCATCCTTATGTTCAAAGTATGTCTCTTACAAGCAGCATAATTAAATTTTATTGTGCATCTAGTTTGTCAGTCTTTGTCTTTTAATTGGACTAGTCTGTTTCCCTTTGAAGTTACATACCTATTTTGATTTCAAGCTACCGTCTTACTATTTGATTTCTATTTGTCCCACCTCTTCTTATATGCTACTATATTCATGTATTTTGAATAACTCCGTGAGCAATGATAATGGTGCAGTGTGGTAAAATTGATAGGAAGTAACGGTTCTTGATTATTTAATATCTTTGTTTAAAATTTTAAGATATAACTTATTTAATTATACATCTATATAATTTATTTATTAGTAATGGTTGTATTTAACAACCAGTTTGCAAAATCCTTGAAAATTATCTTTTTTGAGCCAGTATGAGCTGGCTCAGGCACCACTGAGTGAGGTCTTTTTTTTTTTTTAAGATTTTGTTGTTGTTGTTGTGGACCATCCCCAGAGTCTTTATTGAATCTGTTACAATATTGCTTCTGTTCCATGCTTTGGCCCTGTTGGCTGAGAGGCATGCAGGACTCTAGCTCCCTGACCTGGGATTGAACCTGCACCCCCTGGAAGGCGAAGTCTCAACCGCTGGACCACCAGGGAAGTCCCTAGTGAGGTCATTTCTTAGACTGATAGCCAAGTTTAATAAAAGTAATCCTTGGAATTCCAAACATCTCAGCATCTAAACATGGGTATAGATGATCCCTAAACAATGAAACAAACACCATGTTTTGTCAAGTTCAACAAATAGGGCACATTTTTACTGATGACCTGGATGAAGGATTGAGAAGGAGTTTGTAAACGTGCCACAATGAGGTACCTGCATGGTGGAAACACCATATAACCATGTGCTGCTGCCTTCCTTCCAAGCCCTGTTGAGTGGTGGGCGTGCTGTGGATTGAAACTGGCCTCGGTGGAATATTTACTTCTTGGGAGTATTGGCTCTACGTCAGAGCATGATTTGTTGTTTTGTTTCCTAGACTTAAGAAAATTGCAGATTAACTTTAATAATGTCTCCTGGGGCTTCCCTGATGGCGCAGTGGTTGAGAGTCCGCCTGCCGATGCAGGGGACACGGGTTCGTGCCCCAGTCTGGGAAGATCCCACATGCCACGGAGCGGCTGGGCCCGTGAGCCATGGCCGCTGAGCCTGCGCGTCCGGAGCCTGTGCTCCGCAATGGGAGAGGCCACAACAGTGAGAGGCCCGCGTACCGCAAAAAAAAAAAAATAATAATAATGTCTCCTGTCTGTAGCGTTACATCATGAAAAGCATGAAAAATTGTGGAAATATTCTTCTAATATTAAAAAACAGTTATCTGACTCAGCAAAAATTCATTCTTGCCATTGATAAGCGAGTGATGTGTTGTCTTGCTCTTGATGTAAAATAAAGTATGGACAAGCATTCATCTTGGAACTAATACACTCATTTGTCAGCTGCAGCCATCATAGGTTTTCTACAGATACGAGAATTTAGCAAAAATTAATGAATGAATTGGCTATATGGAATTTATAATAAAGAACATTGTATATTTTATTGTTATTTGTAAATTGTGTACTAATACTCTACATCAGTAAAATTCATAATTTACATATGTACATAGGTATAGATATACAGGCAATTCCTCTTTTTCCAGAGAGCTGGTTGCTAACATTCGCCAGCACACCACTGAATCATTCCTCTAAAACTAGTTAAAAGTGTTGTTATCGTATCTGCTGACTTAGGAATCCTCCGATGAAAGGTGACAGAAGTTACTGACTTAAATACGGCAATTGCTTCTTTGTACATTTCTTTTTTTTTTTTTTTTTTCGGTACGCAGGCCTGTCACTGTTGTGGCCTCTCCCGTTGCGGAGCACAGGCTCCGGATGCGCAGGCTCAGAGGCCATGGCTCACGGGCCCAGCCGCTCCGCGGCGTGTGGGATCTTCCCGGACCAGGGCACGAACCTGTGTCCCCTGCATCGGCAGGTGTACTCTCAACCACCGCGCCACCAGGGAAGCCCTTTGTACATTTCTTTACTAGCGTTTCCCCCGAACTTGGACAAGTTGTCCTCTTATCACCTCTGTCAAAACTACCCAGGCCTCACTCAAGGTTTTCACAATATTTACAGTATGTTTTATAGTAGTGGGTTTCTCTGCTTATCTATTCAGAATACAAAGTAGATAATCCCTCTCCTTTTGCTTAAAAGATTTTTCTGTTACTCTGTCAGCGCCTTCTAAAGGTGCACTTCCCTGAGTCCTGCTGGCAGATTCTGGATGGGAACGCCTCACCGTCCCCCGTGAGGACCTTTGCTCCCTCTGATGCCCCTGCTTGAAACCAAGAAGGAGCATCTGACCGTGGCCGTTAAGTCTTTGCTACCTGCTGGGTGTTCATGCTCTCTTTCTTGCCCAATGCCCAGAACTCAGGATATCTTAACAGTAAAAGCTAATATTATAAATTAAAAAGTTATTCTTTTCCAGCCCTAGGAAATCCTCTGGTACTATATAATGATAGCAATCACTTGAGGGGCGCTCACTGGGATCAGATCCTGCATTTTGCACTTTCTCCTTATATCAACCTGCTGACTGACCTCCTTATGTAGACCCCATCCTTACCCTCACTTTAAAAATGAGAAAACTGAGATTTAATAAGGAAAACTTGCCCGAGGTTTCAAGTGGCCAGCCTGGAATTTGAACTCAAGTTCACCTGTCACTCTAACCGCTATGTTGTCCTGTGACTGGTCAGCGGCCTGTGCTGTTTCTCCTTTGTCCCTCAAGTAACCTCACTGGCCCCTGCTTCCCTTTTTATTGCCAGAATTTAGTCAGGATTCCTTGAAATTTAGAGTCTGAGGACAGGGCCATTTTGTTGTGGTTACACAAGAATGTGTAAATGATTCAAACATGTGTTTTGAAAAAGAAGAAAGTTAAGTTTGAATAGCTTCCTCCTTTCCCTCACCCGATGGGAGAACCATCATCTGTCCCGAGTGCCTTCCTGGATGTCCCCTCGACCTGCCCCATGGCACCTACCCCCCTCACCTAGCCCCCAGTCCTTTCGGCTGGGTGATGCTGGAGCCTTCTGGAATGTTCCACACCTGGGGTCCTCACCTCTCCAGCCCAGCTATGTCACGGCCCTACAGTGAGCATTTTAAAACACAAGTCTGACCATTTCCATCTCTCAATTCTGTTAGTGGCTGCATGGCCTTTTGGGCACAGTTCCTTCCTGTAGGGAGGCTCCCAGCCTTCTCTGCCCCGTTGCCTGCTTCCAGGGCCCCCAGGCATCTGCACGTCCAGCCACATTTAATGCTGTTTTCCTCTCTCTTCTTCCCTCCCACCTGCCTGTCGTGGCTCAGGTGTGAGTATGAGCCCCCTACTCTGATTAGATGCTCCCCCGGCAGCTGCAATGCACCTCCAGACCCCACAGCCTTCTGAATAATTTTGGATGGTGGTGGAGCAGAGGGTCTGTGAGCTCCCTGAGCACAGGGGCTGTAGCCCCACCATAGAACTGGACCCTTGAGGGCCCTCGGGACATTTCTGTTGCATGAGTGAGAAATGGGAGGTTTACCTGTTCAAGCACCTGCTCTCCACCCCATTAAACATTTCTCTTCTCCTTTTGAGGTAAAGAGTTCAATGTGGATGAAAATGGGTGGTGGTGATAATCACATTATGTAGCTCCAGCACGGGGGGAAAATTCTGAAGGCATGACACATGCGGCTACGCTAGGAAAGAGCTCCAGCTATGAACTTGGACAAGTCATCACCCTCCCTGGGCTGTGGTTTCCAGGAGAAGGGGACACTGGGCGCCGTGATTGCCGGGATTCTTTCAGGTCTGTGGCCCTTACTGCCACACCTGATAGCCGATGTATTATAATTTGGGGGGGTATATTGTGCAAAGATACAGAACGTCTCAAAAGATCTGGAATCGGATTATTTCCTAATCATGATAGTGAGTACAAATCTCATTTTGAACATATAGGAATATAATGAATTTTATTGAGTCCGTCTTGTAAAAGCTTATCTATTCTTCCTTCAAACCGTTAAATAAATGACATGGTAACATAAATCAGTACAATTTTATTTTAAGATACCCTAACATGTAAAATATGTACATCAAAATGAATGCAAAGTAATTCAGTGAAGTTATCCAGGATGCTGTTCCCAGAGACTGCCTTTGCTTAAAATACGTTTGGAACTTCTGTTCAGAATCATCCTTGAGAACTTGCACATTCTTGTTTCTAATGCAGGCAAAGCTGTCTTTGCAGGATAGATTTGTGCACAAAGTGGGTGACCGAACTGTGTTACTGCTTTGTTTACTTATTTATTAGTTTACTTGTTCTGTGTTCATTTGGAGAACCTAGAATAGAAAAGAAAATTAACATAGTTTATATTCCAGTTAAAAATTAGTCAGTCCTTGGAAGAAAACACTAAACATCATGGTTTTAGATCTTGAAGGTGCTGTGAGGTTCAGAATTCTCATCCTATACAAAAAGTCTTTTCTTCAACTCGCTTGCCAGTGCCCTGGGACGGGGTTTGTCTGTGTCAGGAAGTCTGGACACCTGAATTCATTTAAGGAAGCAAAGTCCCCTCATGCTATCTTTTCATTTATCTTGGACTTCAGGCCCTCTTTTTTTTTTTAATAGGGAAAAATAGTGTAAAAAGTAACTAAATATCTACCCTAAGTTAACCAGAGTATTATTTTGGTATACTTTTTCTAATTTAAAAATTATTTCATGTATATTTTATTTTATTATTATTTTTTTATGTATATTTTATTTAAGACAAATAGAGATCCTACTGCCTGTATCTTGCCTCTTTTATTTAGTATTGTATGATGAGTACATTGCCATTCATTAAATTTTTAAAAGGTGATTTTTAGTGGTTACATTTTATTCCATCATATGTATCCATACTGTATTGACCATTTTCCTATTGTCTTATTAATAGTAGCTCCTGGATGTGTCTCTTTGCCTGTACACTCAATGATAAAACTATTATAATTAAAATATATTTACCAATTTGATAAACTGCTTCTTAAAAGCAAAATTTTTATTATTAGTACAGTTGAAATTTTTTATGTAGTCTGTTTTGTTAAGTGTTCTTTTGCCTCAAACTCTGCCTTATTTGGTATAAATATTGCTATCTAAACCTTCCTTCCATTTGTGTTTTCTAGAAACATCTTGCCCTTCTTTTTATGTTAGATTTCTGAGTCATTTGGTTTTAGGTCTGTCTTATAAACAGCATATAATTGGATGCTGGGAATACTTGTCTTTGTTGGGGTCTGTTTAACCCATTCATATTTATTGTCATATTTGATAAATTTGATATTTTGTCATTAAAAAGTTTCTTTTACTTTATATGCTTCTTGTTCTCTGTGCTTTTGTTATATGGATTATATTTTTGTTCTCTTTCTAGTGATTTGAAAGGCAACATCCAGTTTTTATTCTGTTGTTGCCAATTTTATAGCTTTAAAAGTAAAATTGACTCATTAGCTCTGAAAGTTCTTGTAAAAGAGGGCGTTCGAAAGAAGTCATGAGCAATGGAGCATTATTGGAGTAAGTGTCTACCCAACCAAGGAGGTAGCTCTGACAGGCAAACTCATTTGATTTCAAGTGTTGATACTTTTATGTAAAAAAAAATAGTGTTTTACAGTAAGATCAGCTTACTGTAATTTGACCCTTTGGTTACTTAAAGACTCATTTAAAATAAAGGTAGCAAAACAAAATCTTTGTCTAGGCTCTCTCTCTGCTGTGCACCCTGCCTTTTCTGTCAGCCTCACTGTGACTCCTGTGTAAGGAGTGGCAAGCAGCCGTCCAGACCTGCGTGGGCAGCATGGTGAGGCAGAAATATCTCTGAATATTAGGTCCTTTCCTTCTGGGCTTCAGTTTCCACACTGGAAGTTTAGGAGGTTGGGACACATAATCTCTGAGGTCACTTCTAGGTTTCAACCTTCTATGATTAAAGAAAGTTTATTAAACGCTTATTTGCATAGCTTCAGTACCAGGCCCTATGGAGAATGAGAAGCACAAAACCTGTCTGTGTTTAAAAAGTAGAGAAAAGATCCTAAGTTGATAAAAGACTCTTGTGTCTTGATCTGTGTGGTGGTTATATTGTGTATATGTATGTAAAAACGCATTGGCTGTACCTTTAAGATGAAGGCAACTTAATCACTTTACTTGTATGTTTTATACCTCGATAAACAGAATAGATAAACCAAAAAAAAAAAAAGAGAGAAGAAAAACTGGCAAGATGTTTAAAGGTTGTGGTTATAAGGCAGGATGGTGTATGGAGAATTCCCAGGAAGTAGATAGTGAGTTTGAATCCTGACAACATCAACTATTAGCCTTCAAATCACATTATTTAACTTTTTGAGACTCAGTTTCTTAAGTGAAAATGACATTTACAGTGTCTACTTTATGAGGCAGTCAGGGGTGTTAAGTGAGTTACAAGGCACATAAAGCACCTGGCACGTAGCAGATGATCAATACCTATTTTTAAGAAGAGGCAGTAAGAGTATTAAACAAACATAAGACAGATTCAAAGAACTAAAATACTTTACATTAATCTTTTGAAATCACCCCAAAATAAATAAAACCCAGAAAGCCCAGTGTTAAAGAGACTATGAAGAAAAAGCTAGACTCATATTTTTCTGGTGACATTGCAAATTGGTAATGCTTCTTGTGGAGAGCTCCTGGCAACTTGTAATAAAAGTCACCCAGCTGATTATGGTCTTTAAGCTGTTAATCCCACTTTTCCGATTACAGCCTGAGGAAACAGCTCAAAAAGGAAAAAGAAAATTTATTTATTTAAAAATGCTTGACTGAATTGTAACGGGTGGAAACAATTAGATGAAAGATGGCTTAATTAAACCGTTTTAGCAATACAGTGGAATATTTCTCCATTTAAAATGACAGATATGAGGACCAAGTAGATGCATGGAGAATTCAGCCAAAAAAGTTAGAAAATCGTGTGCACATCTGAACACAACCATGTAAAACCCATCCATGCCTGTGCAATGATAAAGGTTGGAAGCAAACTTTGTGAATCTCCAGTTTTATGTGGGAAAGAGGTGATCTATATTTTAATTTTTGGTTCATTATATTGATAGTATAATGATTGCTAAGTCAGTCAATAAAAATATAAATTATGTGTTCTGAGATAGAACAGAGTGTCTATGAAAAGAGAGTGTATGAACTACAGAATAAAAATGTGGAGCAGAAATACAGGTCGAATTATAGAAAAATAGACATTATGCTTCCCTTAATTTTTAAGCATTTGCCTCAGTGGTGAAAGTAGTTGTCACACTTGATAACTGTTACCACACACACTTTTCCCAGAAATAATTTTCAAGGCAGCTAAAACCCTCAAATTTGGAGAAGAAAACTCATAGAGAAGTTGTTTTTAGGATATCTGGTTCCCTGTTAGTTGCATTTTTTTCCCAGCGGCTTTTCCTTCTTTTCTTTTGTGACAAAGGAGGCAGTTTTATAGATGCTGAAATGGTTTACAATTGCCTTACTTAGTTGCCCTTATTTTTTATGTCTCTCCAAAGAGTAACAAAAATTCATCATTTAAAAAGAGAAAATGATCAGTTTTTAGTGTAAAGAGAGAATAGCCACTTTAGAGAACCAACAGGAATGGAGATAAATGGAGCCTGGCCCCATGGCCACAACATGCTGAGTACTTTGGATCATCTCAGATGTTGGAAGCTTTACAGGGAAAATGGAATGAGCCACGGGCAATGGGGTGCCTCCTTTTTAACTGCCTGAAAGCCCAAACCAACTTTAAAAAAAATGTATTTTTAATTTTTTTAATTGAAATATAGCTGACATACAACATTATGTTAGTTTCATGTGAGGTATACCACATAATGATTCAACATTTGCATACATTATGAAATGGTCTTCCTTATGCTGTGTATGACATCCCCTGACTTTATTATATAACTGATAAAACTGGAAGTTTGTACCACTTAATCCTCTTCAGTTATTTCACCCAGCCCCCACTCTTCTCCCCTCTGGCAACCACCCATTTGTTCTGTGTATCTAAGAGCCTGTTTTCATTTTGTTTTGTTTGTTTATTTTGTTTTTTAGGTTCCACATATAAGTGAAATCGTGTAGTATTTGTCTTTCTCTGACTTATTTAATTCAGCATAATACCCTCTATATCCATCCATGTTGTTGCACATGGCAAGATTTCATTTTTTTTCATTTCGTATATATATATATATACACACACACACACATATATATGTACATATATATATGTACACACACACACACACACATATATATATATACACATACACACACATATATATATAAAACCACGTCTTCTTTATCCATTCATCTACTGATGGGCACTTATGTTACTTCCATGCCTTGGCTATTGTAAATAATGCTGCAATGAACATAAAGGTGCATACATCTTTCTGAATTACTGTTTTTATTTTCTTTGTGTAAAAATCTACAAGTGAAATTGCTGGATTATATGGCAGTTCTGTTTTTACTTCTTCAAAGAACCTCCATACTGATTTCCACAGTGGCTGCACCAATTTACATTCCCTCCAACAGTGTAGGAGGATTCCCTTTTCTCCACATCTTCTTGTTATTTCTGGTCTTTTTTGATGATAGCTATTCTGACAGGCATGAGGTGGTATCTCATTGCAGTTTTGACTTGCATTTCCCTGATCATTAGTGATGTTGAGCATCTTTTCACGTGTCTGTTGGCCATCTGTACATCTTCTTGGAAAAATGGCCATTCAGGTCTTCTGCTCATATTTCAATCGGGTGTTTGTTTGTTTTGATGTTGAGTTGTATGTACTTTGTATATTTTGGATATTAACCCCTTATTAGATATTTCATTTGCAAATATCTTCTCCCATTAAGAAGGCTGCCTTTTCATTTTGTTGATTGTTTTCTTTGCTGTGCAGAAGCTTTTTAGTTTGCTGTAGTCACGTTTATTTTTGCTTTTGTTTCCCTTGCCTGAGAAGACATATCAAAAATATTGCTAAGACTGATGTCAAAGAGCATACTGCTTATGTTTTCTTCTAGGAGTTTTATTGTTTCAGGTCCTCCATTTAAGTCTTTAATTCACTTTGAATTTATTTTTGTGCATTGCATGAGAAAATAGTCCAGTTTGATTCTTTTGCATGTAGCTGTCCAGTTTTCCCACTACCATTCAATGAAGAGGCTGTCTTTTCCCCATTATATAGTCTTCCCTCCCTTGTCATAGGTTAATCGAGCATATAAGTATGGGTTTATGTCTAGGCTTTCTAGTCTGTTCCATTGATGTATATGTCTGTTTTGGTGTCATACCATACTGTTTTGATTGCTGTAGCTTTGCAGTATAGTCTGAAGTCATTTCTGTGAAAAATATTCTAGTTTGCTAAAAATGACATTGGGATTTTGATAGGAATTGCATTGAATCTGTAGATTGCTTTGAGTAGTATGGTCATTTTAACAATTCTTCCAATCCACGAGCATGGTACATCTTTCCATCTGTTTCTGTCATCTTCAATTTCTTTCACCAGTGTCTTATAGTTTTCTGTGTCTTTCACCTCCTTGGTTAGACTTATTCCTAGGTATTTTATTCTTTTTGATGCAATTGTAAATGGGATTATTTTCTTAATTTCTCTTTCTGATAGTTTGTTGTTAGTGTGTAGAAACACAACAGGTTTCTGTATATTAATTTTATATTCTGCAACTTTACTGAACTCATTTATTAGTTTTAACAGTTTTTTGGTGACATATCTAGGATTTTCTATATATAGCATCATGCCATCTGCAAACAGTGACAGTTTTCCTCATTCCTTTCCAATTTGGATGCATTTTATTTCTTTTTCTTGTCTGATTGCCGTAACTAGGACTTCTAACACTGTGTTGAATAAAATTGGCATCCTTGTTCCTGATCTTAGAGAAAGTGCTTTCAGCTTTTCACCATTGCATATGATGCTAGCTGTGGGCTTATATATGGCCTTTATTATGTTGTTATGTTCCCTCTATACCTACTTTGTTGAGCATTTTTATCATAAATGGATTTGAATTTTGTCAAAAGGTTTTTCTTTATCTATTGAGATGATCATATGATTTTGATTCTTCAATTTGTTAATGTAGTGTATCACATTGATTGATTTGCAGATATTCAACCATCCTCGTATCCTCAGATAAATTCTACTTGATCATGGTGTATGATTCTTTTAATGTATTGTGAATTTGATTTACTAATATTTTGTTGAGAATTTTTGCATCTGTGTTCATCAGTGATATTGGCCTGTAATTTTCTCTTTTGTTGTCTGGTTTTGGTATCAGGGTGATACAGGCCTGGTAGAATGAGTTCGGAAGCATTCTTTCTATTCAGTTTTTTTGGAATAGTTTGAGAAGGTAGAATTCATCTGTGAACCCATCTGGTCCCAAACTTTTGCTTATTGGGAGTCTTTTAAATTACTAATTTAATTTCCTTACTGGTAATTGGTCTGTTCATGTTTTCTATTTCTTTTT
Organism: Aethalodelphis obliquidens; assembly: GCF_003676395.1. Taxonomy (NCBI): domain Eukaryota; kingdom Metazoa; phylum Chordata; class Mammalia; order Artiodactyla; family Delphinidae; genus Aethalodelphis; species Aethalodelphis obliquidens. The sequence goes on from NW_020837969.1 coordinate 33,687,284, forward strand.
GATTCAGTCTTGGGAGAGTGTAACTTTCTAAGAATTTGTCCATTTCTTCCAGGTTGTCCATTTTATTGCTGCATAGTTGTTGTAGTAGTCTCTTATGATCCTTTGTATTGCTGTGGTATCAGTTGTAATTTCTCCTTTTTCATTTGATTTTATTGATTTGGGCTCTCTCCCTATTTTTCTTGATGAATCTGGCTAAAGACTTATCAATTTTGTTTATCTTTTCAAGGAACCAGCTCTTAATTTCATTGATCTTTTTTATTGTTTTTTTTTTTTTAGTCTCTATTTCATTTATTTCTTCTCTGATCTTTATGACTTCTTTCCTTCTACTAACTTTGGGTTTTGTTTTTTCTTCTTTTTCTAGGCCCTCTAGGTGTAAGGTAGAGTTGTGTATTGGAGATTTTTTGTTGTTGTTCCCTGAGGTAGGCTCATATTCCCTTTCAGAACTGCTGCATCCCACTGATTTTGGATCAGTGTGTTTTCTATTTTCATTTGTCTAACTGTGATCTTTTCATTCTTCTAATTTCTAATTGTGGTCTTTTCTTTTCTGCTTAGAGAAGTTTAGCATTTCCTGTAAAGCCAGTTCAGTGGTGCTGAACATTTTAAGCTTTTGTTTTTACATAAAACTCTCTATCTCTTCCTCAAAACTGAATGATAGCCTTGCCAGGTAGACTATTCTTGTTTTTTTTTGTTTTTTGTTTTTGTTTGTTTTTTCTTGTCATCATTTTGAATATTTTGTTCCTCTCCCTTCTGGCCTGCAAAGTTTCTGCTAAAAAATCAGATAGTCTTAGGGGAGTTCCCTTCAATATAATGAGTTACTTTTCTTTTGCTGCTTTTAGGATTCTGTCTTTATCTTTAATTTTTGCTGTTTTAATTACAATATGTCTTGGTGTGGACCTCTTTGGGTTCATCTTGTTTGGGACTCTCTGTGCTTCCTGGACCTGGATGTCTGTTTCCTTTCCCAGTTAGTGAATTTTTCAGCTATTATTTCTTCAAATAAATTCTCCATCCCTTGCTCTCTCTTCTTCTGGGATCTGTATAATGTGAATGTTAGTATGCTTGAGTTGTCTCAGAGGTCTCTTAAACTGTCCTCATATTTATTTTTTTACTTACTGATTTAGATTCTTTTTAAAAGTTATTTTATTGAAATATTGTTGATTTACAATGTTGTGTTAGTTTCAGGTGTGCAGCAAAGTGATTCAGTTATTCATATATATGTAAATATATATATTCTTTTTTTTACATCCTCTTCCATTATAGGTTATTACAAGATATTGAGTATAGTCCCCTGTTCTATACAGTAGGTCCTTGTTGGTTATCTATTTTACATATAGTAGTGTGTATATTTTAATCCCAAACTCCTAATTTATTCCAAACTGTCCTCATTTTTAAAAATTCATTTTTTCTGTTCAGCTAGATGATTTCCACTACTTTGTCTTCCAGATCACTTATCTGTTTCTTTGTATCACCTAATCTACTGTTGAGTCCTTCTAATGTATTTTAAATTTTAGTTACTTTATTCATTGTCTCTGTTTCATTCTTCTTTATATTTTTAAACTGTGTTAAGTTTCTCACTGTGTTCCTCTATTCTTTTCCCAAGTTCATTGAGCATCTTTATGGTCATTACTTTGAGCTCTTTATTGGGTGGATTGTTTATCTCCACTTCATTTAGTTCTTTTTGTGAGGTTTTGTCTTGTTCCTTTGTTTGGAACATATTCCTCTGTTTCCTTATTTTCCCTAATTCTCTGTATTTATTTCTATGCATTATTTAGGTTGGTCACATTTCCCTGTTGGAGAAGTGGCCTTATGTAGGAGATGTCCTGTGGGGCCCAGCAGCACAGTGCCCTCACCAGAGCTGTGTGCTCTGGGGTGCCCCTGCGTTTGCTGTGTGGACCCTTCTGTTGTGGTGAGGCCAACTTCTCTGGGTGTGGCTGGTGAGCTAGGCTGCCTCTGGCTTGGTTGGCTGCCAGGCCCTGCCTCGTGCAGTGGCTGGTTGCTTGCTGGTGTGTGGGGCCAGGTCTCCCTGGCTGCATGGCCTGGGTGGTGGGGCTGGAAGTGGTGCCAGCCCACTGGTGGGCAGGCAAGCCCCTGGCAGTAATAGGCTAGAGGGAGGGCTCCAAAATGGTGCTCACCAGCACCAGTGCTCAGGTGGCAGAGAGAGCCCTCAAAATGGCTGCCTCCAGTGTCTATGTCCCCGGCGGTGGGGGTGTGTGTGTGTGTGTCCCAGTTGCCTCCTGCCTTTCTCAGAGGCTTTCCAAGATCACCAAGAGGGTCTCACTCAGGCTTCTTTCAAATTACTGCTTCTGCCCTGGTTCCCAGAGCATGTGAGATCCTGTGTGCCTTTTAAGAGTGGAACTCTATTTCCTACAGTCCTCTCGTTCTCGCATATACAAGCCCTGCTGGCCTTCAAAGCCAGACATTCTGGGAGCTCATCTTGCCAGTGCAGGAACCCTGGGCTGAGGAGCCCAACGTGGGGCTTGTACCCCTCACTCCTTGGGGAGACTGTGGTTATCGTCCAGTTTGTGGGTGGCCCACCTGGGGGTATGGGTCTTGATTATAACACGTCTCCGTCCCCCACCCATCTCATGATTCCTTCTTTATATCTTTAGCAGTGGAAAATCTTTTCTGTTGGTCTTTAGGTTCTTCTCATCAATAGTTGCTCTGTAAATAGTTGTAATTTTGGTGTGTCCATGGAAGGAGGTGAGCTCAGGGCCTTCCTACGCCACCATCTTGGCCACACCTCTCAAGTCAATGTTTTAGTGTTTTTGAAGTGGAAAAGATTGTTAGTGTGTACAGGGGAACATGGTGGACTCTGAGCGACTGTCCTCCTTTTCCTTGGGCCTTCCTTTAGCACTGTCCTTTGGGAACAGAATGCCTCTGGGAAATAGTGAAGGGATTTGCTAGGTGCGGGTGCTAAAAGAGATGGAGGAAGCTTTGTACCGGAAATGTGTTTGGTATCATGGAAAAGTTTTGACGCAGGTTACAAAATGCAAGGCGTATTACCCCAAAGAGGACTGGCAAAATCACCAATCTGGAAGGAGGCTTAGAAATTGATTAGTCCAAACTCTTGATTTTACTGAAGAGGAGACAGACTCCAGGAAGAGAAGTGACTTGCCCAAGTGTATACTCATCACTGAGGACATGGCCAAAACCAAATCTGTTGATTTCCGGGTATTATTTTTCCTGCTCCCCCTGCTGCAGTTCCCCTGCCTTCCACCACCGCTTCATTACTGACCTTTTCTGTGCTACCACAATTAGACTTCAGACTTAGAAATGTAGCTGTTTAATGCACTGTTTCTTTAAGCCATCAGAGGTGTGAATCAGCAAATTGTGACCCACAACACTGGTCCAGGATCCTGTTTGTCTAGCAGAGGGTGAGAAGTTTAATTTCAGGAGCTCAACCTGGGTTCATATCCCAGCTCCACCACTGGGCTGGTGAAGGACGTGAACTTCTCTGAACTTTGGTATCCTCATCATAGTAGGTAGTACCCAACTCTTAGGTTCCTTAGGTGAGGATAAAATGGCTCAATGTTAGCCATTGTTATTGAGACTCTGAGGGTAGTTAGAACTATTTCTGTGAAAAATCCTAAGGAAATAAAAATTCTCTCTATATAATATAGCAGCAATCAGAAATCTTTCTTTGGTAGTCTTTTATGGGTCTAGTGTAGCCTATTTTTTTCTGTAGCTTTTCATCCAACAGGTATCTTAATTGCCTCAAAATATAACTACTCCTAATCTTTAAAGTTTTTTCCCTATTTTTGTCTCTCTACTCAATAATTTTTATAGCCTTATTGAAGTATAATTGATATATAATAAACTCACATATTTAAAGTACACAATTTGATTAGTTTTGATATACACATGAAACCACCCCCCAAATCAAGATAATGAACATATGTACATCATCAGGACAGTTTTCTTCTGCCCCTTGGTAATCCCACCATCCTACCCCTCCTGCTCCCTCCTGGCGCCTCCCAACCCTCTACACCCATCCCCAGGCAAATGCTAGAATGGTGTGATCTGCTAGAATTTTATATTATGCAATCATGCAGTACGTTTACTATTTGTTTGGCTTCTTTTAATCAGCATAATTATCATCCTGTTGATATGTGTACCAATAGTTCATTCCTTGTTACTGCTGATTACTCCAATAATATTTTCTTTGTTTACTCTTTACCCCTGTCTTGCTTAACTGGCCATGGTATGGAATGAAAACATATTTTAATGATTTTTAAATACTCCTTGATTAAATATGTATTTATCTTTCTTAGTTTTCATTTTGTTGTTATCCAGTATACTTAGTAAATAGTATATAGGAATTGTACGTTCCCTGAGAGCAACACGCATTATATTCTGTATGCATATTTAAAAAAATTGATATCCATAAGCAATATTACTATTTATTTATTTGAACACTGAGATGAAAATTTTCTCCTGTGTTGTTGGCTCTCACTACACAAAAAAAGCATCCTTCCATTGGTTTGACTCAATAAATTGATTGAAGAAATTCAATTATATGAATATTTACACATAGTTTTCATTTTTATGGTGAAATATTTCTTCTGTTAATGTTATAGTTTTTTTATGAAAATGTGGACAGTATGTTCTCAATTCCCTTGCAGCTGGAGCATAACATGAAATAAACTAAAAAAAATTGATACAGCAAAAGTAATACATTTGCAAGATAATAAAAGATCATTTGGGCAGCAAGTCCATTTTTGTAATGACTTTTTACCAACATCATAGTATCTCTCAACTGTTGACATTTCTGCATCTGGGAAGGGAGAAGATAAAAATTACCATTCAAAACGCCTGTTCAAGTTTGGCGAAAGGTTTAATTTCTTCATCTATCACAGTGTTACGAGCCCTATGAAAACTACAGATCAAAACTCAGTGCCAGGAGTGCAGAGACTTGGCAGCGGCGAGGGCAGAGTTTAGCCATAGGGGATCATAAAGAAAGCCAGAGAAAAGAAACTTCACCCATTCTGCACCTCAGACTTGTGTTCTGGTCGGTTGTCCTAGGAAGCCTGGGAACGCAGTAATTTAAAAACTGAGTCCGTAAATGGAGTTGTATATACTGGCCTTAAAGATGCTGAAAGGATTCTAGGATCAGATAAATTTTTATGTAACACGGTAGAAAGTAAGTCAGTTACTTTCTGTGCTGGAAGGTTAACATGGAGATGATCTGGTCCAGACTTTTATTTTGCTGGTGACCAGCCCAAGGTCACACAATAACTTAATGGCAGAACTGGGACTAGATCTGGGATTTCTGAACCACACACTCATGCCCTTTCTGTGTTGCTGCTTCTGCTGTGTTGGGGCTGGCTTGTTGGTGTGTACGGGGCAGGAATGTGTGATTTGTTCTCTCTGAGCTGCTCCGTGTAGGGGTCCCTGTTTCCTGGGGCACCTCAACCTGACAATCTCTTCTTCCTGAGCATCCTGTCTTTGGGGGGTGGGTGTACTTCAGTGAATGGGGGGTTGTGCTTCCGGCTCTAGCAATTATGTGAGATGTGACGTTTGGTTAATGGACAAACGCATGATTTTCTTCTTTTTTGTTTTTTTGTGTGTTTTTGCGGTATGCAGGCCTCTCACTGTTGCGGCCTCTCCCATTGCAGAGCACAGGCTCTGGACTCGCAGGCTCAGCGGCCATGGCTCATGGGCCCAGCTGCTCTGCAGCAGGTGGGATCCTCCCAAACCGGGGCATGAACCTGTGTCCCCTGCATCAGCAGGCGGACTCCCAACCACTGCGCCACCAGGGAAGCCCCTAAACGCATGATTTTGATCATCAAATTACCCATTATCAACTAGTCTGGTAGAATCTTTATACTTAGGAAGGCCATAACTTTAAGTCTTGCAAGAGCTTGTGCTTTTTAAAGTTCCCTTTCCTCCCCTTCACATCGAAGTCTAGATGCTGTCCTGCCTCATCTTCCTCTGTCTGTGTTGCTTGTTCCTCTCTGCAATGTATCTTTTCCACAGATGTAATCCTAGTGGGGAGGGGAGGCAGCCGATAAAGACCATCCTCCTTCACTGAGAACCATGGCCTGGTCCAACCCCTTACTTACAAATCTGGAAACACAGGCTAAGAAGTTATGAACTTGTATACAATCTCACAGCAGATTTAAGATGATGGTTTAGCTCAGGCCACTGTAACAAAACACCACAGGCTGGGAGTCTAATCAGCAACAGCCACTTTTTCCTCATGGTTCTGGAGGCTGGAAGTCCAAGATCACGGTGTCAGCATGGTCTGGTTTTGGTGAGGGCCCTCTTCCAGACTGCAGACAGCTGACTTCTCACTGTGACTTCACGTGGCAAAAAAAGAGCAAGCTAGTTCTCTCGTGGCATCTCATGAGGGCACTAATCCCACTCAAGAGGGCTGCACCCTCATGACCTAATTACCTCCCAAAGACCCCACATCCAAATACCAACACACTGGGATTAAAATTTCAAATATGAATTTTGGGGGGGGGCAGAAATATTCAGTCCATAACAGATGAAAACCTGAATCTCTTGCTCTGCTCAGGGTTTAAGTGCAGCAGGTCCCCTCATTAGTATCTGTGATGTAGTCTAGCATGTGCTGGCAGCTGCAGCATCTCATAGGGGCAGGGCTGGCCTTGGAGGAATTTCCTGGGAGAGGGCGTTGAGTGTAACTGCAGACTGTGCTGCGAAAGAGCTCTCTTTTATGAAGGAGCATCAACTGTCTGTATCCCAGCTGATTTAGGAGAAAGATTGTGTTATTGGTCTTACGATCAATGGCAAACAGAGCACTTTAGTTTCTTTCCGAGAGATAAGATGGAACTCCGATTCTCTCCAGTCCTAGCCCATCTTTTCTGATGCTTTCATGGCATATTATTTGTGTCTATTCAGCATGTGAGTCATTTCATTGTCTCTCGTATTGGTGGTTTACATGTTGATTGTGTGGAGACGGCTCACACAGGGGCCTCACAGGGACCCCATGGCCTAGGGTAGGAGGCACTTGGTAAATCCTTGGAGCATAAGGAAATCTACTTGATACCTTTAAGGTAATATTAGGCCAATGCATTTTAAAAGAGACTTCAAATAATTTAGCATCATAATTCTGTTCATCATCTTCGTAGTTCTGGTCATAGTATCTGTGCTTATCCTCACTTACCAAAGCGAGAAACTAAGAAAGTGAGGGTGGCCGACTTCATGGGCAGGATTAGGAATAAGAAAGGGGCATCTTCTCATTCAGTCCACATCTGTACACACAAGACCAGAACACAGAGACCCTGTTTTTCATTTCACAGAAGAATAGAAGACAACATTTTGGGGGAAGAACTCATGACTTTTAAAGTCAGTTGAGTCCTAAAGCATATTGTTTTCAGTAAAATTATTTAATGTGGAAGGAATCTTGTCAAGCCTATAATCACATGCCGCTTGTAACATGTAGCATGCAAGGGCACTTTCTTTTCTGAAACATATTCTTGAGAAAGATAATTTTAGAAGTTGGCTGCACAGCTCCTGACCCTAACCCTGCTATGTCTCCCAGTGCTGCTACCCAGGGGACTCCATCGTTTTATACAAATGAAAACACTACCATCAAGATTTTAAAACATGTTTATTACTATCCACATTTGCACAAAGAAAATCCCACCAGGCAGCCTGAGTCGGCAGACACGGTTCTAGTCTTTCGGTGCTTTTGTTTGTTATTTTAGGCACACTGATGATGAAAGGGCTTTTTCGTCTTCCCTACTTTTCACATTTCAGGAATCAATGTGTCTGACACAGACGTGGTTTAGATGGATTAAAGATTTAGATTTACATTTATGAATATGAGGAAGCCTTGGAACTTAACCTATACAGATGGCTATAGTCACACCATTGGACCAATTGTGCCTTTGAAGTTCTTTGCGAGTGCGGGCGACTTTCGCTTATTCATTGTATGTTGAATAGCACGGCTTCCTAGATTGTTAAAATAGTGTTGATCTCAGTGTGCTCGTTTTCAACTGCTCTTTTCCATAGTTGATTTTTGGCGGGCTTCTTTGGCATGATTAAAAGCTGACTTATTTATGGAGTGCTGCTAATTGACGGATGTCAAACTCTATTACTGTGGCTGTGGGGTGAGGCAGGCTTCCCAACCTTTAGAATCCCAACTGGGAGATTTCCAAAACCGAGTGTGTGATTTTCCCATGGACGCTCTCCCAGCCACTCTCAGGCGCATCCTGCCTTCTCCTGCTCACTCTTTACCATAACTAGAACTCGGGAAGCCACAGAAGCCCCTCTGTAATCCACAGAAGCCCCTCTGTAATCCTCACTCTCTAGGCCAAACTATTGAGAACAGCAGGGCATCAGATGACAGGAGAGGCGCCCTCAGACCTGGATTTAGCCTGAGGGATGTCGACGAGAACTATTTTCTGAATTGGACAAAGAAAGGTGCTCTCTCTACTCTGTACCTGCAGTTGCTTCCCTGGATTTAGCTTTTATTTTTGGCACGTTGTTATTGTCTATTTCTCTGATACTCAGGAAGGCCCGTCCAAGAGTGGCTTTGTCACTGTGATTTCTTATGAAGGATGAGGGAGGGTCTTTGTTCCCAGTACCTCACGGGCAGCCTTTGGATGCTGGCAGCATATCTGCCAGGTTACCACTGGCGGCAGCCACCCACCTGTTGGAGAACCACCTGTGAGGACTAGCGCTTGCAGACAAGGCCACGTTGCATCCTAGAAGAAGTAAAGGCTTGCGTTTCTTTCTCTTTTTCGAGCTTTGGTTTTGAAGTCAGAAAAATCCTGGCTTTACCATGTACCAGTCGGAGAGGTTTCTTAACACCTTTGAGCCTCATTTTCCCCATTTGCAAAATGGGGATGTTAACGCAGACATCCATGGCATCGCTGTGGGGATGGGGGGAGCGCACACGCAGAGCCGCTCACTCAGTGGGAGGCGTGTGGGAGGCGTGTGGGTGATGACACTTCCCTTCCTCCTAACAGGGTATGTTAGCTGGACACGCCCACCTGTCCTTTGCATACTTGTGGTTCACCTCCAGTAATTTTCCAAGATGCTAATTCCCGTCCCACCCTGATCTCTAGGGAGTCTTGCCAGTGGTTCTGCCTTCCTGTCTCTTTCCTTTTCCATCACCAGCTAGAGATGACTACCTTCCCAGGGCACATGATGTTTGGAACTGCTAAGGAGACAATGTACTTCCCAGAGCCAAGGATCCGAGTGTTAATGAGTTCTTTACTAGGAAAAGAGGAGGCGCTGGGTTGTCCTGTGGCTCTTAACCTGCAGTTTGGCATCACCAGGATCAGGCACTGAGGGGCCAGATGAATGGGGCCTCTGTGTGGAGATGAAAACACTGAGCATTTCTCTTCAAGTTGCTGGAGTGAGAAGAACAAATTAGATTATTAATGATCATGTGGTAGTATGAGCCGACAGTCTATTTAGTTTCACTGTTAAAACAAATGTGGTTTTGAATGATGTGGGCTTTTCCTCTTTTTATTTATTTGGCAAAGAATATTCATGACGGATATCAATGAAGACCACGTCGGTGATTCAGCCTCCAAAGCTGCCCCCTGCATGCTAAAAGGCAGAAAAGGACATTTAAGTGGTTGAGAGTGAGAAGAGAGCCTGGAAGCCAAATTATAAACTCATTTCAACTCCTGGCCCCGCAGGCTCCGGAGGGTAACATTATTTGTTGTCAAGGATGGAAACAACTCAGATTCGGGTCCAAGTGATTATTCGATCTTGGCATTGCTGCCGTTCTGCCAACTGCAATTCCATTTCAACACAGATTAATTCGCCAGGCAGGGACGGAAGTGGCTTTTAGGAGAGGCGTTGCCGCGGGGCCCCGGCTGGCCCACTTGCAGGAAAGTGGTGAGAGTGTGTGGACACGGATGGCTTCCCAACTTCTACGGTGACGCTCCTCACACTTGTACTGACTGAGTGTCAATGCCGCAGAGAAAACCTTCAAATGTAACGGGAGGGGGGAACAAACACGTGACAGCCCTGCTCTAGCACCAGGAGGCCAACGCGGCGCAGCAGGGGGACTAGTTAGTGGTCGCAGACCTCAGCAGCTTATCAGTCTTTTCTTTGTCCTCGTATAACCACCCTGGGCCTTTTTTAATTCCTGCGTGTGAAAAGGGAACCATATAGTATTTTTTATTTTTTGCTATGACTTAAATCATAAAGACAAATGAGATGAAATCACAAACTCGGGAAAGACGACTCTGCGTGAGAGTTGAAGGTAGCATTATTAACATCTACTTAGCAGGGAGGCTCAGTCCCCTCCAGAGTATTTTCCTCGCCTTCGCTTCCCGGGTGTTTTGCTCCTACCTCTTCCCCATCTGCGTCGATCTCCGTGGACCCAGGGGCGGCTCGGTGGGTTCCTGCAAGGCCGGGCGCGGGGGCGCGGGGGCACGGGGCGCGGGGCCGGGGGGCATGTCCCGCGGGCCAGGTCCCGCGGGCCGTGCGCGCCCCCGGGTCGGGGCGCGGGGGCGTCCGCGGGGGCGCGCGTCCCGGGGAGCTGGGCTCTCCAACTTCCCGGGGATTTGCTGTTTCGTAACATTTCAGTCCCTACGACCATTAAAAAAAAAAAAAAAAAAAGTGCCGGCGCAGTGCGCGGTCCCCTGACCCAACCTGAGCTGCGGCTTCCGTGCGGACGCAGCGCCCAGGCCCCAGCGGGCGGCGGACACCCTGCTTCGCTGCGAGGTTTGCTTTTTGGGGTCTTTTCCGAGCATGTGACTCTGCTTTGCTTTTACACACACTTCTGCATGGCTCTCAGCATTTGTTTTAAACCTTGATTATCTGTGTGTGTGTGTGTGTGTGTGTGTGTGTGTCTTAACAAATATTTTGCATTTTACCTATTAAGATAGAAAAGGGAAAATACCATCCTGCTTTTTGGGGCAGAACTTTGGATGAATTGCATTTTATCTCCTAAATGATTTAAAATTTCGTAATTTAAGACATGGAAATTCACAAGGGCGACTCCTATTTTTATTTTATTTTTTTGTATTTTAGATTCCTTTCCATTTCAAGGAGAGAAGTCAAGATATTATTACCCAGTGAAAAAATGATGTAGTTTCCTTGTAACCTTCTTTTCCTATACTTCAGGTAAGTGAGTCTGTTAATCATGAATTACTTAAAAATGAACCTCCGTATGATCTGAGTTTATTCAATATTGTGGCTGTGTTTGAAATGTGCTAAATTTCATTTTACTTTCCATTAATAACAAATTACCATTTTAAGATATGAGTACTTTTTCAACATAATACAATTACTTGGCTGCTTTGGAAAAGCCTTTTCTTCACTTGTAAAGCCTGTAATCAACATTTAACTTTGCCAACTTCCTCATAATTTGTCTCTTCTCAGAGTGGCAAATGCCTGAAACCAGTAATGTAAACAGTTAGAAGAACTGCATAATTCTTTTTAAAAAAAGTTCACTTAAATAGGAACATTTGTTCTCCTTTTGGAAGTTGTGACAAAATGTTAAGCTTTCTCAAATATTTAACTCATAATCAAAAGGGCATCGTAATTTTCACCATGCTACAAAATAATTATTTAAATAAGATGTTTAGGAAATTGAAGGATGATCTTCCTTTCTAACTTGTAATATCTTAGGGGAATACTTTCTAGAATTCTTGGAGAATAATAGTACGCTGATGGATTGTACGGTTGGTTTCAGACTGGGGACACATGTAAATCTCAGGAACGTTGTTTTAGTTCAGCTGTTGTAACCAGTCATTTTGAATTTCTCGGCAATAATTATTTTATTACATCTGGCAATACTAAACTTTGAAAAAAACAAGAACCTCGGGGACATCATGAGCTGAAATGGAACAGCATGAGATGGGAAGTCGTATATGTGGTTCTTACCTTCGGCAGAGCTAAAACCCTTTTTTAGTTTCCTCTGGACATGATTCTGGAGCCATAAAAATGAAAATAGGTAAGCTGTGCTCAGCCTTCGCATATCTTCAAGAAAATGCCTTCACCCGTCTTCATTTAGCAGACTTCTATGGAGGTTTTGTTCATGACTTTGTGTTTTTTGTTTTTACTTTTGTTACACTGATTAAGATAAAAGAGTGAAAGTCAAAACACAGGATGTGATTTTGGGTTAATGTACCACTTTGTACTCAAACAGTAGAGAATGAGGAGTTAAAGGCACTGTATCTGAGTCACCAGTAACGAAAAATAAAACCAACCTTGGCCAAAGTTAATAATCAAACAAAAATAACTAAAGAATAATTCTTCACAAGTTCTTTTCTGAGTAGAAAGTCGAGGGGCTAAGAGGCCTAAGTCGCTCAAGGCCGGCTTAAGGGTCATAATGGAATTCTTCTAATCTGAGGTCTTGTGATGTTTAATGTTCTTGAGAATTACTTGGATGATGTAGAAGAGAGCAGTTCGTTAGAACTCCATGATATTAACGCCTTGAGGTAATAGTAGAGAAGAGCCAAAGTCAACTGTACAAAATAGGGAAGTAATCAGAAGCCGATTAAGATGTTTATCCTTCAGGACGAGCAGTGAGGGCGGCGGACCTGGGTTTTGGCAGCGGCCTGGGGGCTGTGCATCCCGCTGCAAAGACTGGATATTTCCAGGGAGTCAGGCTCCAGCCGGGCAGTACGAGCTTGGGAAAGCCTTTGGTTTTCCAGGAACTGCTTCTTGCAGACTGAGTCCTTTATAGACACAGGGACTTGAACGTCCCTCGGTAGTGGAGCTTCACCAGAGCTGTGGGGAGCAGTGGTGTCAACTGGGGAAAGAGTGTCTGGGGTGTTGGTCGGCAGGTCTGCCACCCCCATGCACGGTGCTCATGGATCCCAGCCAGGAGAGGTGACTGATTCAGATGCACACCAGCATGAGGCCTTGAAAGGCTTGCCGGGGCATCTCCCGGTGGCCCCCGCGTCCTCCCCGGAGCCTGTGCTGCCGCCAGTCCTTCTCGGTGAAGCGCTGCCCTCCGTGTTTGTGCCCCACTCCGTGCCCCGTGTCTCCACACTCTCCTTCCCACCAGCAGCTCTTCCTTCCTTGCCACCCCCCAGGGGACGTTTACTGGTCCTTCAGCAGCAACCCACCTGTGGGGCTTCTGGCACTCAGAAGCAGGGCCTGGCACCTGGAGGCACAGAAGGAAGCAATGAATGGGTGAGCGGGTGCGTGGGAAAGGGAACAAGCGGGGTCCCGGCCCTGCAGGAGCCACTGGCCCCTGGCCCTCACACCCTCTTGGACTGGCGCCCGTCGCTGCCCTGTCATCCCTGTTCCACGACGGCCTCCCGAGCGCCCCGCCCCCGCCGCCGCCCCCCGCAGCAGGCCGCAGACCCGTCTGTTCTCACCTCTGTGATCCACTTAGTTCCTCGCCTCATGTCTGAGGGATACAAACTCTGTCTGTGGACGGATAACCCCGTCGTTCTCTGCAACTCTACAAGCCCGTGACATGCATCTACCAGCTCACGTAAAATGGTAGCTGATTCCGTTTTATGTTGGAACGAAGCGGGTATTATAAGTAAATACTAATATAAAGCTATAATGGAGACACTTGGCAAGTTGCGCATTTTTGCAAAACTAGAGAATTCAGTAGAGCAGTTTGTGTTTTATAAAGTAGCCTTCTTTGGGACCTGTTTTAGACTCTCAAAATCTTTCCATTTAATGGAATGAGACGTAAAGTCTGTAGGCTTTTCATGAGTGTCAGTGTTTGCTGCTGCAATTTTAACTTATCCTCCTGAGCACAGTTTACTTTCCGCAGATGAGGCTTCTCCGGGCCACACCAGGAGGGTCACACTGGCACCAGCGTGGGTGTCCACTGGTGCACGCCTGCCAGTGGGCCGCCATCTCTCCCTGTTGATCGACACTTCCTTAGGGCTGGCTTTTGTCTTCTCTGCCCTGTTCCGGGGCTCTGCTCTTTGAGACGCCTCTTCCATCCCGTTGGTTTCTTGCTTCAGCCTCTTAACGCCTGCGTCTTGTCCTGGCGGCCCCTCCCCTCCCTGCCTCCTCTGTCCTCTGCCCTCCAGACTGCGTTCCTTCTCTGGACTCAGGACTCAGCCCTGGAAAGCCTTTTCCTGAGCCTTTGCCTGGCCTGGGGCTGGGCCTCTGTGCCCCCCTGCCACCTCCCACCTTATTTCTCCATTGCCTACAGTTGTTTACCTGCTAGATGTCTGTCCTTTGGCTGCCACTGTCCTCAAAGGGAGCACCGTCTCTACATTCGCAGCCTCTAGCGTGTTTGTTTATATTTACAAACAAATGTTGGGATGAATTTCCGGTTGTGAGTTTCGGTCTCAGCGTTATTGCTCCTCTCACTGTAGTCTGATAAGCATCTTAACTCTTAGTTTGGTACCTAGGAAGTCAGATTATGGAGATGCGTGTGCCCCGACACGCGTCTCTCCAGCATCCGACACTCCGACCACTGCCCTCGAAACTCTCGCTCCCTTGGCTTATGTACGGCGACAATGAACTCTCCGTGGTTTTCTCCCTCTTTCTGTGCCTGACCCCTGTGGCCCCCTTTCCCGTCTCTTGTTCCCAGCATTCCATCCTCTCTGCCCTCTCATTCTGTATTATCCACGCAGTTTCCTCTGCGCTAAATGGTGAACTTCTGCTGACTTCACATTTGTTTCCCCAGGTCACACTGCCGTCTGGCACCGCGGACTCTCGGCCGTCTCTGCCACATGTCCTGCCAGCACCCTGCACTCGTTACGTCCCCTCGGGCTCCCCCTCAGTCACCAGCCAGAGGCCCCCAAGGCATCCTGACTTCCTTACTGTCGCTCAGGTGCTCATGCGGTCCGTCGCCGAGTGCCTGCATCCCACCTACCCCTCTTCCTCGTGCGTCAGTCTGCACTTGGACTCCCCAGGCTGTCCTTACCTCCTCCTCACCTTCACCCCCACCCGCCCCCCGTGGCCACAGCGGCCCTTCTGAGGTATGTCATCTAGGCTCACGTTGCTCCTGTTCAGAATCTCCCAGTGGCCTCCCAGCACCTCCAGGTGGCCTGCGCTCTGGTGCACCAACCCTGAGGGCTCTCTGGCTTGACCTGGGGCCTTTGCTGGGTCCTCTCCCCGGGACGCCCTTCCGGGCTCATTGGCCGGGCCGGTTCCTACTCGTTCTCCGTGACTTGGCTCAGGCCTCTCCCCCTGGGCTGACTTGCGGGTTAACCTCCCGATTTTTAGCACTCACTAAATGGTGTTATTCCATTTGATTTTCTTGCCTTTCTTTCCTGTTAACTAACCTGAGGTGTCTGGAGGGTCCTGAGCCCCATCGGGACCCCTTGACACCTTTGTTGCCTGGCATAGAGCACGTGCTCAGCGGCACGAGTGGTTGGGTTAGGGGTGAGTGTGAACCGGCTGGGAGCGGGCCCACCTGCGCTTCTGACAAGGACGGTGGATGCGTGGATGCGTGGACGCAGAGGACCCGAGCTGTCGAGGGATTCAAACCAGCGTCTTTCTTCTCCCCTCTTCTCCTGCTCTGTGGCTTCCCCTCTAGGAAGGGCTCTCATTCTTCCTGAGTAAAATCATGGGAGAAACTTAGGACAAAGGACGATATGAATGAAAGAAGATAATTAACTTAAAGAGTCAAAAGTGCATCAGAAAAATAGCTTCTTGTTTACCCTACCCACTGCCCTTCTCACTCCTGTTTCCAGGTGTTTTACTTTGGTTTGGGGATCATAAGTACGTGGCCACCAGCCTGGCGACTTGCGGACTGCATGTCTCCCTAAGATGTCTTTGTCCTAACGTGCGTTTCTTCCCATTAGAAGCAGACTAAAGGTGTACCTAGGCATCCCCTTTCTTCTGAATTTCTTCTTCTTCAACTCAGGGCACAGGTGGCTCTCACCCTGGCCCTTCTGGTTGTTCAGCCGATTGGCGTTGAGGTCTACATTTCCCTGTTTCTAGAGGCAAGGCAGTTGGCTTCACAAAGACCCTAGAACTGGGATTGGAGCCTCAGCTCCATCCCTTATTAATCCTGTGAGCTGGACAGGTTGCGGAACCCCTCTGCCCTTCTCCTCTTCTGGAAAATGAAACGAATGGTACCTTTTGGAGTTGTTGTGAGGATTGAAAAGTTCCTGGCACATAGTGGGGATGCAAGAAATTATCAATATTAACTAACAGCATGTAAATGTTTACATTATTCTAAAATGGAAAAGAAAATCTGTGGTCCCTTCTTCCTCCCTTTTCCTTTCCCAGCTTCCATAATTGAAAGAATTCACTTGTTTGTTGGTTAATTAATTAATTAAGCAAACATTGGCTTGGGTGTCGGCCATGAGCCCTCCACTGCTAGACGCTGGAGATTTGGTGGGATGGACGGTCCCTGCCCTCCAGGAGCCCATGGCGGGGTCCTTGAGCCACTGCACTGAGTCATCTGGGATGCTGGGGACCCACCCAGAATCCCAGGCTTCACTTGGAATTGGAATCTTTGGGGAGCTCGGGTGTTCTGGCTCTGCCCGCAGGAGCCTCAGAATAATGCCGACTTCACCTCCTCGTGGAGAACCTCTCAACCAGGGCCCCCCGAAGGAGGCGTGACCTTTGCTCCAGGCTGGCTGTCTCCAGTTTTTTCACTGTCCCTGCACCTCACTCCAGAGCCTCCAACAGGCTGATGACTGGAGAGCCTCTTTCGACGTGCTCTGCTGTCATAACACTTGGGTTATGGTGAATGTCCTGCCACCGAGACCACACACTTCTGATATGCACATTCTTTAGCTGTGGTGCATGTGTCATGTTTAGTTACTTAAGCAGTTGTTTTCTTGTGCCCAAATGTGGTTCAGCACTTTACTGTTTGAAAATACGTTATTTGGAAATAATTTCAAATTATCAAAAAGTTGTAAACATAAGAATAGAACCATGAACATTGTGGTACATGACTCTTTTTGAATTATGGTTTTCTCAGGGTATATGCCCGGTAGTGGGATTGCTGGGTCGTATGGTAGTTCTATTTTTAGTTTTTTAAGGAACCTCCCTACTGTCCTGCATAGTAGCTGTATCAATTTACGTTCCCACCAACAGTGCAAGAGGGTTCCCTTTTCTCCACACCCTCTCCAGCATTTACTATTTGTAGATTTTTTGATGGTGGTCATTCTGACTGGTGTGAGGTGATACCTCATTGTAGTTTTGATTTGCATTTCTCTAATGATTAGTGACGTTGAGCATCCTTTTGTGTAGTGTCCATCGACAGATGAATGGATAAAGAAGATGTGGCACATGTATACAATGGAATATTACTCAGCCATAAAAAGAAATGAAATTGAGTTATTTGTAGTGAGGTGGATGGACCTAGAGTCTGTCATACAGAGTGAAGTAAGTCAGAAAGAGAAAAACAAATACCATATGCTAACACATATATATGGAATCAAAAGACGCAGAGGTAGAGAATGGACTTGAGGACACGGGGGGCGGGGAAGGGTAAGCTGGGACGAAGTGAGAGAGTGGCATGGACATATATACACTACCAAATGTAACATCGATAGCTAGTGGGAAGCAGCCACATCGCACAGGGAGATCAGCTCCGTGCTTTGTGACCACCTAGAGGGGTGGGATAGGGAGGGTGGGAGGGAGACGCAAGAGGGAGGGGATATGGGGGTATATGTATATGTATAGCTGATTCACTTTGTTATAAAGCAGAAATTAACACACCATTGTAAAGCAATTATACCCCAATAAAAATGTTAAAAAAAAAAAACAGAACCAAAAGTACATAAGGCCTTTACCCAGATCCACCTATTGTTAATATTTTGCACCGTTTTTTATTTGTGCATTCTCTTCCCCTCTTTCTCCTTCTCTCTATCTATATAGTATATATACACATAAAGATTATTGTACATTAGGTTTTTTTCTGAACCATTTAAGTTCATACATCATAGCCCTTATTCCTAAATAGTTCAGTGTGTATTTCCCAAGAATAAGCATGTTTCCTAATATAACAATGGTGCAGGCATCATTCAGTCAGTTTAACATTTATTTCCGTTTATCTTATTAGATAACAGACTGTACTCTGACTCTGTAAGTTCACTTATAATGTCCTCTATAGCATTTCCCTCTAGTACTAGGACCAGGCATTCCATTTAGCTGTTATGTCTGTATCTTCCTTAAATCTGAAACGTTTTCATAGTCTTTCTTTTGTGAAATGATGTTTTTGAAGAATACAATCATTTTTCTTTTAAAGAATATTCATTTGGGGTTAGATGAATGATCTTGTGGTTGGATTCACGCTGTGCGTTCCTAGCAGGGCTTCTGCTTAGGGATGTGTTCTCATCAGGTCCCCATCTGCCCCTCACTGGTGATGCTAATTTTGATGACCCAAGCAAGGTGATGATTCATTTCTTCACTGTATGGTTGCTGTTTTTCTCCTTGTAACTAATGAGAAATACCTTACTTTTATCCCTTTTGTTTTGATGCCTATCCATCAACTCTTTGCCCGTAATGAAGTTAGCAGTCTTAAAGCCTACTCTGTACAATTCAGATGCGAGGCTCCCGCATGATCTTAATTTTATGGCAGCAGTTGGATGGATTGGAGATTGATGAATAGGAGGCCTGAAAAGGAACTGAAATAACCATCACTGATGTTTTACAGATGCTCTCATGGTGAATTATTTCGAAGAGCTCACACTCCTAAATTCATGATAAAAAATTGCAGTGACAATGTGGAAATCCATCTTTAGCTTGTAGGCTGTGTTTATTGTACATATTCAGTCATTCTATCCTTCTGTGTTTGAACCCCAGAAACAAAGGTGGCAGTGGCCAAACAACGTGGGGAGCTGGTGGTCCTGGCGGTCCTGGCCGTCCCACGGGACCCACAGCAGTGATGCCGTCACCGTGACGCTTGAGGAGGCCGCCCAGGAGTGGACCTCTTTTTCCAAAGATCTGCCCTTTGCAAAAGAAACTTTCCTGTTCCCTGCCTTGTTTTAGAGATTGACCGAGATGTTTAGGTCAGAGGTTTAACAGTGTCGTTAGTGTCCCATTCATTTTCCCAACACCCCTTGGCTAAGAAAATGGCTAACGTTTTTTTTTTTCCCCCCACTAAGTAGTAACGTTCATTAGCCTGTGAGTGTTTATGTCCTAACAACTTAGTAGCTGTTTGAAAAAATAATACAATAAATTGAAAGAAAAATACTTGCTTTATCTCATTCTTAACCGCAGTTACTTAATAATGGGATGTGTCTCTCTCTAGGGTGCTGCACAGCTCCCCAAACCTTGGGGTCAGATTAGACGCTTCATCTTATGTAACCGTTGCTTTTCATCACAGGAACTGCTCAAAATGTAGTTTCACAAAGCTGTGATATCTTCAAAAGGAATGTAGCTCAGTCTAACGTTGAACGTGTGAATTACCTGGAGCCAGCAGTTTGCATAATGTCCAGCAGATGTCTAGTATCCCGTGCTTTGCTTGAAAGTTTAAAATATTCTGAAGCACAGCTCTGAGCTCCCTTTGGTGCCCCGGGGTGCCTCGGGACGCAGTTGTGAACCATCAGGTTAGGCGTAGAATCTTTCTGGGGATGCTTTATAACCCTTCCGTAGCCTTTAGACGCCCAAATCTGTGCCTCCAGGGCAAGTTAGGGGTTGAATAACTGTAAGCAGCAAGATTATAACTTCACAGCACACGGCCAGGAGACAGAGATGACATTTCAACCTACTTGGCAAAAGGTGAAAATTCCTTCTTTTTTTTATGGTATGGCTCAGGTAGGAGGCCTGATCTCTGCCTTTTGGTCAGTACTGCTTTATACCCTGCTTACCATGGATAAGCAGATAGCTGTTTAACTACATTGTTTATTTGATGAGATTTTCTTACGTAACCTTTTTGGTTTGGTTCACATGTTATTCTCCCCACAAGCTGCTTATTTTCTATGGATTAATGATTAGCTTGTCTTCAGGCTTTGTAAGAATGCTGAAAATCATCTCAAAACCAAAGTTGTCGTAAGGTTTATATCTTTGGTAACAAGATGCGGATTAACTAGCTCCTAGTAGAAATTAGATCTAGTTGACATAATAATTGCAATTTTATATATTTGAGCTTCAGCTATGAAAAGGCTTTTGTGAGAGGAAGGCGGATATTTTGAAAATCAGTGTAGCTTTAAAACAGTGACGAGGGGCACCTGCTCTACCCAGTGTGGGGACTTCAGGGTACAGGAGCATGGCAGGCGGCCTCCTCATCAAAGGCCGAGACTGTCCTTAAAGAGAGGAATGGCCCGGTGTCCAGAAGGAGCCCCCAGCTATGTGTAGCGATCTCGGCCCTGTGCCAGCTCTGTGCTCACAAGCTCCATGGCCCGGGCGAGGCTTGTCCGGGGACGTGCAGGGTGTTCGGCGTTCCTGGGCCCACTCAGCTGTTGTGTCAGCCAGGATCTGCCCCCTCCAACATTTCCAAACACCCTCCACTCCCGTGCTTGGGTCAAACTCGAACCCAGTCCTTGTTTAACAGATGAGGAAACTGAGGCTCAGAGCGGGAAAAGGGTCATCTGAGGTCACAGGTACCAGTACAGCCAGGATCTGGTCCCCTGCCCGCCTGCCTGGAGTCCATGCCAGGGACAGAGCGGCCCCGGTCATTTCCTTCAGCTGTGATAATCCAAGATTTTTGTGATCAAAGAGAGATGGGAGGTTTTTTTTTCTTTTATTGAACTATGTTTTTTATCTACAGTGTTGTGCTAGTTTCAGATGAACAGCAAAGTGATTTTTTTTTGCAGATTATATTTCATTATAGGTTATGACAAGATATTGAATATAGTACCCTGTGCTATACAGTAGGTCCTTGTTGATTATTTTATACATAGTAGTGTGTATATGTTAATCCCAACCTCCTAATTTGTCCCCATCTCCTTTCCCCTTTGATAGCCGTAAATTAGTTTTCTATGTCTGTGAGTCTGTTTCCGTTTTGTAAATAAGTTCATTTGTATTGTTTTTTAGATTCTACATATGAGTGACATCATATGGTATTTGTCTTTCTCAGTCTGCCCTCCTTCACTTAGTAGGATAATGTCTAGGTCCATCCATGTTGCTACAAATGGCATTATTTCATTCTTTTTTATGACTGAGTAGTATTCCATTGTAGATATGTACCACATCTTCTTTATCCATTCATCAGTCAATGGACGTTTAGTTTGCTTCCATGTCTTAGTGCTGGTGTGAACATTGGGGTGCACGTGAGATCGGAGTTTAATAGTGAAGAAACCTTAGAAGAAAATGGAAATGGCAAAAATCCAGTTAACTTGCTAAATATTTAGATTCCTGGATCTAGAATAAAAGCTTCAGGAGGGCGGGGATTTTTGTCTCATTCACTGCTGCATTTCAACCTCCTAGGATACTGCCTGGTGAAGAGGAGACACTCCGGAGATGTGTGGATTGGGAGCAAAGGCACGCTCTAACTTATAGGTAAAGTTTGTGGGTAATACTATACTTAGGTAGTCAGTACTCTGGCAGGATATAAGTTACTGCATTCTTTTAAGTTTGCTTAGATGAACTTTATTTCATGTTACAATCAAATATTAATCTGCAGAAATAATAATAATGTCTGTGCTGAGTTCTCACTGGCTAGAATGTGATATTGAAGGTAGTATTATGACATTAGTATTTTTGTCATCACCAACTGAATACCCTGCCTATGACTTTATTCTGTTGCGTATTTGCAGTGCTGGCCACAAAGGAAGTGCAAGTGTGATCCGATCATAGCCGGCGTCTGTTGCTTATGTTGAGTTTAAAATTCTGACCCCCCAAGAGGGGAAACAGAGGAAAGCTGTGCCCCTGTGTGACCTGAGGTTGGAAGGTGCCTCCCTTTTAAGGATCTCTCTTGTGATGCAGGGGTGTTTGTGCCCTTGGCACTAGCTCCTAGAATAACAGCTTACAGGGCTTGTACAGCATCATCTTTTTGGGAGGAGGTCCGCACAAGTTTGCAGTATCATTGAGAACGTGGATATACCTGGCAACTTTATTCCAAGAAATTTGGTGCTGTGTGCAGAGGCTCACTTTCATTCACTGCTTGGGAGTCATTATTACCTATGTGTGTTTCTGTTGGGACCAAGTTAGAAGAGTGTTGGGCTGTGTAGAGCAGCATCCCAGGCGGGGAGACATGGGAAAAGAGGTCCTCGTCACCGGATTCTCGACTAATCTCCGAGTGGAGTCGTCATTGCCCCTCCTTGCGTTCCAGCCTTTTCACTGTACTGTTCTTTCAGGAAACCTCTAGAAACAGTTAACAGAGGACAGTTTGTCAGACCCAAAGTGTTTCCCAGAGATTACTAGAGCTACCAGACATTTTTCGAAGGGAGAGTTTTCTGATCAGATAAGTTTGGAAAATACCATATAGCGTATTCCTCTCTTGTAGTGTACGATGAACCTGGGCCTGTTAAAGGTTCTGGAAATTCTAAAGGGAAGACTTAAGTTTAGCTTAACCTCATGGGTCCCAGCTTTCTTCTCCACAGAATCCTTTTCCAGCATGACAATTCTTAACTTTTTAAGAACAGTGTTCCACCCACCAGCCTTGAAGAAACACTGCCCATGATGGGAAAACCTGATTCTGAGTTTGACTTGCTCCTCACTAATAATAGGCACAGATTCAGCCAGTTTTTCTCAGCCTTTGTCTTGGAGCTTTGAAAAAACACCAATGCCCAAGCTCATCCCAGAGTTTCTGATCCTGAGTGTCTGGGCTGGTGCCAGTGACGTGTATTTTTAAGATGCTCTGCAGGTGGTCTCAGATGTGCTGGACGTTGAGAGTCACTCTGCTTGGAAGAGGTTTCTAATTCTGTTTTTTTTCTCTAAGGCTGTAGTAGTTGTCTCCACTTCACGCTCTTTGATGCTGGGATGTTTCCTCGAGGGAAATGGTTTCGTGTTGAAAAACATCTGATGTGACGTGTGGCTCAGAGGTCCTCAGCCCCTGAGCCTCCTGCTGTTGTGTGCCGGGGATTTGGCCCCGGTCTCTTGCAGGTGTGGTCCTGAGGTTGCTGGAGGGTGGAGGGAAGTGGTGAAGAGGAGAGCATGTTGAGGGTCCTGCTTCTGAGCCCTCAGTGCTGCTTAGACCTGGATCTCTGCCCATCAGTCAGCTGGTGACTTGGTGACGTGGAGGTGGGTCTCAGGTCCTCTTGGAGGAATGTCCTGTTAGGTTCTTCTGCTCTTTCCCCTCAGGACCTGACATCCTCTCGAATCTCTGTTCCTCTGCCTCGTACCATGAGAAGCCAGGTGGGAAATGGCTCAGTGAGGTGGGTGGGTTTTTGCAGTAGCTCCTCAGGGAATTAACACAGGGAGAGTAAGGTAGGTCCTGCAGCCACGGGCTGTGTCCCCCGGGAACTTTTCCAGGAAAGGGCCCAGGTGAGAACATAGGACACAGAAGCTGTCACTAAACTCAGGTCCAGCTGCTCACTGCTCACAAGCCAATACTGGAGACACAAGTGTTGGTAGAAAGGAAAGGTTGCTTTATTTTGGAGGCTGGAAACCAGGGGAGAAGACAGACTCATGTCCAAAGGCTGACTCCCCCTGCTGACCAGGGGGCAAGAGCTTTGAAGGGGGAGCTTCAGGGATGTACAGGCGGAGGGAAGGGGCTACGTGTAGAAACAGCACCGTCAGCTCGAAATTGGTCCTGCGGTGGTCTGATCAGCGTCAGGTTGATTGTTTTAAGTACAGTTAATCTTCAGTTCCAGGGTCGGTTAGTTCCCATTTCCTTGAGGCCAGTTCTCCGAATTGCGGCAGCTTATGTCATGGCTACAGCCTGGTCAGCGTGTCGTTGGTTAACTTCTTCCAGCTGGTGGGAGTTTCAGTATCTACAAGACAGCTCACAGGACATGGCTCAGATTATCATCCATAGCCCTTGAGGAGGAACTAAAGGTCCTTGACGTTGTTTAATGACTAAATTATTATTATTTTGTCCTGTTTAACTGCTTTTCTTTGCTTTTGTATTCTCTCACTTCTCTGATTAAGTTTATTCTTTGGCTAAAGGTTTTCTACAGACAAAAGGCAGGAATAGGACATGGTGGGTAGGGGTCTGTCCTGGGAAGGCCGCATAGGGTCCTGCTCGGGTTTAAATCCAAGTCAGCGTCCACCAAATTGATCCACGCTGCACGGGGTGTGGGACAGGCCCCAGCGGCTAAATCTTGGATCAGAGGCAGGCGAATCAAGCTTGTCTTCACATGGTCAACGTGGGGTCACTGGCCTCACCACAGAAATGATGCCAGTTGTCACCAGAGAGTGTAAACTCAGACAGAAAGCAATCCCCGTCCTGTGAATTTATGGGCAGAGGAAAGAGCCCTCACTGGTCTCTCTCTGTGGTGCTGGGAAGTGACCAGCCCAGGGGTGGGCTAGAAGGTGAGAAAAGGGGACCACTTTCCGCATGGGGTTCCAAGCACTATATAATCTACTTCACACATGCTGTATAATCCCCCCATTTGTTCCCCGCCACAGCTATGGACAGTACTTCTTATTAATTCTCTAAGTAAAGATGAGAGACACGGAAGCTCAGAGGTAAAATATCTTGTCCAAGGGTACACGGATGACTTGAGAGTGACGGGCCTAGAATTCAAACTTAAATCTATTTGATTCCAAAGTCCACTTGGATGTTCCCAGCCTGTCCTGCTGTCTGTTGCTGGTCTGCATGTCAAGGTTGCCATCACTCTTGCTTCTGAATATCTTTTTTGTGGTTGAGCTGGATAACAAGTTCTTAAAAACATAAAGAGATGCCTTGTAATGCTTTATTGCTTATCAGATACTACTGCAGCCATGGGACAGAGCACTTTTTGTCACCAGTCATTCTGGGACAGACTCTGAAAGAAAAGGACATGGTGGCACAGGATCCAGCCTTTTTCTCCTCTGAGTATATTTAGATTGTGCTTCTTCTGATTTTATAAATAGATGATTGGTTTTCAAATAAGCAGTCAATAGTGCTCTCTGGCAGTGTGCCCTACATCTAGAATTTGTGGCATTAGCTAGAATTTTATAATGGCATAAAAAATTTCCTGGAGGAAATAGGATATCACCATGTGATATAAAGCCAGCATTAGTAAGATAAATATTAATCCAAGGTTAACTGTTAGCCTAAACTTTCTCTTAATTCAGAATCCAAGCTAAACCTTACTGTGTTAAAACAAAACAAAAAAAAGAGAAAGAAACCTTTATTTCAGCTCAGTTTGAAATTGCAACGTGAAAATCACCATAGACTTGCAAAAGCTCAGTGTGAGTAATGTTAACTGTCTCCATAACTTAATTCCAGAAGCCAAATACCACTGCCTGGGAGGCACATGGCTGTAAGCTTTCAGGCTTAGGGAACACAGATTTCTCAAATGTTAGCTCTGGAGGGTGATCATTTAGTTTGACTAAACTTAAGTCATAAGAACATAAGCCTTCTACAGATGAAAAAAGTGCAGAGGTGAAGGGTCTTTTGAAAGTTGCAAGGTTGGTGGGTAGCAGACACTAGCCCCCTACCCCCAAATATATTTCCCCTAGTTGTGGTTCACAGAGCATCTTGGATTTGCAGCTTAATATCCTTAATTGGTTTTGGGAAACTCTGGGTGAGTATTTCTGCAACTATTGCTTCTTTCTCCTCTTTTCTCCTTTTGGGATTCAAGTTACAGGCATGTTAGTTCTTTGATCCATGTCTCAGGTGCCACTTCAGCTCTCTTCTGTATTTTCATTCTTTTGTTCTCTCTGTGCTTTTTATGTGGATATTTTCTCCTTACATCTCTTTTACTTTAGGAAATCCCTCTTTTGCTTTGTCTAATCTGCTCTTAAACCTGTCTATTGCATTTTTAATTTCAATTATTATATTTCTATCTAATTCTTTTACATAGATTCCAGGTATCTGATAAAATTCATCATCTTTAATCTATGTTTTCTAGCACACAGCAATTATAATTATATCAAAATTCCTTTTTGATAATGATTGTATATCCCCTAGATAGTACACCTAGAGTGTATATATTATCCGTCCTTTCTCTTTAGTTTTTGGTCATTTGTTCTTGTCTCTTGTGCTTTGTAATTTTTCATTAAGGACCTGACATTGTATATGAAAATCGTAAGTCTCTGGATGCTGTTACCTTCCTCCAGAGAAGACTTAATTTCTTTCTGCTGGGCAGTGGAGTAAATCTGTTCAACTAGGTACAGTCAGTGATCACGATGATTGGGGTGGAGTTCAGGCGGGTGTGTTTCTGTTGACCTGACTCCTAAGGCATTTGGCAATCAGGGCTTTGTAAAGGAGCTCAGAGGTGATCTCAGGAGGGTCAGTGTGGGTGGAGTGGTGGTGAGGCAGCCAGACTGAGGGGCTGAGAGGTGAGAAGACAGAGACACCAGGGTGGATGCTGTTCTGAGAAACCTGGCTGTGCGTCAGTATTCACATGCACACTCAAATGTAAATTCATGGATGGCACAGAGGTGGTAGGGTCTGCAGTCCTGTAGAACAGACTCTTCATTTCATGTGAGTATTAGAGACTGGGCTAAACTACCCCCAAATACAGTGACTTAAGTAATAATTAATTTTTTAACTTAAAATCCAGGGTGATGGTTCACCCTAAATGCAAGAGATCCTGGAAAACTAAATGTCTTCTTTGAGGCAGAAGATCATAAGGTTGATTCCTAAGTATAGGAGGTGTGTGCACAAAGCCCAGGGCATGGCAGGTGTCCACTGCATTGGCTTATCCTAGGTCTCTCGGTGGCCAGGGGCTGGACTAGCTCTCATAATAGGACTTGGCTTTTGGGAGAGATAATATTAGAAATTGTGATAAATTGTCATCCTGAATGCCAGTGGCAGGGTGAACAGCTTGGGGGAGTAGAATCTCAGGGCAGCTTCTGCAGCCCACCTGCTGCCTGGTGACTTGGGCGTGGGCTGTGCACACCACCTGATCTGGACCCTGCACCGGCCTGTAGGCTGTGGCACAGTGTTTTCCACCACTCCAATCAGAGAACCACACCTACAGGGCCCACACCAATGGACTCTTCACTTTTGAATCAGCCGTGGCAGAGGGCTGGGATCCCAGAATGCCAGGAGTTTCGTTCATTGGCCTCCAGGCCTCTGGGTCAGGGAGTCGTCTCGGCCACCTCTCCTTTCCTGGTGACAGGGGCAAAGTCTTCACAAGGCTCCAGAGTCTTCCTCAAGGCAGAGCCCTGGGAAGTGTCAGGTCCTGTTCCCACATTCACTCCCTGTGATGTCAAAGCCAGTGTGGCAGGTCTCATTTGCCTTCATATTCTCATTGCCTGATGCCTAATAGATGCAGCAGGGCAGTGGGAGGTGCTGGCTGAGATCTTTTGTGCCGCACCCCCAGCCCCAACAATAGAGCTAGTGTCCTGTTGAGAACAAGTTCTAAGTTCTCCAAGGCCCAGTACACCCCCAGTTGATTTCCATGTGCAAGGAGGGACACTGGGGACTTCCCTGGTGGTGCAGTGGTTAAGAATCTGCCTGCCAGTGCAGGGGACATGGGTTCGAGCCCTGGTCCGGGAAGATCCCACATGCCACGGAACAGCTAAGCCCGTGCACCACAACTACTGAGCCTGCGCTCTAGAGCCCACGAGCCACAACTACTGAGCCTGCGCTCTAGAGCCCACGAGCCACAACTACTGAGCCTGTGCTCTAGAGCCCGTGGGCCACAGCTACTGAACCAGCACTCTAGAGCCCGCGGGCCACAGCTACTGAGCCTGTGCTCTACAGCCTGCAAGCCACAACTACTGAGCCCGGGAGCCACAGCTGCTGAAGCCTGTGAGCCTGGAGCCCGTGCTCCGCGACAATAGAAGCCACTGCAATGAGAAGCCTGTGCACCTCAATGAAGAGTAGCCCCCACTTGCCGCAACTAGAGAAAGCCCACGTGCAGCAACGAAGACCCAATGCAGCCAAAAATTAAATAAATAAATAATAAAATAAATTTTTTAAAAAAGGGACACTAGTTTGTCGAACTTCTACCAGTGACAGATAAGAAGAGGGACTTCTGGAGACAACCTTTGTGAATCTCCCAAAGGAGAGCAGAGAGGCTAAGGGGGCTGGGAGGGTACCATGCTTCTGAGCTGAGGCGGAGGAGGGGCCAGAGGATTGCTCATCAAATTCCTGGGGTCTTCAAGAAGCGAAGGCTGCGTGTGTGCTATCTTACGGGATGTCTGCTGAGCTACCGGGCCTGCTGACCTGCCCCAGGGCTGATGGAGCACAGAGCAGAGCATTGATGACAGAGGGTGTGGTGGGGTAACATGCAGAGGACACAAGACAGCCCCCTCGAAATCAGGGTCCCTGAGAAATACGCAGGCAGGCTCCCACCATGAGCAGGCCCACGTCCTGGCCCACAGAGGGAAGACTAGCTTGGGCTGTCACAGGCGTGGAGAGAAAGCTCTCGTATCAGCGCAGGGTGGCATGATGCTGCTGGCGGGGGTTCACCTGGAAGGTGCAATCGAATCTAATGCCATCGATGCTCAGTTACTGCTCGGGATTGAGCCTCCTGCCAGCAAGCCTTGCTGGGGCCTCCACCCATCCTTCTGTGTCCATTGTGTAAAGGAATAGGACACCAACACAGAAGCAACTAACCACGAACCTCTCTGCTCTGCGACCAGAGGAGCGGGTGCAGGGAAGAGGGAGTGGTGTGGGGAGCCGACTACCCATTCCTCTGCCTCTGCCCACCCACCTCTTCCCTCCTCAGCCATTAGGACCAACAGCTTGGCCTGCTTTACAGAGAGGAGGGAAATCTTAGAATTGAATGTGAGATTGAAATGTTGCATGGACTTAAAAAAAAACCCTTTTATTGTGAACATATTTAAATATACACAAAAGTAGAATATAGTGAACTTTCATGAACCCATCGCCCAGTCTCAACAGGTATCAGCATTTTACCCATCTTGTTTCTTCTCTCCTTCCCCAACTTCTACTTTATTAAAAATTTTTTTGTGAGAATATTTTAAAGCAAATCCTAGCCATTATGTCATTTCACGTGTAAATGCTCTTGTGTATATTTCTAACATACGAGGACTTTTTTTTGCAAAACCATTATGCCATTATTGTTTATAACAAAATTAATATTAATTCCTTACTTAATATTATATAACACCCAACTCACATTCAGATTTCCCCAGTTATTTCAAAGGGATCATTTCACAGTTGCTTTTCAAATTTGTATATAAACAAGGCCCACATTTTGCATTTGGTTACTGTGTTTTATGTCTCTTTTATTATGTTGTTGTTCCCCTAGTGAACTCTCTCTTTTTTCTTCCTGACATTGACTGATGGAGAAGCAGGTTCATTTGTCCTGTAGAACATTTCACCCTCTTGACTGATTCCTCTTGGTGACAATTAACTTGTTTCTCTATCCCTGGTATTACCTGTAAGCTGGCAGGTAGATTTAGAAACTTGACTAGATTCAGGTTCAGTTATTTTTAGACAAGATACTTCATAGGTGGTTATTTTAATATATAAATATTATTATTAATATTAATGTTATTAATATTTTAATAAGCAGAGGAGATTAAAACATTTGGGAATGGACTGAGAATAAAAATCACTCACTTCCCAAGGGGAAGGGGGCACAGTGTGCAGCTCGCAGTTACTGGAAAAAGTCAAACCATTGGCTGTTAATCAGTTGAGCCTATTAAAGTTAATTTCTGCTGCTGTACAGGAAAGTGATTCGGTTATACACATATATACATTCTTTTTTTTAATATTCTTTTCCGTTATGGTGTGCCGTAGGATATTGAAGATAGTTCCCTGTGCTATACAGTAGGACCTTGTTGTTTATCCATTCTCTACATAAAAGCTTACCTCTGCTCACCCCAGCCTCCCCCTCCATCCCTCCCCCAGCCCCCTCCCCCTTGGCAACCACCAGCCTGTTCTCTGTGTCCATTGTGTCTTGATCACG
Organism: Aethalodelphis obliquidens; assembly: GCF_003676395.1. Taxonomy (NCBI): domain Eukaryota; kingdom Metazoa; phylum Chordata; class Mammalia; order Artiodactyla; family Delphinidae; genus Aethalodelphis; species Aethalodelphis obliquidens. The sequence continues at coordinate 33,716,968 of NW_020837969.1, forward strand.
TTCTCTGGTTGTGCTCGTTCAGCGTGCTGGTTGCTCAGACAGTGCATATTTGGATGGAGTGGGTGGGAACTAATTTGCTGGGTTGGGCTGGGTGAGGAGAGTTTGAACCAAGCTGACTTCATCTTTTTCATGTCTTGAATCAAAGTAAAACCTCTGAAGAGCAGCCGAGGGAGTGTATCCTTTTAAATGATCTGCTGGTGGGAGCGCCAACCCGCTGTCTGTTAATTTCATCCTCTGTCCTCTGTGTAGTTCTCCTTTGATGTAATTTCCATAGGTTGAAAGGCATACAGTTTTGACATGGATTCCCTTGTATTGTCTTCTTTTCTAAATATGATTTTCAGGGCCATGGCAGTTTCATTCCAGGTTATTTATCTTAACTGGAACAAAATGAAAAGTAGTGTCTTTTGTCTTTCATGGACATCCATGAAAAGCTTGAATTGTCACAAGTGGCCCAATTAATAAAACATTGTGTGTAAACATTTAATAGTCCTTATGAAATGCCATTTTTAGCATTTGCTATCCAGTTTCCTCCCTTTTGCATAAGAAGTGTGCCTTGCAAATTATCCACCCAAAGGGTAAATTTATTTATTTGTAGTTGGGTAAATAGAATTAATTTGAACTGCTGAAATAATTTATTATTTTTGCTGAATTTAAACTTTTACTTTGTGAGTAGCGTACACACAGAAAGTGATTCTTTTGCTGGTCAAAGAAACATTTGATATTTGAGCCTGAACCATTCTTAAGGCTAGTTTCCCAGAAGGAACTCTTGAATCTTGTTGCTTTTTACTTTATTGACTTCCTGTGTTAACCTGTACTGAAAATTACTGATTTTTTTTCTTAGAATCAGTGTTAAGCCTAAAATACTACTCTTCTCTCACTGCCTCATATCCATGTAGAATAACAAGAAAAGGAGAAAATTAATGGTGTGAATTTTAAAGTTTTCATCCCTTTCATCAGGGGAGATGAAATTTTATAGATGGATAACATTTAGGTCTTTGGGGGAAGTGACTCGATAATATTTTAAGGGGAAGTATTTACATTTTTGTTGTTGTTGCTGACATTTTTCCAGTTGATTGGCAGATTTTCCTGTTTTCAGTATGAAGAAAACACTTGATGGTGGATGATTTTTCTATAGCCATTTAAAATACGCAATTATGAGGTGATACATGATGAGTGTGTTTCCCGTTCAAGTGGGAAGTCGGCTAAAGGGAAAAAATGATGTAATGACTTTTTTGTGGATGAAAATGAGGCCGGCAGTTTTCATCTAAATATTTTGAAATGAATCCAACTTATCTATCTAGACCCCACTGAAAACTTAACAGCATCTTCATAGAATTCAGAGGTATCATACCTTAGCTTTTCAAGTAGCCAGTTCTGGTAGCAAAAAGGGCAGAGGTCTTTCCATTTTGCTGATGGACTGTAGGTTTGCTCGAAAGCTCTGAAAGTCAGTGGCTGAAATAGCCGAGGCCATTTTCCATGGGCTTTGGCTGTGGAAGCTGAAGTTAATGCCTTTCTCTGTGGCTTTTCAATATTATTTTTTTCCCAAATGTTGGTTATTTTCATCTGGAGTTTCTTAAACAACAATAACAACTCCTTTATGTTTAATCATTAACTTAAAATATGTTTAGCACCTTTTTCATGCAAATGCCATCGTAGCCACATCAGTCAGTGAGAAAGAGGTGGCAGCTAACAGCGACCCTTTCCCTGGTTCTGATTTCTGTCTGCTTTCCGCTGCCTTTGTCTTTCCACCATAGACACACCAGGCTCATGTCAGCAGTAATTCTCCTGCTCTAGTTTCTGTAACTTCCTGACTAACAGGTCTTTAGCTGGCGACTGGCTCATATAAGACAGAGGGTCTGGCCAGTGAGTGTCTTATGCATCTCAGATGTAGAGTTTCAGGAATCAGAGACATCGCTGTACACGTCTTATTACATTAGGAGAGTCCTCAGGGGTAGCAAGAGCAGTGCCCTGAGCCCCTGGGGCCCCCCAGTCGCAAAGCTGGAGATGCTTCTCATTTCGGTTTCTGTCCGCATTACCTCCTGCTCTCCGTTGATGTCTGGATTTTGATTAGGGCTTCTTTGAGATGTTAATGAGGACCAAACTATTGAGACAGAACCGCTTAAATATCTGATTTGGGAGAGAGTCCTGTTCTTTATTTTATTGGCTAAAAGTTCCTTCCAAGTGTTTAGATGTTCAAATTATTGCCAACAGCAAATATATGTTTAAAGAAAATTGGCTTCTCATAATTAAAGTGATTAAAACAAATTTTAAACATTGATAAACAGCCACCATTTTTCTTATTTACCATTTTGATGAGGTATAATTTATATAAAGTACACAAATCTTAAGTGTGCAGCTCAGTGAAGTTTTACATACAAATATACCCACACAGATCACCACACAGGTCAAGATTTAGGACATGTCTAGCACCAGAGAGGCTCCCTGTCCACCTCTCTCTCACACTTAATACCCCTGCCCTCAAAGATAACTGCTATTCTGACCTCTGATCTAATCCAACATCTTGGATTAGTTTTGCCTGTTTTTGAGCTTCAGGTAAGTGGCATCATAAGGTCTGTGTTCCTTTGCTTCTGGCTTCTTTCACTGTGTGAGATTGATACAACAGTTTGTTCTTGTTTGTTGCTGTGTAGTGTTCAATTGTAGGAATATACAGCAATTTATGTATCATTTTACTGTTGATGGACAATTTGTGTCCATCATACAATGACTATTACAAATAAAGCTCTGGTGGACACATCTATTCTTGAATTACTGGATCACAGAGCCTATGTGTATCTTTAGAACTCACTAAGAAACAGTTTTCCAAATTGGTGGTGTCAGTGTAGACTCCCACCAGCATTGTTCGTGAGTTCCAGTTGCTCTACATCTTTGTCAACACTTGGTTTTGTCAGCAGCCAACTTTTAACATTTAAAAAAATGCTATCTCTAATTTAAACATATAATTTTTATATCCCCAGAGCTAAGTTACTTGCTTTTAAATGAATTTTCAATTCACCAAATGCTATTATTGAGTATTATTGAGGGCTTTATTGTGCCTTAGGGTCTGTAAGAGAATAAAACATAACCCCTGCTTTCCTGGGTTTACCATATTCCACTGGGGTGCTGTAGAGAGCAGGCCATCAGCACTGCAAGTCAGGTTGTGAATAAGTGCCATATTCAAGTCACTCAAACACATCTTGACAGCAGGACTGTGTCCTCAGCTACACTGTCAAGTGCATTATGCTTGTCTCTGGCGTCTTTTCGCTTTTCCTTCAGCACTGTGATGTTGTCAACTTTGTACTTTACAGCATGCCTCACTGTGCCAGCCCATGTGGCTAATGGTAGCACTCTGTACTCCCTAAAAGTACTGTGCCTTTCTCCTGTGCATTGTCAGATTTGATTCCCCAAAATCTTGCTTATGAGTCAGGTAAATTAAGTTTTGTATTAAAATTGGATAATGACTCATATATATTACCTCCTCCAAGAAGTATTTTTCTTTTAAAAATGGATCCCAGGAGGCATAGTGTCTTAGCTCAAAGGAATTACCATTGATGCTTGGATTTTTGATGTTTTCAGGCTAATGCAGAATTTTGAGAAGTCTGCTTTATAAATATCGCATTAAGGGAAGCTATCCATTCCACCTACATTTAAAGGTAGCTCTAACAGGGGAATAACTAAAAATTGAGGCAGAAATTTCAAATAATTCCCATTAAAGGATGAATTGGCCCCATTATATATCCATTGGTTTGGACCACTTATTCTAAATGGATTGGAATAGAGTAGATGGAGTAGAATCTCAGATGTGTTAAAATTGTATACATATCTTTAGATATGTGTTAAAGTCACTTTAGATCTTATAATCCAATAGACTTTTCTGTATATTCATTGTAAAATTAAAGGACTTAAAGTCCTTTTGTTTTTCACAGTTAATATAGTACTTAGTGTGGAAAAGTATGGTAATTCAAATGTTTCTTCAATGTTTACTTAAAACATGGGATAATGATAAGAAGTCTTTCTGGTCTACAATCAGAACCTACATTGTACCTGTCTGATCAGAATTCTTATTTAATGCGTCAAGATACCTCTAGATTTCAAAAACCAATTTTGAATTGGTTAATTCAAAATAATCATATCCAATTTATTTTTCTTTCATTTGTTATGACTAAAACCCATGCACACACCTGAGTTACTTTTAGAAAACTCAGTAAACTTGATAATTTTCCTTGTACAGGTTTTGCACATCTTTTGTTAAACCCCTTTCTAGATACTTTATATTTCTGATTATGTAGTCAGTGGTGTCTTTTAAATATTTCATTTTCTGACTCTTTGTGCTGATATATTGAAATACAGTTAATTTTACATACTGAATTTTGTATCTAGCAACACTGTTAAACATGCTTATTAGTTCTAATATTTCATCTGTGCTTTCTTTTGGATTTTTGACATATAGAATCACACATCAGTAAATAATGACACTTTTATTTCTTCGTTTCCATCCCTTATCATTTTTATTTCTTTTTCTTGCCTTACTGCATAGGCTGAGATCGTGAGTACAGTGTTGAACGGAAGTAGTGGTGGTGGGCATCCTTATCTCATTCCTGATCCTGAAAGGAAAACTTTTATCATTTCACTGATAGGTCTGATGCCTGTTGGAGGGTTTTTGTAAATACCCTTCATCAAATTAAAGAAGCTGCCTCCTATTCTCAGTTGTTAAGAATTTTTAACCTGTTTGGGTGTGAGTTTTATCACACACTTTGTCTCTATCACACTTTCTCTTTAATGGGAAGATGGCAGTGCTGACTGACACTCATTAAGATGTGACCTTTTGGATTGTTTATTACCCGGGATGGATTCCAGGCAGATCCTTTTGATCTCTTTCTTGGCTAACTGATGCTGGAAGAATTGATGTTTACAATCGCCTGACACCTCCTTTTTGTGCAGGTTCTGTGTAGGGTCTGGCTCATTATCCTCAGAATACATTTTGGGTTTTTGTTTTGTTACTTTTCCCCCCATCAGGCCTAGGCCAGAGTCTTTTCAGTGGAAACAATCTGTGTTGCAGTCCCATGCACAGGTGAATTGGGAATATTGTCCTTATCCTTCTATAGGCAGCACATCCCTGTGCAAAGGGCTCTTGGCAGAGTCAAGGTACCTAGGGTCCCCTGGCTCTCGCAGGGCAAGGGCCTCACCTCGTGAGTTGTTGTGTTCCCTCCCTGGATCGAGGTTGGCGCTAAATTCTCCTCTAGGGCTATTGTAGCTCTAAGACTCTGTGAATCTTTGAGGGGTTGTCTGTCATCATCTTTTTTCTCATTATCCTTACAACCGTGAGGGGGTCAAGAATTTTAATCTTGTATTTTCAGGTGGAAAACTGCCTTACAGAGATCAAGCGATTGGCTTCAAATCATGAGGAGAACAGAACACCATATTCTTGATCTGTCCTGCAAATGGAAATTGAATATATTTAAATTATACTTATTTAAAATGTAAATGTCAAACTTTATTTACTTTAAAACAAAAACATTTTTTGGATAGCTGTCAAACTTCTTGTGCCGTGCTTTTCATAGTGTCTAGCACATCTTAATGGTCAATTAAGTGACCATTATAACAAATGTTGTGAAATGACCACAAACTGAAAACTTAAAACAATAGAAATGCATTGTTTCACAGTTCTGGAGGCTGGAAGTCTAAAAGAAAGGTGCTGGCAGGGCTGTGCTCCCTCTGAAGGCTCCAGAGGGATCTGGTCTTTGCCCCTTGTAGCATCTGCTGGTTGTCGGCCACCTCGTTCCAGCCCCTGCTTCCATGACCACATTGACTCCCTCGCTTCTGTCAGCATCTCTCATCTAAGGGTACATGGGTTTGCATTTGGGGTCCAACCAGATAATTCAGGAAAGCACCTCCTCTCAAGATCATTAACATAATCACATCTTTTACCATGTAAGGTGATATTCACTCTTTTGCCATGTGAGATAATATTCACAGGTTCTAGGGTGTGGATATATCTTTTTGGAGACCACCATTCAGTCCCCTAAAAGTAAAGCTATTTTTTGGTGGTGATTTTCTTGGTGTAACTAGAAATGGACACTTAAAGACTAGATCAGCCTTGAATTTCTTTAATATATGAATAGAGGTGCCTCTACTTTTAGTACCCAAAAAGTGGAGCTAGAGGAAATAATATTTGAATATATCTCTCATTTTTCCTTTGGACTACCTGTTTATTTTCACTAAAATTGATTATTAGGGGGACTTGAGTTTGAAAGATTCTCTAACAACCCAATTATATGAATAAATGTCAAAAATACAGAGTAAAAGATTTAATTCAAAAAATTTACACGATGTCAAAGAATGTAAGTCAACAGTCATGCTGCACTGCCTGGGGAGGTGACAGCTTTTGCCAAAGGAAATTGAAGGGATGCTTTATTTTAAATGTATTCACTCTGGGAGTCACACAGACTGGTAATTGTTTTATATGATGCATATCAATTTTACAGTTTTTCTGAAAGATGGATTTTAGTCTTCAATATTTCATTCTATAGATACGGGAAAAGGATATTTTTCAGGAAGGCTGACTGTAATGTTTAAAGTTTGGCTACGTTTGTAACACAGTGTTGATTTTCATGAGGCATGGTAGATAGAGGTGACCTAGATTATTATTTTGTTTTTTTGCTTATCACTCATTTATTCAACAGATATTTACCGAATTGCTGCTGTGTGCCAGGCACTGTCCTAGAAGCTTGGGAAGCTGTGATGAACAGCACAGATAAGGATTTCACTTTGGTGGAGAATAGACAGAAAACAGCCAAGAGAAACTTAGAGAAGGATAAGTGCTCTGCAGATAACTGAAGTAAGAAGTGCTACAGAGTGACCAGTGGCTTCTTGACTGGGGGATCCAGCCAAGAAGACCTCTCTCAGGAGGTGATATCTACGATGGCACAGGAAGGAGTGAGCCTGTGGGTGGGCTAGAGAGGGTGCAGAAACATACAGGGCAGTGGCAACAGCTCTTGCAAAGGTCCCAAGGGCAAGAATGAACTTGATGTCTTGGAGGAACCAAAAAATGAACAGAGTGAGTGAGGGGTTTATGGGAGGGAACGAGGCTGGAGAAGGGCTTAGAGCTGGTCACCTGGTTCTGCGGTTCTCAGCCCATAGAAACGTCTGCAGGGGCCTGAAACCTTACCTGGACCTCACCCTAGAGAAACTAAATGTGAATCTATGAGGGTGGAACCAGCATCCATTTTTGTGGCTGTTTTTATTTGTTGTTTTTTTTGTTCCCAAGGTGTTATCGGTGAATTTAACAGTAATTCCGCCACTTTTTTACTGTCTGGGATCCTTTGTTCTAAGACGGCCCTCAGAAATTACTTTATGATCAATAGCCAATTAGAACATCTGATATAAATGAAATGTTCCTTAGTACCAATTTGAATTGCTGTAATTCCAGCCCAAAGCAAAGGATCTTTGACTTATTACCTGCTCTCTCATCGGCTCACGTTGGGGAATAGCCCACGAGGCCGCACTGCTCTCTGGGGGGCGTCACTGTGGGTGTGGCGACTCTCCAGCGGTGCTTATGGGTTTCGCACATTCTCGTGATTATTTTGTTTCTGTTTCTAAGAAAGTGCAGCTCAGTTCTAAGCTAAATGTGATGAATGCAAGACCAACAGTTTAGTTTCTCTTGATTTATTTCCTTTACAAGTTTTGGTTTATTTTTAATAAATGCTGATTTATAATTGCAAAAAAAAAATCCTCATCTAATCTAAAGCCAGCGTGGTAATTCGGGATTCTGAAAATGTAAGGAATTTTATTTTAAAATCAGTGGAAGGTCATGGAGTCCTTTAACAGAGGGAATGACATCATGGGCTTTATGTTTTTAGAAGGTCTCTCTGTGTCCTTTGTGGAGAAGGGATTGTAGGCCGCAGAAGAGACGGGGGCCACAGGGAGGCTGTGGGAGACATGGGGGACTGCAGGCAGTGCCAGTGGGGCCGCTGATGCATCGCATGTGGCGGGGAGAGAAAGGCATCCCAGATGCCTTTCCAGTCTGAGTGACCAGGTGGACCATAGCTCTGGGCACTGGATGGGAAGCCCAAAGGAGGAGCAGGTTTGGTGAGGGAAGTTAAGAGTTTGGCTGTAGACATGTTAAGTGAAATAAATACCTCAGCTGAAGCTTAAGCAAAGTCTTGTGGGTGCACAGAACACAGAGGGGTCAAAGCAGGCTAGGGAAGTTCCCAGCGGAAGGCACGAGATTTCAAGGAGGAGGTGTTTGGTGAGTAGGGCCGTGAAGACACACCTTCCAGGCTTCAGAGAGAGCCGGTGTGGGGTCATCGGGAGTGGGGCAGCATGGGGTGCCGGAGCAGTGTGGGGTGGAGGGGCAGTGTGGGGCATCGCGGGGCAGGACGAGGGGGGCAGTGTGGGGGCAACACAGGGCGGGACGAGCGGGCAGCATGGGGGCATCGCGGGGCAGGACGAGGGGGGCAGCATGGGGTCATCGTGGGGCAGGATGAGGGTGGCAGCATTGGGGCATCGTGGGGCAGGACGAGGGGGGCAGCATGGGGGCATTGCGGGGCAGGGCACATGATGGAGTGGGGGCAAGATGAGCGGGGGCATCATGGGGTACAAGGCAGTGTGGGGTGGAGGGGCAGCGTGGGGCAGGGTGAGGCAGGAAGAGGGGGGCAGTGTGGGGGAAGAGGCGGGGGGGCAGGCCGAGGCCCCTGAGTGGTACGCAAGGAGGCTGCTGGGAGCCCTCGCATGGAGCTGAGGCCGCGAGGGTCTGAGCAGGCTCGGAGTGGGAGGCCTGGGGGGTGAGCCTGGAGCGAGAGTGAGGCTGCGGGGCACGGGCCTGCTGCGGGAGCGGCGGTGGAGCTGGGGTGAGCTCTGCATGTGGGGAGCAGGTGGGCGTGAGGGCGGTGCAGTGGCGTGGATGGTGGAGGTGGGCTGTCACCCAGTGGGGGCCAGCAGAGGTGAGTCCGGGTCATTAGGGACTCGCCAGTTGCTGCTGTGGCTGAAAATGACTTTTCTTTCTAAGTTCTTACTACTCTGTGCAAGGGAACTTCAAACTGATCTTTTGGTGTGAGCCTAAAGAACTTGTACTAAATGAGCAAGTCATCCTAATTGGAAAAAATACTTTAAACCAGCGGTCCGGGGCTTCCCTGGTGGCGCAGTGGTTGAGAGTCCACCTGCCGATGCAGGGGACCCGGGTTTGTGCCCCGGTCTGGGAAGATCCCACATGCCGTGGAGCGGCTGGGCCTGTGAGCCATGGCCACTGAGCCTGCGCATCTGGAGCCTGTGCTCCGCAATGGGAGAGGCCACAACAGTGAGAGGCCCCCCCCCAAAAAAAAAAATAAAATAAATAAATAAGCGGTCTGCAACTTTTTTGGCACCAGGGACCGGTTTCGTGGAAGACAATTTTTCCATGGATGGGGGATGGTTCAGGCGGTGATTGGAGCAATGGGGAGCGGCAGACGGAGCTTCGCTTGCTCACCTGCAGCTCACCTCCCGCTGTGGGGCCTGGTTCCTAACGGGCCGTGGTCCGGGGGTTGGGGATCTCTGCTGTAAATGACCACAAGTGGCCTTTTCAAAGTTGAAAACTGAGGGAAGTGTCTTAAAGCCTGAGGTCCTTTTCTGTAGGTGGAGGTGGGGGGTCAGGAGTGAGGAGTGGGGAGCCGGCCTTGAGCTGGAGTAGCGACCTGTCCCCTGCCTGTGTGGCCCCGTGGTGGCTCAGGTTCCCCTAACTCCTCGGCCGGCGGCCCCTGTGGCTTCCCCTGGCCGTCCTCACCCTGTTGGTTCCTTGCCGGTAGAACCAGTTTCAGCATGTGTTCTTCCTGCTCTTGGCCTTGTGATAGTTTCTGGCGTCCAGGCAGATGGGGTCATGGTGTCTTCTCTTTTGTGCCCCCTGCCCATCCCCCCACTTCTCTATTTGCCCATGTGAAGGAAGACCAGGCTGACACATATGTCCTGACCCATGGACCACAGCACAACAGGCTGAGGTCAGCTGTAGCAGAGATGGACGCAGCACTTGGACGTGAATTTTTTCTGTGGTTCAGTGGAGGGAACACAAGTGAGAAGCCAAGGGGGCTAAGAAGAGGGACAAGTAAGTAGGGAATAGCTTCCACTCTTATTTGTAATCTATTTCTTATCATTCTCCTATCATCCTGTACTTGCTTATGACAATGAAACTTTAATAGCTCCAAATCAAAGTCTAGAATTTACATATTTTTCAGTAATTTTCATTATAAAATATAACAGATGTACGAAAACCCCATAGACCATAAATATATAGGTTAAAGAATAATTATAAAGTAAACACCTGTGTAACCGAGAGCATGGACAGCCTGCCGGTCTTTTCCTGATCGTACCCCTTCCTCCTCACTCAGGTAACCATTCTCATCTTTATGATAATAATTTTCTTGCTTTAAAAAATAATCTCACCACTCTTTAAATAATATCATTTGGTTTTTCTTGTTTTGGGATCATAGGTAAGTGGAGTCAGACTGTACTTCTTTTGTGTCTTCTTTGTTCTGCATTAGGATTGTAAGATGCATTTGTTTTGTTGTGTGTAGCTATAGTTTGTTAAATTCTGCTGCCATATAGTGTTTCATTGACTGAAAATATGACATGTGCTTCTCCACCTTGCTTTTGCTAACAGTCTGGGGAACACAGATGAAGCAGCTATGACTATTCTGTGCCTGTGTCCCGTGCACAGCTTGACGTTCTCTGTCAGCCGAGAAGGGGAGTTTCTGGCTGTCTTCACCTCTGCTGTGTTCCAGAAGGTCATCTGACTTTGCCAACACTTAGTGTTGGCAAACCTTGTTTTTTGCTATAAGAGAGTATTCATATCTCTTGGGGTTTTTCTTTGCTCTTCTCTGTTTACTCTGAGGTTGATCGCTTTTTCATATGTTTATGGCCATATGGATTTCTTCTTTTGTGAAGCAGGTCATTTTTCTGTTGTGTCGTCTTGTTTCTTTTGTATTGTTCCAGAATTCTTTACACATTCTGGATCCTAGTCTTCTCTTGGTTCTACATATGCCTTATCTCTTCTCCGGCTCCCTGATGACATTCCTATGGTGTTTCTTGGTAAACAAAATTTTAATTTTGATGTAGTCAGATTCATAAATTATTTCCTTTATGGGTTGTGCTTTTTGGACCTTGTTTAAGACATCCTTTCCTACCCCAAGATAAGGAAGTATTTTCTATATTAAATTCTATATTCAATGTATTTTCTATTAGGAACTTCAGTATATTTAATGTATTCTTTTTTTGAATTTTATTTGTTTATACAGCAGGTTCTTATTAGTTATCCATTTTATACATATTAGTGTATATATGTCAGTCCCAATCTCCCAATTCATCCCACCACCACCACCCGCCCCCACCACTTTCCCCCCCTTGGTGTCCATATGTTTGTTCTCTACATCTGTGTCTCTGTTTCTCCCTGCAAACTGGTTCATCTGTATGATTTTTCTAGGTTCCACGTATATGCGTTAATATACGATATTTATTTTTCTCTTTCTGACTTACTTCACTCTGTATGACAGTCTCTAGATCCATCCATGTCTCTACAAGTGACCCAATTTTGTTCCTTTTTATGGCTGAGTAATGTACCATTGTATATATATACCACACCTTCTCTATCCATTCGTCTGTCGATGGGCATTTAGGTTGCTTCCATGACATGGCTATTGTAAATAGTGCTGCGATGAACATTGGGGTGCATGTGTCTTTTTGAACTATGGTTTCCTCTGGGTATATGCCCAGTAGTGGGATTGCTGGGTCATATGGTAATTCTATTTTTACTTTTTTAAAGAGCCTCCATACTATTCTCCATAGTGGCTGTATCAATTTATATTCCCACCAACAGTGCAGGAGGGTTCCCTTTCCACCCCACCCTCTCCAGAATTTGCTGTTTGTAGATTTTCTGATGATGCCCATTCTAACTGGTGTGAGGTGATACCTCACTGTAGTTTTGATTTGCATTTCTTTAATAATTAGTGACGTTCAACAGCTTTTCATGTGCTTCTTGGTCATCTGTATGTCTTCTTTGGAGAAATGTCTATTTAGATCTTCTGCCCAGTTTTTAATTGGGTTGTTTGTTTTTTTAACATTGAGCTGCATGAGCTGTTTATATATTTTGGAGATTAATCCTTCGTCCCTTGATTCATTTGCAAATATTTTCTCCCATTCTGAGGGTTGTCTTTTCGTCTTGTTTGTAGTTTCCTTTACAAAAGCTTTTAAGTTTCATTAGGTCCCATTTGTTTATTTTTGTTTTTATTTCCATTTCCCTAGGAGGTGGATCAAAAAAGATCTTGCTGTGATTTATGTCGAAGAGTGTTCTTCTCTAAGAGCTTTATAGTGTCCAGTCCTACATTTAGGTCTCTAATCCATTTTGAGTTTATTTTTGTGTATGGTGTTAGGGAGTGTTCTAATTTCATTCTTTTACATATAGCTGTCCAGTTTTCCCAGCACCACTTATTGAAGAGGCTGTCTTTTCTCCATTGTGTATTCTTGCCTCCTTTATCAAAGATAAGGTGCCCATATGTGCATGGGTTTATCTCTGGGCTTTCTATCCTGTTTCATTGATCTATGTTTCTGTTTTTGTGCCAGTACAATACTGTCTTGATTACTGTAGATTTGTAGTATAGTCTGAAGTCTGGGAGCCTGATTCCTCCACCTCTGTTTTTCTTTCTCAAGATTTTTATGGCTATTCGGGGTCTGTTGTGTTTCCATATAAACTGTGCAATTTTTTGTTCTAGTTCTGTGAAAAATGCCATTGGTAGTTTGATGGGGATGGCATTGAATCTGTAGATTGCTTTTGGTTGTATAGTCATGTTCACAATATTGATTCTTCCAATCCAAGAACATGGTATATCTCTCCATCTGTTGGTATCATCTTTAATTTCTTTCATCAGTGTCTTAGTAGTTTTCGGCATACAAGTCTTTTGTCTCCCTACGTAGGTTTATTCCTAGGTATTTTATTCTTTTTGTTGCAATGGTAAATGGGAGTGTTTCCTTAATTTCTCTTGCAGATTTTTCATCATTAGTGTATAAGAATGCAAGAGATTTCTGTGCATTAATTTTGTATCCTGCAACTTTACCAAATTCATTGATTAGCTCTAGTAGTTTTCTGGTGGCATCTTTAGGAGTCTCTATGTATAGTATCATGTCATCTGCAAACAGTGACAGTTTTACTGCTTCTTTTCCAATTTGGATTCCTTGTATTTCTTATTCTTCTCTGATTGCTGTGGCTAGGACTTCCAAAACTATGTTGAATAATAGTGGTGACAGTGGACATCCTTGTTTTGTTCCTGATCTTACAGGAAATGCTTTCAGTTTTTCACCATTGAGAATGATGTTTGCTGTGGGTTTGTCATATATGGCCTTTATTATGTTGAGGTAGGTTTCCTCTGTGCCCACTTTTTGGAGAGTTTTTATCATAAATAAATGGGTGGTGAATTTTGTCAAAAGCTTTTTCTGCATCTATTGACATGATCATATGGCTTTTATTCTTCAATTTGTTAATATGGTGTATCATGTTGATTGATTTGCATATATTGAAGAATTCTTGCATCCCTGGGAGAAATCCTACTTGATCATGGTGTATGATCCTTTTAATGTGTTGTTGGATTCTGTTTGCTAGTATTTTGTTGAGGATTTTTGCACCTATATTCATCAGTGATATTGGCCTGTAATTTTCTCTTTTTGTAGTATCTTTGTCTGGTTTTGGTATCAGGGTGATTGTGGCCTCATAGAATGAGTTTGGGAGTGTTCCTTCTGCTGCAATTTTTTGGAAGAGTTTGAGAAGGATGGATGTTAGCTCTTCTCTAGATGGTTGATAGAATTCACCTGTGAAGCCATCTGGTCCTGGACTTTTGTTTGTTGGAAGATTTTTAATCACAGTTTCAATTTCATTACTTGTGATCCATCTGTTTATATTTTCTAATTATTCCTGGTTCAGTCTTGGAAGGTTATACCTTTCTAAGAATATGTCCATTTCTTCTGGGTTATCCATTTTATTGGCATAGAGTTGCTTGTAGTAGTCTCTTAGGATGCTTTGTATTTCTGTGGTGTCTGTTGTAACTTCTCCTTTTTCATTTCTAATTTTATTGATTTGAGTCTTCTCCCTTTTTTTCTTGATGAGTCTGGCTAATGGTTTATCAATTTTATTTATCTTCTCAAAGAACCAGCTTTTAGTTTTATTGATCTTTGCTATTGCTTCCTTCATTTCTTTTTCATTTATTTCTGATCTGATCTTTATGATTTCTTTCCTTCCACTAACTTTAGGTTTTGTTTGTTCTTCTTTCTCTAGTTCCTTTAGGTGTAAGGGTAGATTGTTGATTTGAGATTTTTCTTGTTTCTTGAGGTAGGCTTGTATTGCTATCAACTTCTCTCTTAGAACAGTTTTTGCTGCAACCCATAGGTTTTGGATTGTTGTGTTTTCGTTGTCATTTTTCTCTAGGTATTTTTTTGATTTCCTCTTTGATTTCTTTAGTGATCTCTTGGTTATTTAGTAGCGTATTGTTTAGCCTCCATGTTTTTCTGGTTCTTACGGTTTTTTCCATTTAATTGATTTCTAATCTCATAGTGTTGTGGTCAGAAAAGATGCTTCGTATGATTTCAGTTTTCTTAAATTTACTGAGGCTTGATTTGTGACACAAGATATGATCTGTCCTGGAGAATGTTCCATGAGCACTTGAGAAGAAAATGTAATCTTCTTTTTTGGGTGGAATGTCCTATAAATATCAATTAAATCTATCTGGTCTATTGTGTCATTTAAAGCTTGGGTTTCCTTATTAATTTTCAGTTTGGATGATCTGTCCATTGGTGTAAGTGAGATGTTAAAGCCCCCCACTATTACTGTGTTACTGTCGATTTCCTCTTTTATAGCTGTTAGCAGTTGCCTTATGTATTGAGGTGCTCCTATGTTGGGTGCATGTATATTTATAATTGTTATATCTTCTTCTTGGATTGATCCCTTGATCTTATGTAGTGTTCTTCCTTTTCTCTTGTAATGTTCTTTATTTTAAAGTCTATTTTATCTGATACGAGTATTGCTACTCCAGTTTTTTTTTGATTTCCATTTGCATGGAATATCTTTTTCCATCCCCTCACTTTCAGTCTGTATGTGTCCCTAGGTCTGAAGTGGGTCCCTTGTAGACAGCATATATATGGGTTTTGTTTTTGTATCCATTCAGCGAGCCTGTGTCTTTTGGTTGGAGCATTTAATCCATTCACATTTAAGATAATTATCGATATGTATGTTCCGATTACCATATTCTTAATTGTTATGGGTTTGTTTTTGTAGGTCCTTGTCTTCTCTTGTGTTTCCCACTTAGAGAAGTTCCTTTAGCATTTGTTGTAGAGCTGGTTTGGTGTGGCGCTGAATTCTCTTAGCTTTTGCTTGTCTGTAAATCTTTTGATTTCTCCGTCAAATCTGAATGAGATCCTTGCCAGGTAGAGTAATCTTGGTTGTGGGTTCTTCCCTTTCATCACTTTAAATATAACATGCCACTCCCTTCTGACTTGTAGAGTTTCTGCTGATAAATCAGCTGTTAACCTTATGGGAGTTCCCTTGTATGTTATTTGTCGTTTTTCCCTTGTATGTTATTTGTCGTTTTTCCCTTGTATGTTATTTGTCGTTTTTCCCTTTTTGCTTTCAATAATTTTTCTTTGTCTTTAATTTTTTTCAATTTGGTTACTGTGTGCCTTGGCGTGTTTCTCCTTGGGTTTATCCTGCCTGGGACTCTCTGCACTTCCTGGACTTGGGTGGCTATTTTCTTTCACATGTTATGGAAGCTTTTGACTGTAATCTCTCCAAATATTTTCTCGGGTCCTTTCTCTCTCTCTTCTCCTTCTGGGACCCCTATAATGTGAATGTTCTTGCATTTAATGTTGTCCCAGAAGTCTCTTAGGCTGTCTTCATTTCTTTTCCTTCTTTTTTCTTTATTCTGTTTTGTGGCAGTGAATTCCACCATTCTGTCCTCCAGGTCACTTACCTGTTCTTCTGCCTCAGTTATTCTGCTATTGATTCCTTCTAGTGTATTCTTCATTTCAGTTATTGTATTGTTCATCTCTGTTTGTTTGTTCTTTAATTCTTCTAGGTGTTTTTCTTTAATTCTTCTTGGTCTTTGTTAAACATTTCTTGCATCTTCTCAATCTTTGCCTCCATTCTTTTTCAGAGGTCCTGGATCATCTTTACTCTCATTATTCTGAATTCTTTTTCTGGAATGTTTCCTATCTCCACTTCATTTAGTTGTTTTTCTGGGGTTTTCTCTTGTTCCTTGACCTGGTACGTAGCGCTCTGCCTTTTCATCTTGTCTGTCTTTTTGTGAATGTGGTTTTTGTTCCACAGGCTGCAGGATTGTAGTTCTTCTTGCTTCTGCTGCCTGCCCTCTGGTGGATGAGGCTATCTAAGAGGCTTGTGCAAGTTTCCTGATGGGAGGGACTGGTGGTGGGTAGAGTTGGGTGTTGCTCTGGTGGGCAGAGCTCAGTAAAACTTTTAATCAGCTTGTCTACTGATGGGTGGGGCTGGGTTCCCTCCCTGTTGGTTGTTTGGCCTGAGGTGACCCAACACTGGAGCCTACCCAGCTCTTTGATGGGGCTAATGGCGGACTCTGGGAGGGCTCACGCCAAGGAGCACTTCCCAGAACTTCTGCTGCCGGTGTCCTTATCCCCACGGTGAGCCACAGCCACCCACTGCCTCTGCAGGAGACCCTCCAACAGTAGCAGGTAGGTCTGGTTCAGTCTCCCCCGAGGTCACTGCTCCTTTCCCTGGGTCCTGATGTGCACACTACTTTGTGGGTGCCCTCCACGAGTGGAGTCTCTGTTTCCCCCAGTCCTGTCGAAGTCCTGCAGTCAAATCCTGCTGGCCTCCAAAGTCTGATTCTCTAGGAATTCCTCCTCCCGTTACCCCAGGTTGGGAAGCCTGACGTGGGGCTCAGAACCTTCACTCCAGTGGGTGGACTTCTGTAGTATAAGCGTTCTCCAGTGTGTAAGTCACCCACCCAGCAGTTATGGGATTTGATTTTATTGTGATTGCGCCTCTCCTACTGTCTCATTGTGGCTTCTCCTTTGTCTTTGGATGTGGGGTATCGTTTTTGGTGAGTTCCAGTGTCTTCCTGTCGATGATTGTTCAGCAGTTGTTCTGATTTAATGAATTTTCTATATTAAATTATTTTCTTTATGTAGCCTTTCACGTAGGTCTGAAGTTCACCTGAAATTAATTTTGATGTGTGATGTAAGGTTAAAAATCCAGATTGATTTCTTCTCTATGGATATGTAATAGTCCCAGTTCGGTTGAAAAGACTATCCTTTCTACTTCTGTGATGTATCACATATCAGTAAGAATGTGAGTCTGTTCTGTTGGTCTATTCTATGCCTATATCACACTGGTTTATTATTTTCTGTAATATCTATTTATTTATTTATTTTGCCTGCACTGGGTCTTCGTTGCGGCACCTGGGATCTTTGTTGCAGCATGCCTGATATAGTTCCCTGTCCAGGGATTGAACCCGGGCCCCCTGCATCGGGAGCGTGGAGTCTTACCCACTGGATGACCAGGGAAAGGCCCACACTGGTTTACTTTTTTTAAAAATGTTGAGATGTGAGAGGGCATGCTTCTTCAAGAGAGTCTTGACGTGTCCTGGCCATTTCCATTTCCATTTAAAAGTTTAGAATCGACTTAGTGAAGTTCAACACCCCCCAAATAAAGTTTTGGGATTTCGAGTGGGATTGCATTGAATCTGTGAATTAATTTGAAGCAAATTGATATTTTATAATACTGAATCTTTCTCTAAGTCTTTTAAAATGCCTTTTAATAAAGTGCTGTAGTTTTTTCCTTAGAAACCTTATGTATCTTTTGTCAGATTTATTGCTAGGCACTTCACAGATTTTTTTATACTCTTGCAAATGTTATTGTTTTTAGGATTTAATTTTCTGTTTGCTGCTTATATAGAAATTTAATTGGTTTTTCTGCATTGCTAATTGATTTTTCTGCATTGTGAAACTCTCCTAACAGCTTATGTGTAAATACCTTTGGATATTCAACAAACATAATCATGTCATTTGTGAAGAATCCAATTATATAAGGCTTTCTTTCCAAGCCTTATACCATTTATTTACTTACTCCCATTATGCTGGCTGGGGTCCATTTACTATTGACTAGGAAGGCGGACATCGTTGTCCTTTTAATTTCAAAGGGAAATTTTCTGCATTTAACCATTCAGTATGATGTTTGCTATAGCATTTTGGGGGAGGGCGTAGGTAATTTAATAAAGAGGAAAGATGTGGTATTCTATTCCTACTTTTCTAAGGATTTTGAATCATGAATATTGAATTTTACTAAATATATTTTCTGCATTTGTTGAGAAGATTATATGGTATTTCTGCTTTAGACTGCTAATGTGAGAAACTAGATTCCTGATTTCATTGTGTTAAACCAACTTAGTATCTGGAATAAAATCAACTTGATATTTTATATGTTTGTGAATTCAGTTTGCTGACATTTTGAGTGAGGGTTTTTGTATCTGTGTTCGTTAAAGAGGTTAGTTTCTGATTTTTTCCTTTTTCATACCTGTGTTGTTAAACTAAGGCCTTGAAATACCGAATTTCATTCTGAAATTCCCTGAGGAATAAAAATTAAGCTTTTTAATATGAAAGGTACCGTTGCAATGAAATAGGACTATTTACCCATGCATGTAGTGCAAGGAATATCAAGTATTTGGAATTGATTTCCTTTGGAAAATTTCAAATCATGTTCAGAATTTTTTTGTTTGGCTAATAATGAGCAAATTCCTTTATACAAATTTTTCATGGAGGAAAAGAGTTCTTTTCAAAATCGTTACAAGAATGTTGTTGACATGTACGTAATGGCCTCATCCTTTGAGGAACCAATTTTTAAAAGATAATTAGATTTCAAACTTGCCCATGATTCCATTTCAGTCTCTAAACTAAATGTCAGTGTGGAAAGAGCTTTTCTTTTCCTGTATGACCAGTGACACTAACAATTTGAGTATTGAGTCAGTAATTGAGTGGTGTATTTTCTTTTTTTTTTTTTTTTTTGCGGTACGCGGGCCTCTCACTGTTGTGCCCTCTCCCATTGCGGAGCACAGGCTCCGGACGCGCAGCCTCAGCGGCCATGGCTCACGGGCCCAGCCGCTCCGCGGCATGTGGGATCTTCCCGGACTGGGGCTCGAACCCGTGTCCCCTTCATCGGCAGGCAGACTCTCAACCACTGCACCACCAGGGAAGCCCTGAGTGGTGTATTTTCTAAAAACAGTTTTTAGAAGGAAAAGACAAGTGTTATAAGTTTAAAAAAAAGTAAAATCTAAATAAAAGCCACATGAAGTAAAATATATGTTATAATTTTGATTGATGTTAATTAGCTTTCCAGATCATATATATCTTTCTCTATGTCAATACATTCTTTGTGAGAGTGTTCAGAAACCACCTGGAAACCCTGATGATATGACTTGCTCAGCTACAGGGACCCTTGCATCCCTAATTACAAAATCCCCCAAATTTCTGAGATAGTTTTGGGAAGGACAAAGAGCTAGGTAGCCAGCATGAGAAAAGGGTTCCTATCTCCCTGGAGTGGCTGTGCAGGTGAGTATATATGTATAAACGGATATTACTGACAATTGAAACAAATCGGATGTTAAGGAACCCCGAATCCATAAAAAAGGAAGGTGTGCTAAGAGGTAGTTTTCGTGAACACCTGCAAACATGTTACATACTAATCGGATGGTAGCTTCCCGCTGTTTCATGGTGGCGATGAGCTGATGAAGGAAATATTAGCATCTTAGAATAAGAGGAGACGTCAGCAACCATGCAGTATTACTTCCTCATCCCAGAGATGAGACCAGTGACGTGCCTATTTATTAGAGTTGGGACTAAATTTGTTTGTTTCTTCATTCCTTTATTCAACACACATTTACTGAGAACCTATTATGTGTGAGAAATTGTTCTGTATACTGGGAATATGGTGGTGAACAAAATCCTTCTCTTCCTCCCAGGATTTATATTCCAGAGTAGAAGACTGGCAGTAGCAGAGAGCTATGTGATAAAGTGACAGGTGTGGAGAAGTGGGAAGAACAGAAATGAAGTGGGGGGTGGGAGTGAAGGTGACAGGGATGCTGTTGAGTAGGTGGTCAAGAAAAGTCTCACTGAGGAGGTGACCTTTGAAATGAGGGAGTGAGCCCATGGTCTTGGAGAAGAATGTTCTAGGAAAAGGGAATAGGAAGCACAGATGCTCCGTGTTCTGGGCAGCCAGGTCAGGGGGTGGAGGCAGGTGGGCAGGGGAGGTGGGCCAGGAGGTGGGGTGAGGCCTGGGACATGTCACCAGGGCCAGAGGCCTGCTGAGAACCTCAGGATTTACTCTAAGTGTTGGAAGGCTTTGCAGAGTTTTGAGCAGGGAAATAACGCAGTCTGACTACAGGTTTGAAGGGTGCCCTCCGGCTGCTGTAGAAACGTCTGAAGAGAGGCCAGGATGGAAGAGGGCTTGGTGGGGAGGGGAGGTGGCTGCAGTTTGATGGCGCGAAACCAGGAGTAGCGAGCGAGAGAGACAGTGTGATGACTTCTTGATATATTTTAAAAGTTCAGCAACGAGATTGGCAGAAGAATTGTGTGTGGGATACAGGGGGGATCCAGGCCCTGCACAGTTCTGCCTGTTCCCTTCCACCCGACTACCCCTCCTTAGAATGCTTTGCCGGAATGTGCTTTTGCCCTTCTTTCTCAGGGATGTTTTTGAGTCAAGCCTTAAGGCTGTTTGCTGGGCAGACGTCCTTCTCATCTGCGGTGATGGAAGGTTTGTTTACAGCCCACCTGCCCACAGGTGTCACTAACTTGGCATGGGATTGACTTTAAATGCCTGCACCTGGTTCAGTTTCAGTTTACACCTGAAAACTTCGTAATGTTTTCCTTTAATCTCTGCATTGACCTGAAAATTGCTAAGTCTTTTTGAGGCTAGATTTGCTTCAGGATAGATGAGGCATTAATATGGCTATTGTAGCTTGGCGTGTTGGCCCTAAAGAAATTATCCTGGAAGGAGAGAATCTATTAGTTTGTGCCTGCTCACAGCAGAGAGGAGTTTGCATACAGAACAGTCCCAACAATGCAGTGTTCCAATGGTGCCAGCTCATTAAACAGACCGGAGGACAGTGCTCTTGGAAGGCAGCGTCCCTTGCTCTGGTTCAGTGACACTGAGTCTTGACTCTGAATTGATGCCAAAGGCAGATCCGTTAGGTTTCGTGAATGCTGATTGCCGGCTGTTTTTTTCCTTCTTCTAATTAAATACAAGGAACACATACTCAATCAGGATTTCTTCACTAATGGAATATTCCTTTTCATGTAGTCTGTTAACGCCAGATGTTATTATTGCTTCTTATTGTAACTTTCAGTGTTATTGTTGTTCTTATTTTTGAGGGAAAAACACACCGCAGCATAGACATTCCCGATGGCTGGTTTTTGAATGGGACTCCAGAATGGAGATGAGCGTTTTACTTCTCCAATTTCTGACCCAACCCCACTGCTGAGTTACCAAGGGGAGGAATGCATGGAGTTGGTGTGTTTCCAAAAGTGGCATTTTCAGTAGTTTATACACCAGGTTGAGGGTTCCTCACAAAGCAGGCATCCCATCTTTCTAGGCAGAGTCTGTAAAGGTGACAGTACCTTTCATTCTGAAAGCAAGTATGAGTGGAAGTGGATCTTAGTTGTCCTGGAGCCCAGCCACCTGTTAGGTGCAGGTGCAGTCTAGATGTGTAGGGTTTGGAACACGAAACAGCACCTTAACCACGAGGACGGTTTGAATGCTCAGAGATGCTTCCAGTTAAGCTGACGTTAAGGTCCTGTTTTAGCCCCTTATTAGCTGTGTGGGAATTATGCTTCAGTCTATGCATAGACTTCAGATCCTTATAACAGAGTGCTTGCAGGTAGCATAGGAGACCTTGAAAAGTGTGGGAGTTATGGCCCTTTAAAGCGACCTCTCTTTTGCATCTGATACGTTTGTCAGTTTCCTTCTTCAGACTCCACCCCTCCAGCTCCCGTGACAGCAAACCTTCCTGGGTCTCCCTCCACATCACCTGGATCTTCTCCAGAGTTTACCCTTGGCCACTCCTTTGATCTCACCGCATATTCTTCCCAGATTGCCTCCCTCCCGCCTTTTTAACAGCCTGTGGACAGATGCCTGTGAGATGTCGGCTCCAGCCCATGCCCCTC
The DNA here is from genome assembly GCF_003676395.1 of Aethalodelphis obliquidens. Classification (NCBI taxonomy): domain Eukaryota; kingdom Metazoa; phylum Chordata; class Mammalia; order Artiodactyla; family Delphinidae; genus Aethalodelphis; species Aethalodelphis obliquidens. Next base: position 33,739,153 of record NW_020837969.1, read on the forward strand.
CCTGCAGCTTTGGCCTGCGTCTCCAAGTCCCCTTAGTCCTGTCCTCCTGGCTGTCAGTCACCCCGTCCTCTACAGCTTCTCCACCAGATTCTTCTTTTTTATTACGGTCTTATCTAGTTATCTGGCTGCGCCGGGTCTTCGTTGCAGCATGTGGGGTCTTTTTAGTTGAGGTATGCAGGATCTTTGCTGCCGTGTGCGGGATCTTTTCATTGTGGCATGCGTGCGGGATCCAGTTTCCTGACCAGGGATGGAACCCGGGCCCCCTGCATTGGGAGCATGGAGTCGTACCCACTGGACCACCAGGGAAGTCCCACAACCAGGTTCTTCACGTTGCCCTCAGCCTGGTCTACTCTCTGAGAGCTGTCTTGGTTGGGGGCCCTGCTACCCGTCCCCCAAGGCACTCCCAACCTCCGCTGCAACAGCACATCAATAACTGACTTATAAACGTGTTTTATGGTATAGCTTCGTTTAAAATTTTTATCGAAGTAACTCACGCCCACGGTTAAGAAGTCAAATAGTGCAGCATGGCTTAGTCCCCTTCCCTTCCTGCCAAGAGGAAACCCTTTTAACACCTGTAACTGCTTCTTCTGGTGGCTCTTGCCATATATCTGAGTTCTACACTCTCGCTGTTATTTCTTCATCCACCAGTTTGGACAGTGTCTGCCATACTTTCCCGTCTCTCCTTCCCCCTTTACCCAGTGTGGTTGTATCAAAATCTCTCGTTCCCCTATTTCAGTAATTTAAGTAACATAGTTTTATTGTGTATCTTGTTTCATCTCTCCAGGTGGAGTCACCTGGTCCCTGACTTGTAGGCTGAGGTCCCGGCACCTCTCCGCCTTCTTCCTGTCCCCTTCTGTCATGTCCACGGACTTTCCAGTTGCCCATATTGATACAGTTTATTTGATAAGTTGATATATTGCTTTTCCCTCAGAGCTTTGAGACACTGCTCCACTTTGGGGTCCAGTACTGCTGATAAGCCTGATAACAATCTAGATGTCTTTCCTTTGCAGGTGAGCTGTGCTTTCTCTTTGGAGACCTTTAGAATATTTTCTTTACTTTGGGGTCCTGAAGTTTCTCCATATTGTGTTCAGGAGTGTGTGTCTGTGTGTGTGTCTCTGTGTGTGTGTTTTATTTCATTAATTTTCCAGTTTCTCCTACTAACTTTCTCCCATTTTCTCTGTTCACTTTTTCTAGAACTTCTGTTAGATGATGGACAGTTGGACAAGCTGGAAATCATCTTTTAGATGCTGTATTTTCTTTTTCTATATTCTGGATGGTTTTCTCTGCTTTATCTTCCAATCTTTTATTGATTAAAAAGATTTTTGTGCGTGTATTCCTTTTTTGTTCTGTGATTGATTTTTTCATAACATCCTGTACTTATTTTATGGATGCAGTATTTTCTCAGCTCTCTGAGAATAATAATTACATTTTAAAAACTTCTTTTAAAGGTGAAGAGGGCTTCCCTGGTGGCACAGTGGTTGAGAGTCCGCCTGCTGATGCAGGGGACACGGGTTTGTGCCCCGGTCTGGGAAGATCCCACATGCCGCGGAGCGGCTGGGCCCGTGAGCCGTGGCCGCTGAGCCTGCGTGTCCAGAGCCTGTGCTCCGCAACGGGAGAGGCCACAACAGTGAGAGGGCCGCGTAATGCAAAACAAACAAACAAACAAACAAAGGTGCAGAAATTTCTCATATACCCTCTGTTCCCATGCATGCATAACCTCGCCCATTGTCAACATCCCCACCAGAGTGGTACACATGGTATAGTTGATGAACCTACATTGACACGTCATAAGCACCCTTGGTGTTGTATATTCTGTGGATTTGGACAAATGTATTGATATGATGACACGTTTCCATCTTTATATTATCATACAGTGTATTTTCACTGCTTAAAAATCCTCTGTGCTCCACCTCAGCATCTGTTCCCCCTGCCACCATCCCTTGCAACCACTGATATTTAATTGTCTCCATAGTTTTTTGGTTTTTCTTTTTTTTTGTGTGCAGCATTTCTTGTAGTTTGACTTATACTACAGTGTGTGTAGCCTTTTCAGATTGGCTTCTTTCACTTAGTAACATGCACTCAAGTTTTCTCTATGTCTTTCATGGCTTCAGAGCTCATTTGTTTTTAGCAGTGAATAATATTCCATTGTCCGGATGTACCACAGTTTATTTATTCACCTACTGAAGGACATCTTGTTTGCTTCCAAGTTTTACAGTTATGAATAAAGTATCTATAAAATCCATGTGCAGGTTTTTGTATAGACATACATTTTCAGCTCCTTTGGGTAAATGCCAAGGAGTATGACATTTGGATTCTATACTAAGAGTATGTTTAGTTTTATAAGAAACAGCCAAACTCTCTTCCAAAGTGGGGCTGCACCATCTTGCATTCCCACCAGCAGTGAATGAGAGTTCCTGTTGCTCCATATCCTTGTCAGCATTTGGTGTTGTCAGCGTTTGGGATTTTGGCCGTTCTAATGGGTGTATAGTGGTATCATTGTTGTTTTAATTTACACTTCCCTGATGACATATGATGTTGAGTATCTTTTCATGTGCTTATCTGCCATCTGTATATCTTCTTTGTTGAGGCATCTGTTAAGACTGTTGGCCTGTTTTTTAATCAGGTTTTTTGTTTTCTTCTTGTTGAGTTTTAAGAGTTCTTCATATATTTTGGGTGGCAGTCTTTTATCAGATGCATATTTGCAATTTTTTTCTCCAGTCTGTGGCTTGTCTTCTCATTCTTTTGACATTCTCTTTAGCAGAGCAGAAGTTTTTAATGTAGCCCAGCTCATCAACTTTTTCTTTTATGGATTGTGCCTTTGGTTTTGTAGCTAAAAAACTCATTGCTACATCCAAGGTCATCTGTGTTTTCCCCTATGTCATCTTGTGGGAGCTTTATAGTTTTGCATTTTACACTTAGGTCTGTGATCCATTTTGATTTAATTTTTGTGAAAGGTGTATCTAGATTCATTTTTTTGCATGTGGGTGTCCAGTTGTTCCAGCATTATTTGTCAAAAGACTGTCTTTGCTCCACTGTATTGCCTTTGCTCCTTTGTCAAAGATCAGTTGACTGTGTTTATGTGGGTCCATTTCTGTGCTATCTATTCTGTTTCATTGATTTATCTGTCTATTCTTTCATCAATACCACAGTCTTGATTACTGTAGCTTTATAGTAAGTCTTGAAGTTGGGTAGTATCAGTCTTTCAACTTTGTTTTCCTCCTTCAATTTTGCATTGGCTATTCTGGGTCTTCTGTCTCTCCATATAAACTTTAGAATCAGTTTCTCAATATCTGTAAAATAACTTGCTGGGATTTTGACTGGGATTGCATTGACTTCATAGATCAGGATGGCAAGAACTGACATCTTGACAATATTGAGTCTTCCTATCCTTGAACATGGAAAATCTCTCTATTAATGTAGTTCTTTTTTGATTTCCTTAATCACAGTTTTGCAGTTTGCCTCACATAGATCTTTTACATTTTTGTTATATTTATACCACAGTGTTTGCTTCACATTCGGGGGCACTAGTGTAAACGATACTGTTTTTAGTTTCCATCTGTGCATTGCTTGTATACAGAAAAGTGACTGACTTTTGTATGTTAACCTTGTATCCTGGGACCTTGCTGTAACTGCTTATGAGTCTCAGCAGCCTCACTGGAGTTTGGATTCACTCAGATGAATGACAGTGACATCTCCTTGTAGCCTTTCTGCAGTGAGTTGGTGTTGTATGATTCCATTTTGGATCCCTTATCAGTTTTTTTTTTTTTTTTGCGTTATAGAAAAAGCATGCAGGCACATCTGGAAAGAAACACACCAAATTGTTAACAGTAGTTACTTTGTCAGTGTGGGGTAAGGACTCAGTATCTACTTTATGTAATGCTGTATTTGTTTTCTTTAACTACTTAGATTTTTAAATAAAAACTAATAAAGAAAAGTAAATTGTACACGTACAGCTCAAAGAGTTACTTAAAGTGAATACCTGTGAACCACTGCCCAGATCAAGACACAGGGCAGCCCAGCCCCGCAGACGCTCTGCCGTGTCCTTCCCCAGTCATAGTGCCTCTGTCACCCTAAAGTAACTGCTGGCCAGATTTGGATTTCTTTATAGTTTTACCTAAGTATGGATTCCTAGTGACTTTTTGGGAACTGATTTAAGATGAATCATGATTTAGAATCACGTTTAAATGGAGTCATCGTTTGGGCTTCTTTTGCTTGCCTTCATTTGTGTGGGGTTTATTCCCATGGTTACCTGTAGCTGTAGTTCATTCATCCTCATTGCTGCAAAATATTCCATTATGTGAATATATGACAGTTTCTTTAGCCAGTCTACTATTCGTGGACATTTGACTACTTTCCAGTTTTACACTGTTGTGATGCTGCTAGGAGCATTCTTGTACGGGTGTCCTGATGAATGTGTCCTCGGGGTTCTGCCAGGTGGATACTGGGGAGTGGAATTGCTGGTCATGGAGTATGCATGTCTTCAGCTTTACTAGATGCTGCCAACAGTTCTGAAGAGGTTTTGCCAATTAATGCAGCGTATTGTCAGATTTTAAAAATTGTTATTCTGATAGGTATCGAGTGGCATCTGTTTGTAGTTTTTCTTTATATTTTGCTGATGGCTGAGTTGAACTCATTTTTTTTTTTTTTAACATCTTTATTGGAGTATACTTGCTTTACAATGGTATGTTAGTTTCAGCTTCACAATAAAATGAATCAGTTATATATATACATATATTCCCATATCTCTTCCCGCTTGCGTCTCCCTCCCTCCCACCCTCCCTATCCCACCCCTCCAGGCGGTCACAAAGCACCGAGCTGATCTCCCTGTGCTATGCGGCTGCTTCCCACTAGCTATCTACCTTACGTTTGGTAGTGTATATATGTCCATGCCTCTTTATCGCTTTGTCACCGTTTACACTTCCCCGTCCCCATAGCCTCAAGTCCATTCTCTAGTAAGTCTGTGTCTTTATTCCTGTTTCACCCCTAGGTTTTTCATGACATTTTTTTTTTTAAATTCCATATATATGTGTTAGCATACGGTATTTGTCTCTCTCTTTCTGACTTACTTCACTCTGTATGACAGACTCTAGGTCTATCCACCTCATTACAAATAGCTCAATTTCGTCTCTTTTTATGGCTGAGTAATATTCCATTGTATATATGTGCCACATCTTCTTTATCCATTCATCCGATGATGGACACTTAGGTTGTTTCCATCTCTGGGCTATTGTAAATAGAGCTGCAATGAACATTTTGGTACATGACTCTTTTTGAATTATGGTTTTCTCAGGGTATATGCCCAGTAGTGGGATTGCTGGGTCATATGGTAGTTCTATTTGTAGCTTTTTAAGGAACCTCCATACTGTTCTCCACAGTGGCTGTATCAATTTACATTCCCACCAACAGTGTAAGAGGGGTCCCTTTTCTCCACACCCTCTCCAGCATTTATTGTTTCTAGATTTTTTGATGATAGCCATTCTGACTGGTGTGAGATGATATCTCATTGTAGTTTTGATTTGCATTTCTCTCATGATTAGTGATGTTGAGCATTCTCTCGTGTTTGTTGGCACTCTGTATATCTTCTTTGGAGAAATGTCTATTTAGGTCTTCTGCCCATTTTTGGATTGGGTTGTTTGTTTTTTTGTTATTAAGCTGCATGAGCTGCTTATAAATTTTGGAGATCAATCCTTTGTCAGTTGCTTCATTTGCAAATATTTTCTCCCATTCTGAGGGTTGTCTTTTGGTCTTCTTTATGGTTTCCTTTGCTGCGCAAAGGCTTTTAAGTTTCATTAGGTCCCATTTGTTTACTCTTGTTTTTATTTCCATTACTCTAGGAGGTGGGTCAGAAAGAATCTTGCTGTGATTTATGTCATAGAGTGTTCTGCCTATGTTTTCCTCTAAGAGTTTGATAGTTTCTGGCCTTACATTTAGGTCTTTAATCCATTTTGAGCTTATTTTTGTGTATGGTGTTAGGGAGTGATCTAACTTCATACTTTTACATGTAGCTGTCCAGTTTTCCCAGAACCACTTATTGAATAGGCTGTCCTTTCTCCACGGTACATTTCTGCCTCCTTTGTCAAAGATAAGGTGACCATATGTGCGTGGGTTTATCTCTGGGCTTTCTATCCTGTTCCATTGATCTATCTTTCTGTTTTTGTGCCAGTACCATACCGTTTTGATAACTGTAGCTTTGTAGTATAGTCTGAAGTCTGGGAGCCTGATTCCTCCAGTTCCTTCTTTCGTTCTCAAGATTGCTTTGGCTATTCGGGGTCTTTTGTGTTTCCATACAAATTGCAAAATTTTTTGTTCTAGTTCTGTGAAAAATGCCAGTGGTAGTTTGATAGGGATTGCATTGAATCTATAGATTGCTTTCGGTAGTAGAGTCATTTTCACAATGTTGATTCTTCCAATCCAAGAACATGGTATATCTCTCCATCTATTTGTATCATCTTTAATTTCTTTCATCAGTGTCTTATAATTTTCTGCATACAGATCTTTTGTCTCCTTAGGTAGGTTTATTCCTAGATATTTTATTCTTTTTGTTGCAATGGTAAATGGGAGTGTTTTCTTGATTTCACTTTCAGATTTTTCATCATTAGTATATAGGTATGCCAGAGATTTCTGTGCATTAATTTTGTATCCTGCCACTTTACCAAATTCATTGATTAGCTCTAGTAGTTTTCTGGTAGCATCTTTAGGGTTCTCTATGTATAGGATCATGTCATCTGCAAACAGTGACAGCTTTACTTCTTCTTTTCCGATTTGGATTCCTTTTATTTCCTTTTCTTCTCTGATTGCTGTGGCTAAAACTTCCAAAACTATGTTGAATAAGAGTGGTGAGAGTGGGCAACCTTGTCTTGTTCCTGATCTTAGTGGAAATGCTTTCAGTTTTTCGCCATTGAGGATGATGTTTGCTGTGGGCTTGTCATATATGGCCTTTATTATGTTGAGGAAAGTTCCCTCTATGCCTACTTTCTGCAGGGTTTTTATCATAAATGGGTGTTGAATTTTGTCAAAAGCTTTTTCTGCATCTATTGAGATGATCATATGGTTTTTCTCCTTCAGTTTGTTAATATGGTTTATCACATTGATAGATTTGCGTATATTGAAGAATCCTTGCATTCCTGGAATAAACCCCACTTGATCATGGTGTATGATCCTTTTAATGTGCTGTTGGATTCTGTTTGCTAGTATTTTGTTGAGGATTTTTGCATCTATGTTCATCAGTGATATTGGCCTGTAGTTTTCTTTCTTTGTGACATCCTTGTCTGGTTTTGGTATCAAGGTGATGGTGGCCTCGTAGAAGGAGTTTGGGAGTGTTCCTCCCTCTGCTATATTTTGGAAGAGTCTGAGAAGGATAGGTGTTAGCTCTTCTCTAAATGTTTGATAGAATTCGCCTGTGAAGCCATCTGGTCCTGGGCTTTTCTTTGTTGGAAGATTTTTAATCACAGTTTCAATTTCAGTGCTTGTGATTGGTCTGTTCATATTTTCTATTTCTTCCTGATTCAGTCTTGGCAGGTTGTGCATTTCTAAGAATTTGTCCATTTCTTCCAGATTGTCCATTTTATTGGCATAGAGTTGCTTGTAGTATTCTCTCATGATCTCTTATTTCTGCAGTGTCAGTTGTTACCTCTCCTTTTTCATTTCTAATTCTATTGATTTGAGTCTTCTCCGTTTTTTTCTTGATGAGTCTGGCTAGTGGTTTATCTATTTTGTTTATCTTCTCAAAGAACCAGCTTTTAGTTTTATTGATCTTTGCTATTGTTTCCTTCATTTCTTTTTCATTTATTTCTGATCTGATTTTTATGATTTCTTTCCTTCTGCTAGCTTTCGGGTTTTTTTGTTCTTCTTTCTCTAATTGCTTGAGGTGCAAGGTTAGGTTGTTTATTCGAGATGTTTCCTGCTTCTTAAGGTGGGCTTGTATTGCTATAAACTTCCCCCTTAGAACTGCTTTTGCTGCATCCCACAGGTTTTGGGTCGTTGTGTCTCCATTGTCATTTGTTTCTAGGTATTTTTTGATTTCCTCTTTGATTTCTTCAGTGATCACTTCATTATTAAGTAGTGTATTGTTTAGCCTCCATGTGTTTGTATTTTTTACAGATCTTTTCCTGTAATTGATATCTAGTCTCATGGCGTTGTGGTCAGAAAAGATACTTGATACAATTTCAATTTTCTTAAATTTACCAAGGCTTGATTTGTGACCCAAGATATGATCTATCCTGGAGAATGTTCCATGAGCACTTGAGAAAAATGTGTATTCTGTTGTTTTTGGATGGAATGTCCTATAAATATCAATTAACTCCATCTCGTTTAACGTATCATTTAAAGCTTGTGTTTCCTTATTTATTTTCATTTTGGATGATCTGTCCATTGGTGAAAGTGGGGTGTTAAAGTCCCCTACTATGAATGTGTTACTGTCGATTTCCCCTTTTATGGTTGTCAGTATTTGCCTTATGTATTGAGGTGCACCTATGTTGGGTGCATAAATATTTACAATTGTTATATCTTCCTCTTGGATCGATCCCTTGATCATTATGTAGTGTCCTTCTTTGTCTCTTCTAATAGTCTTTGTTTTAAAGTCTATTTTGTCTGATATGAGAATTGCTACTCCAGCTTTCTTTTGGTTTCCATTTGCATGAAATACCTTTTTCCATCCCCTTACTTTCAGTCTGTATGTGTCTCTAGGTCTGAAGTGGGTCTCTTGTAGACAGCAAATATATTGGTCTTGTTTTTGTATCCATTCAGCCAATCTGTGTCTTTTGGTGGGAGCATTTAGTCCATTTACATTTAAGGTAATTATCGATATGTGTGTTCCTATTCCCATTTTCTTAATTGTTTTGGGTTCGTTATTGTAGGTCCTTTCCTTCTTTTGTGTTTCTTGCCTAGAGAAGTTCCTTTAGCAGTTGTTGTAGAGCTGGTTTGGTGGTGCTGAACTCTCTCAGCTTTTGCTTGTCTGTAAAGGTTTTAAATTCTCCATCAAATCTGAATGAGATGCTTGCTGGGTAGAGTAATCTTGGTTGCAGGTTTTTCTCCTTCAACACTTTCAATATGTCCTGCCACTCCCTTCTGGCTTGCAGAGTTTCTGCTGAAAGATCAGCTGTTAACCTTATGGGGATTCCCTTGTGTGTTATTTGTTGTTTTTCCCTTGCTGCTTTTAATATGTTTTCTTTGTATTTAATTTTTGACAATTTGATTAATATGTGTCTTGGCGTATTTCTCCTTGGATTTATCCTGTATGGGACTCTCTGTGCTTCCTGGACTTGATTAATGATTTCTTTTCCCATATTAGGGAAGTTTTCAACTATAATCTCTTCAAATATTTTCTCAGTCCCTTTCTTTTTCTCTTCTTCTTCTGGAACCCCTATAATTCGAATGTTGGTGCGTTTAATGTTGTCCCAGAGGTCTCTGAGACTGTCCTCAGTTCTTTTCATTCTTTTTTCTTTATTCTGCTCTGCAGTAGTTATTTCCACTATTTTATCTTCCAGGTCACTTATCCGTTCTTCTGCCTCAGTTATTCTGCTATTGATCCCATCTAGAGTACTTTTAATTTCATTTATTGTGTTGTTCATCGTTGCTTGCTTCATCTTTAGTTCTTCTAGGTCCTTGTTAACTGATTCTTGCAATTTGTCCATTCCATTGTCCATTCTATCTCCAAGATTTCGGATCAACCTTACTATCATTATTCTGAATTCTTTTTCAGGTAGACTGCCTATGTCCTCTTCATTTGTTAGGTCTGGTGGGTTTTTATCTTGCTCCTTCATCTGCTGTGTGTTTTTCTGTCTTTTCATTTTGCTTATCTTACTGTGTTTGGGGTCTCCTTTTTTGCAGGCTGAAGGTTCGTAGTTCCTGTTGTTTTTTGTGTCTGTCCCCAGTGGCTAAGGTTGGTTCAGTGGGTTGTGTAGGCTTCCTGGTGGAGGGTACTAGTGCCTGTGTTCTGGTGTATGAGGCTGGATCTTGTCTTTCTGGTGGGCAGGTCCACGTCTGGTGGTGTGTTTTGGGGTGTCTGTAGACTTACTATGATTTTGGGCAGCCTCTCTGCTAATGGGTGGGGTTGTGTTCCTGTCTTGCTAGTTGTTTGGCATAGGATGTCCAGCACTGTAGCTTGCTGGTCGTTGAGTGAAGCTGGGTGCTGGCGTTGAGATGGAGATCTCTGGGAGATTTTTGCTGTTTGATATTATGTGCAGCTGGGAGGCCTCTTGTGGACCAGTGTCCTGAAGTTGGCTCTCCCACCTCAGAGGCACAGCACTGAGTCCTGGCTGCAGCACCAAGAGCCTTTCATCCACAGGGCTCCTTAATTTGGGATGATTCGTTGTCTATTTAGGTATTCCACAGATGCAGGGTATATCAAGTTGATTGTGGAGCTTTAATCCGCTGCTTCTGAGGCTGCTGGGAGAGATTTCCCTTTCTCTTCTTTGTTCTGACAGTTCCCCGGGGCTCAGCTTTGGATTTGGCCCCGCCTGTGCCTGTAGGTCGCCGGAGGGCGTCTGTTCTTTGCTCAGACAGGACGAGGTTAAAGGAGCCGCTGATTCGGAGGCTCTGGCTCACCCAGGCCGGGGGGTAGGGAGGGTCACGGAGTGCGGGGCGGGCCTGCAGCGGCAGAGGCCGGCGTGACGCTGCAGCCTGAGGCGCGCCGTGCGCTCTCCCGGGGAGCCGTCCCTGGATCCCAGGACCCTGGCAGTGGCGGGCTGCACAGGCTCCCCAGAAGGGCGTGTGGCTAGTGACCTGTGTTCGCACACAGGCCTCCTGGCGGTGGCAGCAGCGGCCTTAGCGTCCCATGTCCGTCTCTGGGCTCCGCACTCTTAGCCGCGGCTCGCGCCCGTCCCTGGAGCTCTCTCAAGCAGCGTTCTTAATCCCCTCTCCTCGTGCACCAGGAAACAAAGAGGGACGTAAAAGTCTCTTGCCTCTTCGGCAGGTCCAGACCCCTCCCCGGACTCTCTCCCGGCCAGCCGCGGCGCACCAACGCCCTGCAGGCTGTGTTGAACTCATTTTTACATGTCATGTGGCCATTTGGATTTCTTCTTCACTGTTGGGTTATCTTTTTCTTTTTGATTTGTAGGTTTTTTTAAAAAATGTGTTTTGGGTTCAAGTTATCTGTCAGTTTTATGCGTTACAAACAGCTTTTGCCACTCTGTGACTTGCCTTTTTACTTCCTTTGGGGTATCTTTTAATAAACAAATATTTTTACTGTGGTCTAATCAGTATTTGTGGTTAGTTCCTTTTCTGTCTTATGTAATAAATCTTTTCCTAATCAGAGGTCAAGAAGGTGTGATTGTATTTTTTTTTCTAAACCTTTGTCTCTCGCATTTAGGTCTTCTGCCTGGAATTGACTCTTGTGCATGGTATGAGGTCAGGCTCAAATTTCTATACTAAAAACAAATAGACACAAACCTATGTTTCTTTAGCAGCAACATGAAAATCAAGCACGTGATGGAGGCAGGGCCATGTGGTTGAGCCTTAACCTGACCTTGCGATGTGGTTTCCGTCCATCGTACATGCATCCTCCTCTGCCTCTGTCCCTTCCGGTAGCCCCTTAGTAGCCACCGTTCTGCCCTTGGTCAGTGTGTTATCGAAGGTGAATGGGAAAGGAAAAGTCTTATAATAAGCGTTCTGTTTAGCTGTAGTTCGACTCTGTCTTCATGAGTCTTTTTACACATGGAAACTAATACTTTGTAAATGTGCATCTTATTGCAAAGCAGAATCTAAAACTTCAGCAATGATGATTTTTGTCTCAGTATTGAAATGATCACCCACATTTTGAATGTAGTCATGCTTTTAATGTGTAGAAAGTCAGTCTTTAATTTTGCTAAAAAATTATTGGAACTTGCAAGTATGAATCTTGAAATTGAACTGAACTTGCTTTAAAAATAATCTTTCTTATTCCCAGAAGAATGTTTCTATTAGCAAAAAAAAAAAAAAAAAAAAAAGCTTGAAATAGCAGTGATTATTTTCTGCATGCAGGTCTATTGGAAAGAAAAGAAACATGCAGCTGGAAGAAATTTAAGAGGTCATCTAGTGCAGGATCTTACCTCTAAGAAGTGGACTATTCTTGCTTTTAATATAATTCCAGAAAATAAAATTCCACACCCTCCCCTGGTAATGTTTAATATACTTCACTGTCAGAGAATTTTCCTTATGCTATGTCTTAAGTGCATTTTCTTACTCTGTTTCAAATGGAAACAGAGAAATTGGGCCAAGCTTCTTGTGTCTATAATAATCCTCCACCTACCTGATGGCCATTGCTAAATCCCACACCATCCTTCTCTTTGTGGCATAATCTGTTTGTTTAGCTCTTTCTCTTAAGCCAGCTTCCAACTTCTCTAATTACTGTTTTTTTCCCATGTAAATTTTCTCCATATCCTCTATAAATTATGATTTATAGACTCAAAAATTGAACCTAATACTTTTGCCAACATATGACCATTTGGTCATACCCTCATTAACCAATGAGGGTGTCACTCTATTTAGAGAGTTCTCTAACCGAGACTTCTAACCTGAGGTTTTTTTTCATGATAAAAAGATTTTTGGACTGAAGGCTCTACATGGCAGTTTGAACACACTTGTTTATGTCTGCTTCCTAAGATTACCCAGATTAGGCAGCAAATAAGAAAGGCATAAATCCACTGGGACAAGGAAGTTGGGAAGTGAGGCTTAGTGGATGAAGAGTGTCGGCAGAAGTTCGGAGGCTTGACAGGGAGGTTTGGATGGGTGGGAGTTGAATTGGCAGAGGAGAGGAGGCTGAGAGCCAGGTGCCCACAGGGAGGGAAGCAGCCTGGGAAGAGTGACTGTGGTTGGGACCCAGAGCCTCTGCAGTTGGCACCCCAAGCTGTACAGAGGGCTGGTGAGAGAGAGGTTGGCACTGGGGAGGGTGGGAACCCAGGTAAGGAGTAGTCGGACTCCTTCTCTCCCCAGGCTGCTGGACAGACACCCCTGGTAGGTATATTGTCTGGAGAAACTAGAGCAGAGACGTGCTGGACTTGGAAACAGCTGATACAGGTGAGAGTGCAGGTGAGACACTTTGGAGCAAATAGGAGTGTTATGTAAATGTCTACATGTAGAAAGGCACCACCTCCCTTCTGGGCACCCAGAGCTCTGACAACCAGGCTTGTATCCCTCCATCCCTGGATTAGAGGACTAGAAGGTTCTTCTCTTGGAAACTGACCAGTTGAGGAGATAAGACACAATTTCACCTTTTTTGGGTCCCACGGGCACAGCCAAGGATCACCACACCTTGAGGGTCATCTCTAACACGAACAAATGGGACCAAAACAAGTACACAGTCAGGCAAAACAGAGAGAAGTGCAGAGAGGAGAAAAAGGTCAACAGACTATAATTGGTATTCTTTGAGAGGTTAGAGAAGATATTGCATCTGTGAGAGAGGGCTTGGAAATTGATAGCAGAAATTAAAAATTCAGTGAAGAGTTGGAATGTTGACAACAGAAAACATGAGAGAAAAGAGGAGGAAATGAGAGACTCCTTTTAGGAAGCCCAAAATCTGATTAGTAAGAGGTTTAGAAAGAAAACAAAAATGTGGAAAACAAAACTAAAGGAGAATGATATAGAATACCCTTTCAAAATTGAAGGACATAAATTTCCACACAGAAGGGGTACATTAAGTACAATACATAACAAAGGACCAATTCCAAAACATATTTGATAAAGTCTGTGAATAACAGACGTTTTTGCTACAAGTTTTAACAGAGAGAAAAAGTAGGTCACATACAAAAGTTCAGGCACCTGACTTCTCAACTGCAGTAGTGCAATGTAGAAGAAATAGAGCTTTACCCCCAAATTTGAGGGAAAATAACCTCCAGTCTGGAATCCTGGAACTGGCAAGATTGTCAGCCACATGTAGAATAAGGCTATTTTCAGACAGACATGAAAGGTCTCAAAAATTGGCCTCCCATGACTCTTTCTTGGTTAGTCCCTGGAGGAAGTGAAGGGGACTTCCTTCTAGGAATACGCCAAACACTGTGCGGGGAGCAGGAGAAAGGGAGGGAAGTTCCCTGATGGGAGGAGAAGGCATGTTCCAGGTGACACCTGCATAACACCTGTGTTTAGCCTGGAGAACAGTCTTTCCAGATCAGACGGGGATGGAGAGGCAGGAGAGCAGGAAACAGCAGCAAATCAGAGAGATCACCTAGGGTGTTTACCTTTGATGACATGAGAATTCTGCTTCTGTACTAGAGTATCAGGGGAATGAGTGTTAGAGACCTGAAAAAATTCAATCAAATGGAAAATTGAGGTAATTATTAACATTAGGAAAAACAAAAGGTTGCAAAAGAAAAGAAATATAATTATAGTACATCGTGGGGCTCAGCTTTTTTCCCCCACATCTTTATTGGAGTATAATTGCTTTACAATATTGTGTTAGTTTCTGCTGTATAACAAATTGAATCAGCTATACGTATACATATACCCCATATCCCCTCCCTCTTGCATCTCCCTCCCACCCTCCCTATTCCACCCCTCTAGGTGGTCACAAAGCACCGAGCTGATCTCCCTGTGCTATGCGGATGCTTCCCACTAGCTATCTATTTTACATTGAGTAGTGTATATATGTCAGTGCTACTCTCTCAGTTCGTCCCAGCTTACCCTTCCCCTGCTATGTCTTCAAATCTGTTCTCTACGTCTACGTCTTTAATCCTGCCCTGCCACTAGGTTCATCAGTACCGCTTTTTTAGATTCCATATATATGTGTCAGCATACGGTATTTGTTTTTCTCTTTCTGACTTCATTCTGCATGACAGACTCTAGGTCCATCGACCTCACTACAAATAACTCAATTTCGTTCCTTTTTATGGCTGCATAATATTCCATTGTATATATGTGGCACATCTTCTTTATCCATTCATCTGTTGATGGACATTTAGGTTGCTTCCATATCCTGGCTATTATAAATAGTGCTGCAATGAACATTGTGGTACACGACTCTTTTTGAATTACGGTTTTCTCAGGGTATATGCCCAGGAGTGGGATTGCTGGGTCATATGGTAGTTCTACTTTTAGTTTATTAACGTTCCATACTGTTCTCCACAGTGACTGTCTCAATTTACATTCCCCCCCAACAGTGCAGGAGGGTTCTCTTTTCTCCACACCCTTTCCAGGATTTATTGTTTATGGATTTTTTGATGATGGCCATTCTGACCGGTGTGAGGTGATACCTCACTGTGGTTTTGATTTGCATTTCTCTAATGATTAGTGATGCTGAGCATCTTTTCATGTATTTGTTGGCCATCTGTATGTTTTCTTTGGAGAAATGTCTATTTAGGTCTTCTGCCCATTTTTGGATTGGGTTGTTACTTTGATATTGAGCTGCATGAGCTGCTTGTATATTTTGGAGATTAATTCTTTGTCAGTTGCTTCATTTGCAAATATTTTCTCCCATTCTGAGGGTTGTCTTTTCGTCTTGTTTATGGTTTCCTTTGCTATGCAAAAGCTTTTAAATTTCATTAGGTCCCATTTGCTTATTTTTGTTTTTATTTCCATTACTCTAGGAGGTGGGTCAAAAAAGATCTTGGCTGTGATTTATGTCATAGAGTGTTCTGCCTATGTTTTCCTCTAAGGGTTTTATAGTGTCTGGCCTTACATTTAGGTCTTTAATCCATTTTGGGTTTATTTTTGTGTATGGTGTTAGGTAATGTTCTAATTTCATTCTTTTACATGTAGCTGTGTAGTTTTCCCTGCACCACTTATTGAAGAGGCTGTCATTTTTCCATTGTATATTCTTGCCTCCTTTGTCAAAGATAAAGTGACCATATGTGCATGGGTTTATCTCTGAGCTTTCTATCCTGTTCCCCTGATCTATATTTCTGTTTCTGTGCCAGTACCATACTGCCTTGATTACTGTAGCTTTGTAGTATAGTCTGAAGTCAGTGAGCCTGATTCCTCCAGCTTCGTTTTTTTTAAGATTGCTTTGGCTATTCGGGGTCTTTTGTGTTTCCATACAAATTGTAAAATTTCTTGTTCTAGTTCTGTGGAAAATGCCATTGGTAATTTGATAGGGATTGCATTGAATCTGTAGATTGCTTTGGGTGGTATAGTCATTTTCACAATATTGATTTTTCCAACTTGGAATGTGGTATATCTCGCCATCTGTTTATGTCATCTTTAATTTCTTTCATCAGTGTTTTATAGTTTCTGAGTACAGGTCTTTTGCCTCCTTAGGTAGGTTTATTCCTAGGTGTTTTATTCTTTTTGTTGCAATGGTAAATGGGATTGTTTCCTTAATTTCTCTTTCTGATCTTTCGTTGTTAGTGTATAGGAATGCAAGAGATTTCTGTGCATTAATTTTGTATCCTGCAACCTTACCAAATTCATTGATTAGTTCTAGTAGTTTTCTGGTGGCATCTTTAGATTTTATATGTATAATATCATGTCATCGGCAAACAGTGACAGTTTTACTTCTTCCTTTCCAATTTGTATTCCTTTTATTTCTTTTTCTTCTCTGATTGCTCTGGCTAGGACTTCCAATACTATGTTGAATAATAGTGGCAAGAGTGAACATCCTTGTCTTGTTCCTGATCTTAGAAGAAATGCTTTCAGTTTTTCACCATTGAGAATGATGTTTGTTGTGGGTTTGTCATATATGGCTTTTATTATGTTGAGGTAAGTTCCTTCTATGCCCACTTTCTGGAGAGTTTTTATCATAAATGGGTGTTATATTTTGTCAAAAGCTTTTTCTGCATCTATTGAGACGATCATATGGTTTTTATTCTTCAATTTGTTAATATGTTGTATCACATTGATTGTTTTGCGTATATTGAAGAATCCTTGCATCCCTGGGATAAATCCCACTTGATCATGGTGTATGATCTTTTTAATGTGTTGTTGGATTCTGTTTCCTAGTATTTGGTTGAGGATTTTTGCATCTATGTTCATCAGTGATATTGGTCTGTAATTTTTGTGTGTGATATCTTTGTTTGGTTTTGGTATCGGGATGATGGTGGCCTCGTAGAACAAGTTTGGGAGTGTTCCTCCCTCTGCAGTTTTTTGGAAGAGTTTGAAAAGAATGGGTGTTATCTCTTCTCTAAATGTTTGATAGAATTCGCCTGGGAAGCCATCTAGTCCTGGACTTCTGTTTGTTGGAAGATTTCTAATTACAGTTTCAATTTCATTACCTGGGATTGGTCTGTTTATATTTTCTAATTCTTCCTGGTTCAATCTTGGAAAGTTGTACCTTTCCAAGAATTTGTCCATTTCTTCCAGGTTATCCATTTTATTGGCATACAGTTGCTTGTAGTAGTCTCTTATGATGGGGCACAGCTTTGAACAGTACTTAAACAGACATAATAATGTAATGCAAATGCTGAGTGTTATTGCAACCAAAAACTGATGCAGTTAAATTGAGAGGATTTGGGGGGGTTGCTGGGAAGTGTGTGTAGAAGGCAAGAGAGCTAAATCCTCACTTTCTACAGTAGGAAGCCCAGAGACAGTAAAAATGGGTCAGAAGGTGCAGTTGAAGAATATTTGTTAAAATATGACTGTAAATACTACAAAAACCCCATAAAACAGCTAAAAGGGCTGAAAGTGATTGCCTTTGGTTCCTGGGACTCAAGTGTTTGGAGGGCAGGGAAGGCAGAGCTCTGCCATTTTAATTGTGAGCTTGTGTTGCCATTCAGTTTGGAAATTATGTGCATGCATTATGTTGATAAAAGTAAAGTAAACCATTTACATAAAAGTATGTTTACACATGTAAACTTTCATGTATTTCACAAAATACTTTATTCATTAATATTTAAGAAAAACTAACAGCAACGAGTTTTTGGAATATATTGAAAAGGTCATATTTTTTAGTTTGTTTTGAATCCTGGATTCAGAGTCATGGTTGGTTTGATATTTGACATGGGAATTTGTGAGAACATAGCTTTATTATTCACACATGGGGTGTTCAATTTACTATTTAATATTTATTAAGCATTAGAAAAAGGTGCCAGAATCATTGGAATTCAAATTTGCCTTCCTTGAGGAAAATTCCGGTCATAGTGAAATGGGCAAGTTGCCTCTTCTGAGTTTAATGATTAGTGTTGATTGTGGTTTGGCTGAAATATACTCCAGATGCACTATTTATTTTAAACATTTAACGAGCCTATAGTGGTCTCCTTCCAGCTCTGGAATCTTCAGGCTTTCAACCTCACAGAGTCCGGGTGACCGATGTGTTACATCATACGTAGGATTTCATAATAAGGTTCTTGGGACAGGGTGGAAACTGAGCCAAGAACCTTAGCTGCTTTCCCCTATCCCTCCTCCATCACCACGGTGCCCCCCAAACACACCCCAGTCCCTTGGGGCCCGGTGGTGGCCTTCTTGTCCTGTTTGCCTTTTATATAAGTTTTGCTCTTTCCTTCACTTCTGAGAATTATTTACTAGTCAAAATTTATTTTCCATATCAGTGATCTGTGTCTTTTTCCAAGGAATTTTAAATTATTATTCTTAATGTGAGTTGAAAAGCCCTAGAATACACTGTTGTTTCTTCTAAATATGTAAGTGCATTCTGATCCCAAATGACCAGGCCTGGACCATAAATAAAAGATTTTTCTTCTCTCCCTCAACACGTTATATAACCAAAACATGTTATGTAAACATGTACCTTAAAACATGTTACATAAAGCCTCAAAAAATCCAACAAGTGATGAGCAGACTTTTGGCAAAACAGTGCTTTTATTGTTGCATCATCTAGAACCTTCATCTGTTGGCTAACAGATATTTTTTTTAGCGAGTAAGACTCCGGGTGTCTTTTTGTATCTGTTATATTTTGGGTGTAAAAATACCAGGAGATTCTCCTTTGAGGTACTGGTGAGCTCTCAGAAGGTGTTTTTGGAAAATCACTGTCAGGTATTTCTAGGGAAGAGGCTACTGATGATTCAGCTGCTGTCAGCTCCCTCTGGGAAGAGCATCTTGGCAGTTAATGGACTTTGTGAAGCCACAGAAGTGCCCTGCACCCTGGCCCTTAATGTGACACTGATTCAGGGACCTCGGTTACAGTGGCAAGACCTCAGCTTGGTTGATTTAAAGTTCTTTGCAAGGAACAGTTGGGTTTGTTTTTAGTTTTCATCTGAGTTTGGGTAGAGAACAAGACGGCTTTTAAGATATCATTTTATTAGCAGTTTAGCAGGATATCTAAATAACTGCATGATGAAACAGTTAAGTGGAAGCATGCAGTGTCTGGCTTTTTATGTCTGGCTCATTTCACCGAGCATAATGTCTTCAAGGTTCGTCCATGTTGCAGCAGGTGTCAGAATTTCCGTCCTTTATAAGACTGAATAATAGTCCGTTGTATGTATAGACCACATTTTGCTTATCCAGTCATCTGTCAGTGGACATCTGATTTCTCTCTTTTGGCTAATGTGAATGATCCTGCTATTAACATTGGTGTGCAGATATCTATTCACGTCCTGAAGGGCCAATTTCTGATCTATAGGTCCCACAACTCAGTAGACTAAAAGAGAATTTAACTTATATTCTTAAAGCATTTCTGTTGTTGTGCATTGTCAGAGGATATTCCAAGTATTTATTTTCTAAATGATTTGATGGCACGTTTAGTGAAGGAAATTCTAGTAGGCTTTATGACCTCCTTCTAATTCTTAATGATGCGTTCCTGCCTCATTGGAGAGTGATGAGGCACAGTTGTTCCAACACTTCTGTTGAGGTTCACAAATTTCGTCGAGGTAAAGGCAGAGCTCTTATTAGAAAGAATAGTGTCTAGGGCTTCCCTGGTGGCCCAGTGGTTGAGAGTCCGCCTGCCGATGCAGGGGACACGGGTTCGTGCCCCGGTCCAGGAAGATCCCACATGCCGTGGAGCGGCTGGGCCCGTGAGCCGTGGCCGCTGAGCCTGCGTGTCCGGAGGCTGTGCTCCGCAACGGGAGAGGCCACAGCAGTGGGAGGCCCGCGTACCGCAAAAAAGGGAAAAAAAAAAAAAAAAAGAATAGTGTCTAATAATTTGTGTGTGGTCAGTAACTTGCACAAAAATTGATTGTTGTAACAGGAATAAGTTGGACATGTGGGCATTTTGTTATTTGGGGGAAGGAAAAAATATAAACCTTAATATTGAAACACAGCCCCTTAAGCATACATTAAAGCCATATTTAACTCATTTATCAAAATATGCTTAAAGAAATACTTTATTATGTTGGAATATTTGATACACAAATATCAGTGAGTATAGAAATTGGGTAAAAATATTGAAAGTAAATATTCTACTTCACTAAATTTTTCTGCATACATTTATTTGTATAATTGAATTAAACATGTAAAGCATATTGAACGTTTTCTTGTTTCCTCGTAAAACCTTTTTTCCTTGCGTTAAATGAAGGGAAAAGTACTCTAGTGATTTTATCCAACACTACGGCAACTGCACATCCTGAATTTCAAACTCTATCACACTCCGTAACTATACTTACAATTTACACACTATGTGCCTCACTTATTTGCTTTTTTGTGTTTTTTTAAAAATGGGGTTGTTGTGTTGGTTCCATGCCAGCTGCTCTCAGCATCTTCCATCCTTGTCTGTCTGGAGACTCTGGGAGGAAAAGTGCGTTGTGGTTTAGTCTGATCGTTTGACTTGTTTTACTACCTAATCTCTTTAACATACCCATTTCATTCATCCAGAAACATTTACTGAGTGCCTTTTATGTTTGAAGCCCTGTGCTAGGCACTGGGAAGGAAGGAATAGCAAAAGGCAAAATCCTTGCTGTCAGCAAGAAGCTGTGCACGATGGCATTTTATACTTTCCAGCATCCATTATCATCAAAGAAAAAAAGAGCCGTTGGCCAGGGTCTGCCTTTCTGGGATACGTCTGTGAGAAAATTCTCAGCATCTCATTTTCCATGAGAGGCTTGTCTGTGAATTTACATCTTCAATTAAATGGTGACTGTTCTATAGAAAGTCTTTTCTTGATATTTCATACATTTCATCTCAGCTCAACCAGGAGGATGGCCACATCCTCCTACAGCAGACACCCAAGGTGGCCACTTAACCGCTGTGAACAGGCCTCCCTGACAGACCAGACTCGGCCTTGGTCGGTCAAGTCCAGAAATAGGACTTGAACGGTTTCACTGGAGACAAATGCATCATTTGTAGCCTCAGGGATGACCTGGGAGTGGCCTTGCTGTGTTCCAGTCCCAGCCCCAGGAATCCCTGTGCAGCTGTGGTGTCACCCTCGTCCTGGGAGATAAGCTGTTGAAAGTAGAGTGTCTGAAAGAATGGCTGGTTTCTCCCATGGTTCCTGCCCTTGAAAGCTGCTCTTTTTGAAAGTAAAGAGGCTCAAAGTCCCTTCCATAAAGCATAGTCTATCTCTTTGCTGTCTTCCCAGGGGACTTTTCTTGTTTCTTAGATTCACAGCCTCCATTTGGAGGATGAGGTTGGATGTCCATAGTTACTGAGTGGGATGGATGAAGATCAGACCTACTGTGTAATCTACATACATATTCTGTGTAATCTCCCAGCATGGCTCTGGGGCCATTTTCCGTATTTCTCTAGAAATATAATGAAATATTT
The DNA here is from genome assembly GCF_003676395.1 of Aethalodelphis obliquidens. Classification (NCBI taxonomy): domain Eukaryota; kingdom Metazoa; phylum Chordata; class Mammalia; order Artiodactyla; family Delphinidae; genus Aethalodelphis; species Aethalodelphis obliquidens. The sequence continues at coordinate 33,760,645 of NW_020837969.1, forward strand.
GGATAGCCAGTTGCAGATCCTCTCTACAGTTTGTAACGTCAGAGTGGTTAAAAAAGGAAGGTCTTCCAAGCTGGTGCATGTTTATTTGGGATCAGCTTTGGTTCAGTTCTGTGTATTTCTTCTTTTTTAATAAAGATTTTTTAAAATAAATTTATTTATACTTGGCTGCATTGGGTCTTTGTTGCTGCGCGTGGGCTTTCTCTAGTTGCGGCAAGTGGGAGCTACTCTTCTTTGCGGTGCACGGGCTTCTCACTGCGGTGGGTTCTCTTGTTGTGGAGCACGGGCTCTAGGTGGGCGGGCTTCAGTAGTTGTGGCTCATGGGCTTTAGAGCGCAGGCTCAGTAGCTGTGGTACACGGGCTTAGTTGCTCTGCGGCATGTGGGATCTTCCCGGACCAGGGCTCAAACCCGTGTCCCCTGCATTGGCAGGCGCATTCTTAACCACTACGCCACCAGGGAAGTCCCAGTTCTGTGTATTTCTAAAATAGTGAAAACAGAGTTTTGTTCTTTCAGAGTTATCAGGAAGCTCTGTGTTTTTTTTTAAATTGAAGTGTAGTTGATTTACAATATTATATTAGTTTCAGATGTACAGCATAGTGATTCAATATTTTTATGGATTATACCCCATTTAAAGTTATTACAAAATAATGGCTGTATTTCTCTGTGCTGTACAATGTATCCTTGTTGCTTATCTATTTTGTACAGCTCTATAGTTTTTTTTCTTTTCATTATTGGAGAAGAAAATTAAAATCTTATGTCCTTATTTTGAACACCTGAATTTTCATGCTTATTATGTTCAGTGTTTCAGTAATAAAAATTAGTGATAATTTGTTCCCAATATCTTTTAAAGTATATATATATATATTTCTTTTTTTTTTTTTTTTTTACGGTACGCGGGCCTCTCACTGTTGTGGCCTCTCCCGTTGCGGAGCACAGGCTCCGGATGCGCAGGCTCAGCGGCCATGGCTCACGGGCCCAGCCTCTCTGCGGCATGTGGGATCTTCCCGGACCGGGGCACGAACCCGTGTCCCTTGCATCGGCAGGCGGACTCTCAACCACTGCGCCACCAGGGAAGCCCTAAAGTATATATTTTAAAAGTAGTGGAGATGAGTCTTATTAAGTTATATTTTTCTTAAGATTGAATTAGAGAAATAAAGTCTTGGTCTCCTTGGTGGAGGCCCATATCCCAGCTGTCTGCTCTGCTTTATTTTGTTGCCTCTGGCAGAGAGCAGATGTATCATTTGGGTTCTGTCTAAATCTATAGTTTGACAGCCATGTCCTTGTGGTTACCAAACTCTTCTTTTTCCATAAACTAAATTGCAACAAACAACTAAATGGCAAAACACAAAAAAGTTACAGTTGTGTCTCCATAACGAAAAACCCATTACGTTAGCAGCATCAGGTTATTATGTCAGCTGGATTTAATGACGGCAGTCTAATTTTCCCTTTAGAAAAATTAACAAACACAAAGTCTTTATCCAGTAAGAGCTAATATTTTGTTTTAAGCCTTTTGGAGGGGTAGTTTGGTGATTTACTAGAAGGGCTCACAGGATCAGCATGTGGCCACACTTACGTCTGGGGTGTTTACAGTGACACAGCAAGGGTTGTGCAGTCTTCCTGTGCCGTCTGTGTGAAAGATACCCAAGCTACACCCTCCTGAACAGCGAAAACTACAGCTGACTGTCTGCAGAGCTTTCTGCCCAGAGAAGCCCGTTTGGGCCTGAGTTTAGGGTTTTATTGTGGGGATGGTCAGGTAGGCACTGTCTGCCTAGCACGCCCACTAAAATTCCAGCCTCCCAGAAAGAAAGCAGATGTTCACCATAAATCACATTTTTTATGCAGACAGCCTGGACACAGCAAAACCACGTTATAAGTTAGGAGATGCTTCACATCGGTTTCGGGAGTTTTGTACAAGCCAAGTTCCTGGACACCAGCCAGGGGCCAACCTTGTAAGCAGGCCTTTCTCAGGACAGCGGCCTCGGGCCTGCTGTGTGAGCGCTTTCCCACACAGGCCTGCATTTCATTTTTGTAAACTGTTTGCAACAGTACGCTGAACTCTTAAGTGACAGTGATGGGGAAAGCGATATGGTTGTTCCTCTGAACTGTCATCAGGATCAGACTTTGCATTTTATAAAGGTACCTGGAGCCAAAGATGAAAAACTGTGAGGTTCTCTGTGTAATATACTTCTATGTTTAGAAGTCTCATGAGCCTAATATTTTTAAGTTATAGTTCAGTCATCGTCAGGGTTACATTGTGCAGATGCAGGCAATTGCTTCTGAAATGCCCGAGCTTGGGCATCATACGGTTTAAATTGGTTTTATTGCCAGTAGTTTATCTTCGTGTTCCTGAAGGATTACACCTGTGGGTGAATATTCTAGGAGTAGCTGTTACCTCTCTGATATTTCATTATTGAAGCTTGCAGAACTAAATTGGATTTATCAGGACACAGAATTGGAATGTAAGGAAGGGCTTCATAAAGTGCTTACAATGTTACTCTTATAAATTAACCCAATCGCTTTAGAGTCATTTAGGCAATTAAAACAACTTAGAAATTATGTTTTCTTCTTTTCTGGTTCTGTTTTGAATAACACCTGTTCTAAAAACTCAAGGGAATGACGAGGTTTTAGGTAGGTAAATAAATAAAATTGACGGAATGAAGAAATGGCAAGCAGAAGGGGACTGCCTATTTGTCTTCCTATGAAAAGACATGGAAGTGTGTTTTGCTCCTCACTACAAAGGAATCATCTCTGGTCTCCGTTACTCCTTTAGTGTAGTTTCACGAGGTGTGACTCAGGACCCGACTTGAAAAGAGGGAGGATGGCAAGCACTTGTGAGGAAGGGAAGAAGCAGGTGAGAGGGGAGGCCTGGGAGGGCATCCTCAGGAGTGCCAGCCAGCCTGGGGTTTTAGAGTCAACCATCCCTCTGCCACTAACGTGGTTTCAATCTTCTGTGAAATGGACAGTCTTCCCTTCTTGCTGTGGCTGAAGTGACACAGCTCTGGTTTGGCTGACTGTTTTCTTTTTCATTTTTTTGGCGATACACGGGCCTCTAACTGTTGTGGCCTCTCCCGCTGCGGAGCACAGGCTCCGGACACGCAGGCCCAGCGGCCACGGCTCACGGGCCCAGCCGCTCCACGGCATGTGGGATCTTCCCGGACCAGGGCACGAACCCGTGTCCCCTGCATCAGCAGGCGGACCCTCAACCACTGCGCCACCAGGGAAGCCCTGTTTTCTTTATAAGGAACCTAAATGACCTTCCTTTGGGTTAATCTAAGAGGCTTCAGTTACACTGTGTGTGTGTGTGTGTGTGTGTGTGTGTGTGTGTGTGTGTGTCCGTCCCCATGTGCCTTCCGTCTTCTTTCTTGGATACTTGGAATGAAATCCTTGTCAAAACCAAGTGGCCAGACCTCCCTTGTGGCGCAGTGGTTAAGAATCCACCTGCCAATGCAGGGGACACGGGTTTGAGCCCTGGTCCGGGTAGATCCCACATGCCACGGAACAACTAAGCCCATGCGCCACAACTGCTGAGTCTGTGCTCTAGAGCCTGCGAGCCACAACTACTGAGCCTGCGTGCCACAACTACTGAAGCCTGTGCGCCTAGAGCCTGTGCTCCACAATGAGAAGCCCGTGCACCACAACGAAGAGTAGACCCCACTCGCCACAACTAGAGAAAGCCCTCACGTAGCAATGAAGACCTAACACAGCCAAAAATAAATAAATAAATAAATTTATTTTTTAAAAAAACAAAACAAACCAAGTGGCCCACAGAAGAGAGCATTCAGAAAATGGTTCTTTGTCATTTAAATACTCCTTTTCCTTCCTCCACCCAAAACTAGACAATCTTCTTGGATTGGAAATATTTTCCGTAGTAAAATCTACCTGTGCCGAAGTTGCCTTTCTTTTGTATAAAGGTGTCTTGTCTCCACTCCAGCGTTTGTTGGTTACTGAAGACCTTTCCTGTCAGATGTTGTAGGGTTCCAGCGGGAACTGCCAGCAGCAGTGTTAGACCGGAGCGTGGAGGACCCTCATCTAGAGCCTCGTACTCTACTGCAGACACTCACTGGAGGGAGTGGGGAAGTGGAAGCATTCAGGAATTACATTTACTCTCTACTACAAAATACATTTTTATGAAGCTAAATGTGGAAAACCTGTAAGAGTCAAACTAACCACAGAGAAAATTCTTTTATTGTCCTACTACCCAGAGAAAATATTGACACGGGTGATTGTCCCATATGTGCTGATATAGGCCTGACAGCATGGAGGCAGCAATGAATAGGACAGAGCTCTTTCTTTCAGTGACGGGCAGTCTGGGGATGGGGTGGGGTGAACAGGTGGCCACAGGACAATGTGAGGGGGGCTGTGTCAGGTGACCACTCGGGGGGTGTTTAACCAGAGGTCACACGAGGATTCCTGGAGGCCAAACTGATGCTGAAGGATGCACGAGAATATTCAGGCAAAGGTACTGGAGGGAGAGGACAGCCTTCCCAGGCAAAGGGAACAGGATGAACAGAGCTCTCCAGGCAAGGAGAAGGCGTGAAGATTGAGAAACCTCCAACGTAAGTCAGTAGGGCTGAAGCATCAAATCCAAGAAGTGAGGGCTGAGAGTTGAGGTTTCGAGAGGAATGTTCCAGGCAGAGATGTGTACAAGGCTGGGGGCAGGAGTGAGCTTGGGGGACTCGGAGATGACACAGCCTGTCAGTGTGGGGTACTGGGGAGCGAAGGGGCAAGGGCGGGAGACGTGCTTTATAACCTTGACCCCAGTACACAAAGAGCACCGTAAAGCCCTGCCCTTTCCACTAATCTCACAGTCACCTGCAGCTTGCCCTGCCTGAAGCACACCTCGATGTTGTTTTCTCCAAGCCTGTCTCCATCAGCTCAGGAAATGAAACCATCCAGTGGCTCCCAGAATCCATAACACCTCCCGCCTCCCACGTTACCATGCAGTCGCCCAGTCCTTCAGTCTTACGTCCAGCAGAGAGCCCAAGTTCCTTCCCTTCTGCCCCACCTGCTCCCTCATCCTCATCTGGACCACTGTTATCTCGTGCTTGGATCACTGCCTTGGCCTCCTGGCTGATTTCCCACCTTGCAAAATGTCTGTTCATGTCCTTTTGCCCATTTTCTAATTGGATTATTCGTGTTTTTCACTGTTGAGTTTTGAGAGTTCTTTGTATATTCTAGATGCTAGGCCTTGGTTGGATATGTGGTTTGCAGATATTTCCCCCAATCCGTAGCTTATCTTTTCATCCTCTTGACAAAGTCTTTTGCAGAGCAAAAGTTTTAAATTTTGATGACATCCAATTTATTAATTTTTCCTCTTATTCATTATACTTTTGGTGCCAGTGAAAGAACTCTTTGTCTAGTCTTAGATCCCAAAGATTTTCGCCTGTGTTTTTTTCTAAAATCTCTATAGTTTAACATCTTACATTGAAATTTGTGATCCCTTTTGAGTTAATTTTTCGTCGACATTGTGGGGAGGAGGGACTGTGGATAGTCAATTGCTGTAGCACCCTTGTTGAAAAGGCTGTTTGTCCTCCATTGAATTACTTTTGCACCTTTGTGAAAACCCAGGTGGGCATATCCATTGGGTCTATTTCAGGTTCTCTGTCCTGTTTCATTGGTCTGTGTGTCTGTCTCTCTGCCAGTATCACACAGTCTTGATTACTGTAGTTGTATAATAATTCTTGAAATGGGTAGACTGATTCCTCTCATTTTATTCTTTTGCAAATTGTTTTAGCTATTCTAGTTCCTTTGGTGCCTTATATAATTGTTAGAATAATCTTGTCTGTATAAAACAATTTTGCTGAGATTTTTATGAGTTGCAGTAAATCTGTATATCAGTTTGGGGAGAATCTGTATCTGTCCTATGTTGAGTCTTTGAATCCATGAATATGTTTTCCAATCCATGAATCAGTTTATTTAGATCTTTCAATACTTTTGTTAGCATTTTGTAGTTTTCAGCACATAGGTCGTATATATGTTTTGTTAGATTTACACCTAAGTATTTCAATTCTTTGAGTGATTGTAAATGCTGTTGTATTTTAAATTTGTGTCCACATGTTCACTGATAGCACGTAGAAATATGATTGAGTTTTGTATTTTCTAGAGACAATCATGTCATCTACAAATATGGGCAGTTTTATTTCTTTACTTCTAGTGTGTCTGCCTTTTCTTGACTGTTGCACTAGCTAGAATTTCCAGTACTAGATCTAACAAAAGTTACGAAGGTGGACATCCATGCTTTGTTCCTAGTTCAGTATTTCACCATTAATGTAATGTTAGTTGTAGGTTTTTGTAGATACGCTTTATCAAGTTGAAGTTCCCTCTATTCTTAGTTTTCTGAGAGTTCTTTTTTTTTTATCATGAATGGATGTTGAATTTTGTCAGATGCTTTTTTTGCATCAATTCATCAGATCATGTGATTTTGTTCTATAGCATGTTAATATGGTGTATTACATTAGCTTAAATGTATGGGTTCAATCTGCTATCTTGCAACTGGAATCATGTTTAGTTTCTAAATTTCCAGACACTGAATTGGAACATTATGTTTCCCTCAGTTATAAGAAACAAAACCTCACTTTTCAGTTGTTAATCTGGGGCTATTAATCGTTGTTTAAATAATTGCAAATGTTTAAAATGTTAACGCTGTTATTAATGGACATTTAGTTGAACCAGTGATTTTGAGATCGAGTGTATATTTTTTCGAAACCTTCTAATCAGGAGAGCTCAGTTGATGAATCACCCATTACAAGAAGGTCTATTTTTAGTAGTAATCAACTTTTATCCCATTTTTTTTACTGTTGTCATTGGAACAGAAGTTGTCAATTATTAAGTTATCTTAGACCCTTGATTTTGGACATAGTTTAAGGGGCAGCTTGGATGATGAATCCTTCTTTGAGGTGCTGGGAGAGCGCCCTGAAATTTTTTTGCAAGCCTTTAGAGAACTGAAAGACTTCACTAATTGTTCTATAAAATTAAACATGGGAAAAAAAATTAAACATGGGAGAGAATGTTTCTATTCTTACATATTGTATGATCTAGTCTACTCACGGATAACAGGCACAGGGCTTATAATTTGGAAGTCGGTTTAACATTTTTTTAAAGTACTAGAGACCTCTTTCCGCATTCTTTTTCTCTCCACGGATGGTTTCGAGCCTTTGCTGTTCTCCTTTGTAAACGCTTCTCTGCAGACTCAGTGCCTCACCTTTAACCAGCAGCATCTTCGGCCCTGTCAGCCTCACGCGCTTTGGCAGCTGCCTGTGATCGGAAGCTTCTCCTGGGAGGAAATATTGGGAAGTGCAATGGAGAGGCACAAAATATAATATATTGTTATAATCACCAAAACTGTTTGGATTGCAAACTCCCCACTTAACCGGAGGAGGAAAAAATATTGCCGCTTGCAGGGTTAGTCCTGATCAACTGCCTATTATTATTATTATTCGATTTCTTCCAGGCATTTCTTATGCCTCTTTAAGCGGTCATTCCCTGTGCATTTTAGGTACCTGTGAGAGAGTTTAGGTCACTTGGGGCTTTTCCATTTCTGATTCAGTTTTCTGTTCCTTGTGCCTTGAGTTCTGACAAGAAATAATTCTTGGTGGATTTCATTTAACTTCCCCGGCCCCTGGTTTAGCGGCCTCTGCAGGGTTGTGATGGGTGTTTTCCTGCTCACATACCACCATCTGCAGCAACTCAATAGGCTGGCGTTTGATTTCCCTGCGGTTTGCTTCTTTGTTATGTAACTGCTCTCCTGCAGCTGAATATCTCACCCCATATGAGCTTGATAATAGCAAGTGTGTTTTGGGTTTTTTTTTTCCAAACTTTATTCTGATTTTCACGCATCACTGAATAGGATATATTTTCGTATTATACTTACTTTAATTTAGGCCTTTAGGAAAGAAGACAAAACGCTGGATCTGAGTTTTTTACGACAGTGGATTTGGTCGGGGGTGGAGGTGCTGGGGAGACCGGCCAGAACATTTTGCGAGGCTGTATTTTGATCTAATACAAAAGATTCTTTTTTCCTCCTTTCATGCTTTTGAGTATCTTTTCATTTTAGCCATTTTAAGAAGTTCTGTCTAAGCTTTGTCATATATCTAATTTTTTTCTTTTCAATTATACTGCATATTCCTTGAAGAAAAGAGAAGGATCTTTAAAATTCTCTTCTATACTCCCCAGGATGGAGGTTTCCAAATATATTGTAGATGCTCAACAGATTGAACGTTATTCTGTGCCCTCTGTGCTGTCGATGTACAGAGTGGGCAGGTCCAGTCCTGCCCTCGAGGGGCTTACAGTCCCTTAAGAGAACATGAAGTGCCTAGAAATATGCGATTGGAGACAGGATGTCTGCGCCACGAGAAAGATGAAATCAAGGGACTTGAAGGCTAAGCAGGAGAGAATCTGTAGCAGTAAAGAAAAGCTTCGTGAACAGTTAGGTATTTAAGATGAGTCTTGAAGAAGGAGGCAGATTTGGAAAGGAATAAATTAAGAGTAGGGAATGGGGCTTCCCTGGTGGCGCAGTGGTTGAGAGTCCGCCTGCCGATGCAGGGGACGCAGATTCATGCCCCAGTCTGGGAATATCCCACATGCCGCGGAGCGGCTGGGCCTGTGAGCCATGGCCGCTGAGCCTGCGCGTCCAGAGCCTGTGGTCCGCAACGGGAGAGGCCACAACAGTGAAAGGCCCGCGTACCGCAAGAAAAAAAAAAAAAAAAAAAAAATTGGCAAGCAAGGCTTGTGCCATCTGGCCCCCATTTCCAGTGAACATGCAGCCTATATCCTTGTGATTTCTAACAAGTCAAAGGAGACTCTAGCTACACACTGTTCCCTTCCCTGAATCAACTTTTCTTCACAGGGTGTTCAGCATGTAGCGAACTCGCTCATCCAAGGAATGCTCTAGGTAGGCTCTCAGGCCTTAGTCTCTTCTTAAATGCTGCAGTTTAACAGGAAGAGCTCTGCTTTAATTACAGTAGGAATGCATGCCGGCTTTGTCCTCATGGTATGGTGTCTTCGGAGGAATGCGAAGCAGTTCTTAGAAGGAATGCGAAGCAGATTGTTTTTCTAAGCGCAGCTCAGATGAGGGCAATGAGGCAGACTTCCATGGCATGTAGGATGTGAGAGAACAGATTTCCTGGAGCTGTTGGAGTGCTGAGGAAATCTAGCTGTCCCAAGGAAGAGTGCAGTGTGTTGCCCTACAATCGGCATACACAGAGTGACTGGGAAGGGCTTCCGGGCCTGGATGTTTCTGAGCAGAACAGTGGAGCCTGCCGCCACTCAGTGTCCTTGCAGGGAATAGGGTGCCCACGCAAGTGTTCTATGTGTCCATAAAGTGTGCTAACGTTAAAATAATGCAGAACTTTGGGCTTCCCTGGTGGCGCAGTGGTTGAGAGTCCGCCTGCCAATGCAGGGGACACAGGTTCGTGCCCCGGTCCGGGAAGGTCCCACATGCCGCGGAGTGGCTGGGCCCGTGAGCCATGGCCGCTGAGCCTGCGCGTCCGGAGCCTGTGCTCCGCAATGGGAGAGGCCACAACAGTGAGAGGCCCGCGTACTGCAAAAAAAAAAAAAAAAAAGAGGAGGGAATGAAGAAGAAGAGAAGACCGTTGTAGACTAGGGTTACACCGTGAACAGGTACAGCAGGAGAGTGCAGAGCACGATGGACAAGAGGCTTGCTTTCCGTTCCAGTTGTGGCCCAGAGGTGGAGCACGGCCCTGGGGGTGGATGGCCCTGGATCTGGGTACGTTAGCCGACGCCTCGCTCTCTATGCCGGCTGCCAAGGGCGCGTCTGTGGGGCTGGAGGGTTCACCACTTGCCCTCTGGGCACGCCCCTGGCTAGACTGTGGAAGAAGGCAAGGCTGGAGGGCGGCAGGGGTCCGCATTAGCGGGACCCTGAAGGTCAGCGTGAGGGGTGTTTCCAGTTATTTATGATTAAGATCATAATTGAAGCTGTGAGTTTAGTAAAACCCTAATGGCAGCTGTGGAGGAGGGTAATGGAGTGGGAAGATGGGCTGGGGAGCTCTTTGTATGATCAGAACCTGAAAGAGAGATGTTTAAGGGCCTAGAAAAGAGAGGACATATACAAAAGCCTTTTGTAACATGGATGATGTTTTGAAGTTACCAATGTGTCTTGTTCCCAGTAGCCCCTGAGTGTTCCTTGCTGCCCTGCAGCTTCCATCCATTGAAACTAGGACCTTGATTGTTTCTGGAGGAGGGTGGTGCTGCCTGGGTGTAGCAACCACGGCTGGGCTTCCAGGAGCAAAATGAGAGTTGTTTCAAGGTTCATAGTGAGACAGTAACCTGAAAGTACACACTGAATATTTCCAAAAGCTTGGCTTTGTTGAGAGGGAGAAAGAAGGAAACAGTCCAACAACAGATAGCTAGTGGGAAGCAGCCGCATAGCACAGGGAGGTTAGCTCGGTGCTTTGTGACCGCCTGGAGTGGTGGGATAGGGAGGGTGGGAGGGAGGGAGACGCAAGAGGGAAGAGATATGGGAACATATGTATATGTATAACTGATTCACTTTGTTATAAAGCGGAAACTAACACACAATTGTAAAGCAATTATACTCCAATAAAGATGTAAAAAAAAAAAGGATCTGTGTTTTCCTATAAGCCCAAGCTGACAGCCTAAGGGTAGAATTTACAGTAAACCAGGGTCTTGACGTGGGGCGTGCTCTCCAGACTGTTTTCTTGGGAATGGAAAAGAAAACTCAGGCAGCAGCAGGAAGCGGAGAGGTTTCCAGGGGCCGGACCTTCCATTCCCCCCAGGAGCCTTGCCTGCAGGAGAAGGGCAGGAGCGGTGGGGAAACCTCGGGGCACTGCCTGCTGGAGGAGGTGCAGCTCTGGGCTGCACAGTGATGCACAGGCCTCGCTCAGGTGTGCAGCAGTGCTTGAGCTGGATCAGGCCACGGCGAGTGTACCAGAACAGACGGGAATCTGAGGTCTGCTCCCTGCAGGTGGGGGCCCTGAGAGCAGATTGAATTCAGCTTCAGAAGATAAAATTCTTTTCTTCCAAAGAAGTCATTGTTGATATACAGTTTCACCTTGGCTACACGCTCCAGAGGTGAGACGTTCAGGCCTGTAGCCAGAACACTCAGGGAGGCTGTATTTTGGTTGATACTTAAGATTCTCTTTCCTCCCCTCCTGGTTTTGAACATCTTATCATTTTGGCATTTTTAAGAAGTTCTGTTTAAGCACTGCTTTCCACATATTTAATTTTTTCCCCTCGAATTACATAGTCCTTGAAGAAAAGGATCTTTAAAAATGTCTTCTATCCTCCCATAGCAAGGAGGATTCAGAATATATTTTTTCTTCATTATGTGTAGATGTGAATGAATATTCTGGCAGGCTGATTCATTAATTATTTTACATTCATCTAGAAAGCTTGTGCTTTGGGGATTTAAATTTTTCCTTCTCTCAAATAAGGATAATAGATATCTGATCCCTTAGTAGCATGTCATGAGGATTAGGGAAATAATCTTGTCTGTGATGAGTTTCGAGCTCCCTGGAATTAGTCAAAGGTTTTAAATTTATCATCGTCATGTTTTCATTTGATGGGAATGGCAGCTTTACCAAGTAACCACTGACTGGGGTTCTTCAAGCCCAGAGCGCAACCCAGGTTCTAGGTTTGACCTTGAGCACCTCTGACCTGTCTTTTTTTTTGCGGTTCGCGGGCCTCTCACTGTTGTGGCCTCTCCCGTTGCGGAGCACAGCCTCCGGACGCGCAGGCCCAGCGGCCATGGGATCTTCCCGGACCGGGGTACGAACCCGTGTCCCCTGCATCGGCAGGCGGACTCTCAACCACTGTGCCACCAGGGAAGCCCCTGACCTCTGTCTTGAAGCAGCTGCTTCCGGAGAGGCCGGGGCATGGCTGCAGCCTTGGTCCTGCTGTGTGTGTGGTGGGAGAGCAGCTCCTGGAGGCCCGAGTGCAGGGAAACGCTGTGCTGAACAAAACTCCGTGGCTGCTTCCAGGGGCCTCTTGTTGTCACCAGCCCCGTTCTCATTTGAGCGTCTGTGAGGTGAGACGTAAAGTCTGCGAACTTTGTGGACAGTTGCCTTTTTCTTCTTTGCTCTTGGTTCCACAATTTTATGGAAACGAGATTTTCAGCATCTGAATTACAGTGAAGCATATATAACATGGTTATAATTTATAAATGTAGAGACTAAACTAAATACAAAGTCTATTACTGATCTATGTTAATGAAGGAAAGAGTTGCAGATATTATGAAATTTCATAGATACAATCTTCTCATTCACTCCTATCTGTGATACTCAGTAATGGGGAAGCGGGGATTTGTGCTGATGATAGTTGAACGTTGATCAGAGGCCAGAGCCTAAGGGCAGAGGCAGCCGCAGGAGGCAGGGTCTTCTCTTCTCCATGTGGCTCCCCTTCCTTGCTGCCTGTCCTGAGTGGAGGTCCATAGGTCTCACCTGTCACATGACATCACGCACCTTTCCAGCTCTCTCTGCCTTCTCCCTTGCAGCTAAACTAGAAAACGTTTTCCATACTCATTGTCTCCATCTCCTTCCCCCTCTGTCTGTAATCCCCCCTAACCTGCCGTTCACACCCATCAAGCCAGCAAGAGAGCTTTCGCTGAGTTACCGTGACCTCCTTTTCTCAGCTCTTAGCTTGACAGCTCAGCAGCATCTGACATTGTTATTTTGCATCCTCCTTCTTAAAAGTATATTGTTAAAGATTTCAGACTTAAAAACATGTTATTAAGAATATGACAGCCCCACATACCACCCACTATAAGAAAAAGAATCTTAACAATATCAACACCTGTTTCCTTCTAGAGCTTCCCAGGCTCTCCATCCTCCCTGCTTACATTCACCTGCTCCCTCCTGAGAGGTAACTGCTGTCCTGAGTGTCCTGTCCTGGGGCCCTAGGGCTCAGTGTATTCATCTTCTTCACCTGAGTTCCATCAGTTGTCTCCAGCCACAGACAGGAAGGCGGTGCTTGGTCTTTCTGGGTCTGTTGCTCATTACAATAAAGACACACTGTGGAGAATCCAGGGGGCGTCAGGAGAAGGCCGTTCGAACCTAGTATATGTATTTGGGTTTCAGTTGGAGGACCTGCAGGTGGGTCTGAGGAAGGGGAGATTTGCTCCAGATTGGATGCTGTCAGAAAGCGGGGTTAATTCTCTGATTTGGCATCTCAGTAGATCTTATCCATTGCGGCAGTGGCTCAAACGGGGAACTAGGAAAGAAGTAGCGGTCAGTCACTTTGGCCAAGAAAGGGGCTGTTTGGTATTTTGTGGGTGACACTTTCTTTGTTTTTGTCTGTGATTAGACAGAATTATGAAGTGGCCTTATTTTGTTTGTGTTTGTTGGTTCTTATCCTGGTCTCAGAGTGACCTTGTGGGAGGCTGGTGTTCTTCAGATGGTTTATGTCTAGTACGAGGGTACATGGCCTTGCTGGGAGGGTCAGGGCAGCTTCTGAATGTCCGGAGTTGCTTTCTTTTTCTCAGTTCTGAACAAGTGGAGAAACTGTATTCAGGCAGACGGAGACCACGAGACCAGCTTTGTTAGAAGGTTAGTTTGCAGGACATGGTTTGAGTATGTGGCAAAAGTGGGCTGCCTGATATTGACCCTAGAACAGGCAGACTCCCACCCATTCGTGGATGGCGCGGGAGATGCGTAGGCCCAGCGGCCCAGGGTCTTTGTCTCTAGATCGAAACAGTGCCGTGAACTCGGAGCTCCTGGGCAGTCCCTTCTCAGCTCCTTTGCAGCTCCTCTCCTTTTCCTGGCCATCTGGTGCTGGAGTTCCTACACTGGTGTGGGTACCACCTTTGCTTGCTGCTCTGTGCTCTCCCCACATTATCCCCTTCGGCCTCAGGGTTTCAGTACCGTCTCTACAGCGATGGCCTAGATGCTGTACCATCTGTATGCTAGACTTCCTCTTATTCCCCATCTCCACCTAGATGTTTCCGAGTCATTTAACACGCCCAAGGCCAAAGCCAAATTTATAATCTCTGCCCTAAACTCGATGTTCTGCGCAACCTGATCCCATTGCTCTAGCCCCCGCTCCAGCCACCCTGATGGCCTGCACAGCCCATGTGCACCATGTTGCTTCCTGCCTCCAAGCCATGGGGTTATTTCTGCCAGGAATGCTGTTTCATCCTTTCTCTCCCTGCTAAGTCCCTCCTTCAAGACCTAGCTCAGGTGTCACCGCCTGCAGAAAGCCTTTTCTCTACCCTCAGTGCTGGCTTGGATGCCCCTGTCTGTGTCGATCCTTTCTTGCTTTTGCTCCTCCAGCAGTGAGCTTATTGTTCATGTGCTTGCCTCCTGCAGGGTCTCTAGCTTGTGCGTCTTTATGTCTTGAGATGTATCTGTACATCTATACTTAGTCTATACTTAGATATCTGCACTTACACTTGTATCTAAATGCAGACATGTAGCTACGGGTCTGTATGATATAGGTAGCTGATACCATGAACTAGACTTGTCACTGAATTCAGTATATTCAGTGCATGCTTGTTGTCCAAAGACTCTGTTAGCATTTTGTCCAGTCCTGGAATGACCAGAGCTTTGGTGACTTTAGTATTGAAAAGAGTAAGCCAAATTTTTTTTTTTTTTCGGTACGCGGGCCTCTCACTGTTGTGGCCTCTCCCGTTGTGGAGCACAGGCTCCAGATGCACAGGCTCAGCGGTCATGGCTCACGGGCCCAGCCACTCCGCGGCATGTGGGATCTTCCCGGACCGGGGCACGAACCCGCGTCCCCTGCATCGGCAGGCGGACTCTCAACCACTGCGCCACCAGGGAAGACCTAAGCCAAATATCTTTTATCTGGGTGTCTTTTACTTTACTCAGAATATAATTCAGAAAAGTAGTATCTGGATTGAAGTTTGTAAATTACACAGTTTTCCCCCATTAAATTACAGGATATTTTCAGGAATGCTTTATTTCCGTTTCTGACAGACTGCCATTGGGTTATGACTCCTGAGAGTTTAGGTAATATCTTTATCAGTCAAATAAGCATTTTTCATTTTACCTGTAATTTTTATCTATAAATCTTAAATGTATCTATAAGCTCAAAGTTAAGGGTCCTTAAATAATGGCTATCGTCCCCTCCTAGTTGAGGGAGTGCAAGCCTCTGGGTGGAACCGGGGCTCCAGCCTCCTTATCCTGTGTTTGTTAGACCCCGTTGGATTTCAGGGGCGGGGGCGGGGTGTGGGATTGTACAAGGAGCAGCTTTACGGGACCTGACGGCAATCCCTCCGCAGGCAGCAGGGAGGAACTGCCTCTGGCCTCACCGGTCGGGTCTGACAAGGCGCTCAGGTCGTGGGCCTGCAGCTCTGGACATCCTGTGACTCAGCCACGTGCCCCAGCTGCCACCCCAGTGGGCAGCTTCCCCCTGGGTCATTGACTCCAACCTTCTGAGCAAGGCCTCTGGTAGTCTCGGCTCATCCTTTTGAGCCAGACCACACACCAAGCCGTCTCTCCGGCTGCCCATCTCTGGGGGAGGGGAGGCCTCTCAGAACACACCTGGTGCCAGGTGAAGGATGGGCCAGGTGAGTGTAGGTTGGGGGGGCGGCAGGAGGAGAGAGGAGCTGGGAGGGAGAGGCGAAGGCCAGTGATCTGAGAACAGACTTGGCCTTGAACTTCCTGTGTGAACAAGAATTTTTGTTCCCTGATTATCACCTCCTAATTTGGTTTTCTCCAGCGTTGTTCCTTTGAAATATCTGCAAGTTCTTAGTGCCGGTCATAATGAAGCTGAAAGCAGTAATGATCCCATGCATCGTGAGGGTTTTAGTTGGTACTCTGCATTTTCACATTTGTTTAAAGAAAATTGACATTACTTTTTCATCAGCTTTGCAGCTGGGATTGTGTGCCCTGGAGGGAGACCTTGACCTGGCAAATAAATGGGATAAAGAACATGAAGTTTCCGTGCTGAGGGGGCTTGCTTGCTTTTCTGAATTGCTATAGATAAAGACATAACGGAACAGTGAATTATATGCAGTGCTGAGGCCTGAAGGTGTGGTCAGTGTGTGCTTTGCCCTGTTTGTAGGTTCCCTGGAGGCTTCTCAGAGCCAGCGTGCTGGTGACCACAGCCGCAGTGCTGGTGAGCAGAGCCGCAGTGGGGATGGGATGGCCTCCTTTTGTTCTTTTCAGCATCTTTCGTCTGATTCTGAGGCTGAGGTTGTGCCGTGTTTGACAGAGGTACCCTTCGTTTCGTTATGTTTTTGCTTATGTCAGCCCTGTCCGGGAGCCAGAAACTCGGAAATAAACATCTGCCAAACCTAGGCAAGCAACAGGGTCAGCCTCTGTAGCTCAGGAAGCTCCTTAAACATCTCATCTCGTTAGAGGCTTTTAATAGAGATAAAGCAACATTCATTTAAAGTGGAGCCCTCCTCAGACCCACTTCTCCACCGGATAATGGCCTTTGTGTCAATCTTGAGACCCATTAGCTTGGTTTCAAGGAAAAAAAATTCAACTCTTCTTTCTATGTAGAAGGAGCTGATGTTAAAAAAATAAATAAAAGAGGGCTGTGACAAGGCCATGGAGTTTTCACCTGGCTTGGGACACATGAAAGAGATTTGAACACAGAGAGACACACTCAGAGACACAATCTGGGAGGGGGGAAGGATAAATTAGGAGTTTGGGATGAACATATACACACTGCTGTATATAAAATAGATGAACAAGCACCTACTGTATAGAACAGGAAGCTCTACTCAACATTTTGTAATACCCTATAATGGAAAAGAATCTGAAAAAACTAGGAAAAAACTAGAGACTGTGAATAAAATGCTGAATCTTTTTTCTTTTTTTTTAAATGCTGAATTTTTATAGTTCTTTATCTTTTTCCCCTTTTAAAAATTAAGACAGTAGGCATCCTAAGTAGTGGAATTGGAGGAGTGGAAAACCTTAACTAAGTCTGCATGTTTTATAACCATGGTCATGGAGGGATTCTCGGAGGGTCCCCAGCTCTGCCATCTGGAAGTTTCCTCTGATCCAACTGTTCCAATCAGAACAGTCTCTCCTCTGAACCACAGTGACATCTTGTTTGTATTAATGATGATTGATCACATCCCCCTGGCAGCCAGCTATTTTTCACCTGTCCCTCTCTCCCCCTTCCCGGCACCTTGTGAGGACGGGGACCTCGACTAACCCCTCCTCTGTCGCTGTCATAGTCCAAACGGTCTCCTTCAATATGTATTCAGTGACTGGGTGGATAAAATTCATGTTAATTATAACATCGTTGCTGAATTTCAGGAGTTATTTTCTGTGCTGCTGTTACTATGGAGAAAATGCTTGTCACGAGGGTTCCACGTGCCACCCTCCGGTGGGAACTGGTGGGCGTGGGGAGAGTGGGGGTGGTCTCAGAGCCCCCGGTCATCTTCCACCTGTCCCTGCTGCCCGCAGGTCACTGCAGCTGGGGTGAAACGCTGTGTGTGTTTTGCTCCTTTGAGATGGGGTCGTGCAGTTGTAGTCATTTTAGCAGGTGTTGCAGACTCAGTGTGTAATCAAAAGGATAGTATTCCAGTTTACCTTTCAGGAAGAGGCATTTTATGCCCACCCTGAGCAGCGTGGAACTGAGAACTGTTATGTGTCAGGATGATGATGTGCAGTCAGAAGAGGGGATCTTGAAGCCTCATTTAGAGAAGCAGGTCTTATTGTTGTTTAAAAAAATTTTTTGAACCCCAGGAATATCTCTAGTACTGGCAGCTAAAATTAGAACACTGCCGTATCGAGTCATGTCATTTTGAGCTACTGGAAAATTGCATTTCAGAAATATCTTAGGAGGGTCTGAGATTTCTCCCAAATGGTGCCTGCTGCCCTTTCACCAGGGACCTGGTGGGTCTGACCTTGGCTGAGTTGTGCCCGTGGTCCAAGTGGGCAGTCCGCTGGTCGGACAGTCTGCTTGCTGTTTACAGCCGGGACGTGTTTTGTCCCGAGACCTGAGTGATGTCTAGGAAACGTGATGACCCTCCACCCCTGCCCCGTGCCTGGGCACCGAGCTGAGCCTTCACATGCAGTGGCCTTTTAAAACCCCCCGGCCGCCTGCCTGGGGTCCCCGCCTCTCCGTTTAAATGCAGTGTGGGGAGAGCTTTTAAGATACACTACGGTTTTCATCTTTTTTTTTTAAAAAAATAAACTGGGCTTTGGGGGATGGGAAGGATGTGAGAGAGCTACTTTGATGTAAAATTTCTGGAGTGCGGGGCAGAGGCAGGGGCCGGTGTCCAGAGCCATGGGCTCTGGTTCTGACAGTGCTTCACCCGAGCCTTCTCACTGTCTAAACACCAGCTGTTTCTCCGAGGCTAAGCTTCCCGGTGAGTGAAACAGTGCCAGTGCCGGCTCGGCTCTCTGATCAGGTCCCGCCCGCGTTCGGTTGACTGCTGGCTGTGCAGGTGTGATGCTCGGGGGGTCAACGGGGCCACCCCCCCCCGCCCCTGTCATTTCAGCAGCAGCACCCGTCGGGCATGTCCGGCACCAGCCCATCTTTGCCCTGGATCTTCCCCTGTGCCTGTTCTCTTCCAGCAGTGGCTCCGTCCTCCACCCTCGTGCTCCCTGGATACTCTCTATCCCGTGTCAGACTGGTCTGCAGGCCCTGGAGATGTACCTGACACGGCGCTCTAGGACCACAGCCCACGTTTACGGCTGCTATCCCCACATCCCTTATTCGGACACCGCAGAGATGCGCTGGCCACGTGCCCATCTCCCTGAGGCCGGTCTCCCCTCTCCAGTTCCTCTTAGCACTGCCCGTTTGCTGAAATTCAGTTCACATCATGTGGTTCTCCTATTTAAGAAGGTAGCTGGCTGGCTAACCCATGCCTATAGGCTACCGTACAAAGTCCCCGTCGTGACAGGAGGCCTGTCTTAGGCCAGACCACTGTTCTGACACCACAGACCAGGTGGCTTAAACAGCACACGTTTATTTCTCACAGTTCTGGAAGCTGGAGGTCTGAGGTCAAGGTGCCAGCCTGGCTGGTTGGTTCCTTCTTTTCAGGCCCTTCATGCTCCAGCACTGCTCCCTGTGCACCCCTCTACGATGGCCATGCCTCTGTTAAAGCACGTAGAAAATTGTAGAGAAGCGTAGGGCCCAGTGATGAACGCTGCCTGAGCTGGACACCCAGTTCTGCTGTTTTGTTGCTGAACACCCAGTTCTGCTGTTTTGTTGCTGGGTGACTTGAGCCAGTGACTAACCTTTGCCTCCATGACCTTTGCTACGAAATGGGTATGATGTTAATAGAACCTGCCCCATCGGAGGCCTCAGAGAAGCAGGAAGAAGATGCAGAGAGGTTGGGGTCCTAGAGAGGAAGGTGAATGTTTCCAGGAAGCACAGGGAATATTTTAAGAGGGATGCAGAGGAATATTAGCATAATATTAAGTAGTATTAAACTGAAAAACAAACTTGGATGAAGTAAGCACTCTGTGCTGTCTACCTTGTGTAGAAATAGGACAATTTCTATTGCAGGTAAATTTCTTTCTGGGAGTAATATCTTTTTTTTTAAATAAGTTTATTTATTTTATTTTTGGCTGCGTTGGGTCTTCCTTGCTGCGTGTGGGCTTTTCTCTAGTTGCGGCGAGTGGGGGCTACTCTTCACTGCGGTTTGCTGGCTTCTCATCACAGTGGCTTCTTTCGTTGCGGAGCACGGGCTCTAGGTGCGCGGGCTCAGTAGTTGTGGCGCATGGTCCCAGTTGCACCGCGGCATGTGGGATCTTCCCGGACCAGGGCTCGAATCCGTGTCCCCTTTATTGGCAGGCCGATTCCTAACCACTGTGCCTCCAGGGAAGTCCCTGGAAGTAACATCTTGAAATGCTTTAGCTAATCCCTTAGTGATCAGTCGACCCCCGCAGTGGGTATAGTGGGCAGTAGGAGAGTCTTGGCACTCGTGTGGGGTGCAAGCCGAGGAAAGGCTGGGACGCCAGAGGAGGGGCCTGTGGTGTGGCGGGCCGCAGCTGGACCACAAAATACAGTCTGCAATCAGCTCTAGGTTTTATTTTTGCGAAAATAATATGACACCTTGCATTTATATAATATTGGACTAATATTTTTCTGCATTATTGGTTCTACTTCTCTGCTCAGATAGACGGCTCTGCTGATCTAGCCCCATGGGGTTTCTACAGTAATTCTGTGCCACCCGCACTTCCTCCAGTCCTGTTCTGTAATAGCCACTTTCTAGAAGCCAGACCCTCGTTTTGTGTGCTGATGCCTCCTTGTCGGTGGGGAAGAAAGAGGAGAACCAGGCAGAATCAGTCCGGTTATTTTGTCTTGACTCAAAGTGGCGGTTTCCTCCTTAACCCTCTCGCTTCAAACATGCCAGCAAAACACGTCAATGGGCTCGAGGGCGTGGGTCCCAGCACCTTCGATTCAGGATGTGTCCAGGGGTTGTTCCTTCGTGGCCGAGCTGCAGGGTAAGGAGCTGCTGTGCTCACCCCCTTCTTTCACGAGACCTGGGGTGACCACACTCATACATCAAGTTGGCTGATGCCCGGGGTTGCAGTGACACCCCTGGGAGGGGCAGCACACACCAGCCACGGGATGACCACAAGGGCCAGAGGAAAGCCGTGGTCGTCACTGTTTGCAGTGAAGCCGAGTCTTACCCAGGGAGCCCAGGATGGGGAGCGGGGAGAGCTTCATGCGTCTCCCCAGCTCTCACCTCCAGGTCCAAGGGCCTCCATCTTGCACTTTTAGAGGCTGGTGTCTGGTTCTGCTTCTCTTTAGGGCCCGTGTTGTATCCTCTTTGTGGGGCTTTCCCTGCTGCGTTGCTCCCTGTGGCCCTGCTCGTGGGCGTTGCCTCCCTTTTGCTGGTGAGGTTTAGTTCTGTACGTGTGGCAGCTCTGTCTGCACTCCGGAGTGTCAGGCTGATTGGTGTCGATGACTTTGGGGGCATTTGGGGATCTGGAAGCCGCTGGCTGTGTGGGTAAGTCTCGGGCCTCCCCACGTCCCAGATCCTAGTCTCCAGACTGGGATCAGCCACTCACATGAGGTTCAGATGAGACAGCAGGCGGTGCTCGAGGTGGTCCAGTGATTCTCGGAAGGTCCTCAGTGCAGCCCCTGGGGTTGCCTGGAGGGCCACCAGGTCCCTGTCTTGGACTTTCACCTGCTCTGGGAGCACTGTGTCTAGAAGTGTTTTAAAGGCATTGGCTGGGACATGGTGGGGGCATTTGGGGAACCTTATTTCTCATCCTCCTCTTTCCTTCTCTGATCTGCTAATGAGGTACACGGATCATCTTACCAGGAAGCAGAGAGCCCCGCTTTCCCTCTCTGTGCTGCCCTCGCTGTAACTGAAGTTGAGCCCACCTCAGCCTTCACGGCACAGGGAGGGTGAGTCACAGCTCCGACCCACCCTTGGAGCTGACCTTTGCTGCCCAGCAGCTCCACCCAGCACCTGCTTGGGGCCCTGTGCTTGCTTCTCAGCTGGAGGGGCGCACGAGCACCACTCACTTTTAATTACCCTCTCCTGTGAATCAGTAGCGTGTCTTTCCCTGGAAGCTGGGGCCTGGTCTCCCCAGCGGCACACTTCCCTGAGTCTCCAGCGGTATCACCGGTGGTCGGGGTGACTTCTGCCTGCATGGGAGCACGGTAGGGGACTTGTGGTGCGTGGCACTGCATGGGCAGCTCCTTTTGCCAGGCTCTGGAGGACGGAAGGGAGAAGCCAGGGTCGGGCAGGAGAGAACTCATGGTGAGGCCAGCCAGCAGCTTGGTTAGCCCACTGAGAGATGTCCTGTCTCTCTCCTTTCAAAGAAGAAATTCCACTTGCCAGGAGGCTTTTTAGTGGGTGATAAGTGGGTGTAAGCTTCTGACATCTGCTCAGAAGCCCTTGGATGTCGCAGGGGGTGTTCTGTCCCGAGCCCACCGAGGGGCCAGAGCAAGGCTCACACCAGGCACAGCTGGGATTGGCGTTGTTTCCAGGGATGGTGTGAGTTTGCAGAGCTGGTAAGGGATGTGGACAGGCAAACCACAGCTAAGTGGGGAGGCAAAACATTATATAGAGAAGAAAAGATTGCTTTATGCTACATCTGAGGGGCCAGGCAAGATCCACTAGGCATTCAGAAACCAGAGAAATTGGACAGGTTGGGTGCAAGACGAGGAACGGGTCTCGGCAGGCAGTTCGGGATTAGTGAGGGTGGTGAACGGTACAGCCTGCTGGGTAAGAGCAAGGGTTAGCATCAGACTGAGCTGGATTTGAAACCAGGCTTGGCCGCTTGCCAGCTGTGCCCCTTGGGTGCATTATGTCACTGCTCTAAACCTCAGTTTCCTTATCTTTAATGGGATAATAAGACGTAGCTCATAGGATTGTTTGGAGGATTAAATGAGATGATGTTTATAAAGTGCTTAGTCTGGTGTCTGGCCTGGAGCAGATGCTCTCTAAGCAATGTCATCGTGAGCATCAGGAGGTGCTGGGAGCCTGGTTTCTGGGGCTCTCGCTTTGGGGGCAGGGTGACCCAACCAGCCTCAGAGAGCCCGCAGGACGGGGCAAACCGAGGCCGGGCAGGTCTCTCAGCAGGGTTTGGGCAGCTGACTCAGGTCTGCATGTCTGCTTGGGGCATCTTCCTGCGGGAAAAGGTTCTTGATTCAGCTTATCCTAAGTAGCATGAGTCCTGCCCTCTTGTATCGGTGCCCTTCTCCCTCGTCACTCCCCAGGCCCCATGGCTGCCACCTGTGCCGGTTGACCTCCTTAGATGCTTCCTGAAACAAGGTTGGAGGTGGCAAGGGCCGGGGAATAGAAAAATCTACGTGTGTTCAGGAAGACCCTCTCTTTCAGTTCTTCTCTACAAAGGTTCACCAGTGAATTAGAAACCGAAATCAAAAGAGACTAGCAGAAAGGGCTTGGGCCTGTTTCCTGGCCTTTTGGCTTTCAGAGCTGTGATTAATCTCCGTGTGTTCATTTTCTGATTAGCAGACCCCAGTTTCTTTTTCCACATTTCCTTTTTTCTGCTTCCAAGTAGGGAAAAAGGAACCAATGATTCTTGCAGAGCAGTGTAGAGATGAGGGGATTTCGGTCCCTCTGGGCCATGGGGAACCAGCTCCCAGATCTGGTTACAGGGAGGACCTCAGAATGGACCCTCTAGGGTGTCTTGAAGGCCACGTCCAGGTCCTCTGGGTTGGAAGGGCAGGAAGCATGTACCTGGCAGGGCCCAGGCAGTGTCTGGGGAGCAGGTATTGGGGACCCTGGGATGGAGCCAGAGGTCCAGAGGCAGGAAGGTCACCCTGAGGAGTGGGAACCTGCGATGGGGCCCTGGGGTGGGCGGGGATGCAGCTCTGTCCCGCGGACACTGGGATGAAACTCAGGGCGGAGGACAGTTACTTGGGAGCTGGAAGCGGGTCCCTGGGAAGCCTGGGACGGTTCCTCAGGTTGAGAAGACATTAAGAACAATTTTTTCGTTATTTTAGTGGTATTGTTTTGGGAATACATACTACAACAGTACTCTGACTTATCAATGAGCACATTAACATGTGGTGCTCGTCCACTAGTTATTTCCTGCCTGGAACGTGCTATTTATGTTGGTCAGTTTGGAGACCCCTGATCCGAGTGCCAAGGGCGAAGGAGGAGTGCGACCCTCGGAGCCTGGTTCTGTGTCCGGGCAGAGCCTCGGGCCGGGCAGCCTGGTGTCAGGGTGGATGCGGTCCACGAGGACGCTTCTCGGCAACGTTGATGCTGTGATGGCATGTGGAGGCCTGTGCCCCCCTGCTTGCCCATACCTTGTCCTGTGTGGACAGTGACACAGGGCTTCCCTCCGCTCCCCAGCTGCCGTCAGAAGTACCCCGAGGATAAAGCATTTGGCCCGTGATGGATGCTGACTCAAGCCCCAGTGGAGCAGAGACGCCTGCGTTCCGGAAAGGTCTGCCACGCCTGAGGAGCCCTGCTCCGAAGCCCCCGGGGGTGTGGTTTGGGGAGACTACGCTCATCCTTAGGCTGCTTTAGCTTCTCTGCAGCGTCTCGCTCTGAAGCAGAGGTGTGCACAAGAGCCAGGTTGCTGTGGACCCTGCAGCGGCACTGCAGAGGTTGTGTGTAGACGCTCGTCTCTCTTAAGAGACCAGATAGAGAACAGTTAGGAGGAATCTGAACAGGAGACAGTGAGCAGGGGCTCGGGGCTGGGGGGGTCTTCGTCTCCTGCAGTGGCTTTGGTCCGTGTTCTGCTGGATTCTGCAGAATCCCCCCACTCCGGCCGTGTGGCCCCGAGCTGATGGGGGGAGGTAGACACCGTGGTGGGAAGGCAGGGACGCGGAGGCCATCCTGGGGGCCAAACGGAGGCGGAGGGGATTCTAAATGCAGCGCTGAGGCCGGGTGAAGTGTACAGAGTTACTTTATATACGTTTCCGAGAACATCTCTGAATAAGAATCTTTGCAGGTTGCCTTCTCCACACACGTTCAGGATGGTGTGTTTACCCAGGAGATAGGACCTCGATTTATGTTTTGTTAGTACAGCTAATCCTGCCGCTGAAGGTTAGCTGTGCCCCTGCCGTCAAAGAGCTGATTGTCTGTGCCCAGGAGGAGCCGATGCACACAGCGGCCTTGGGGCCCTGGCCCGCCACTTCCTGGCTCAGGACACACTGCTGGTTTTCTTCCCCACCATCCATTTTGGCTGTGTGTGTGCACAGGGTGGAGCTGTCCCGTGGAATTTATTGCCACTCCCTGAATGGTCTCCTTTATCACTCACAAGGCCTGTCATTGTGGTGTGTAGTGCCTCCCGACCTGGTCTCGCCACAAAGCCACCGTCCTTTCCGCCTACCGCTGCCCCGACAGCATCTCACAGCTGGGCATGTCCTGCGGGCCTCGTGATTTATGAGCCTTTCATGGACGTTCTGTCACAGGACACAGCCCTCGTGACCAAAACGTCCCCTGGGGTCTACAGAGTAAAATGAGCACAGCCGTCCCAATGGTGCCTCTGTCCTAGCTGTGGAAGTTCTCATTTCCACTGTCCTCATTTTGGTTGAGTGTCAGACTCTGGACCAAACTTAGACCTGTCTTAGTCTCACTCTCAAAGAGTTTCCACTCTTAAGATGAAATGATAAACAGTACCTTTGGCCACTTGCCTATCTTATTTTTACGAACATTGTTGATTCCTAACATTTATTTTAAGCTTTTCTCATTTGGAAATTTATTTATTTATACTTTTCTTCTCAATCCCCACATACACCGCCCCCCCCGCCCCCGCCCACACATTTGGTAGGTGGGAGCATGGCATTACGCTTTGTATTTGTTTTAATGACGTTTGCCTGCTGGGGGCTCATGTTATAGTTATTTGCAAAGGGCTTAATACCTCTACAAGCTCATGAACTTGCTGATGGAATTTGTGTTTGGTTCACTTTTCATCTCCTGTAACAACTTATCAGTGTATAATAACAATAGATGCTCAGTAATAGCAAGGATGAATAATGACAGTATCCTGGATGGAATGGACTGTGATTCTGTCCTATGGTTGGGCCATCGTTGTGTTATTTGGAGATGCGGGGCTGCCCAGGATGCTTGGTGGCCTGGCCAGGATGTCAGGGCTGCCGGACAGCTTTTGTACCTGGAGTCTGAGAAACCCACCCATTGCTGGACCCCTTGGCCTAGGGCCCCTTGCTTCTTTCAGACTCTCTTCCTTAAATGTTCAGAAAGAAATTCCTTATGCAGCCCCCTACCTGTATACCCCAGGGCAGAGCTCTTAGGGTTATTCAGTCTGTCCTTAGATCCCTTGTCCAGCTTGAGAGTTTGGGAGTAGCGCTGCGTTAGGTTGGCTCACCCTGGGGCATCTGGCGAGCATTGCTCTGCAGCGTATTCTCCCTTCACAGAGGACTGTGGAGGAGCCTCCGCCCGCCGTTTTGTTGCCCAGAGAGGTTGTAAGAATGGCAGCAAAACCGCTGGGCTTGGATGTCTCTTCAGTCTAATCAATAAGTTCAGTGTTTTGGACAAGGTGCATCACAGAACATCCTCGGGGATTTGGCAAGAGGCAGGAAAGCACTGGGGAAAGCGCTTGAGAAGGATGGACGTTTAAAGTGTAGGTGGCAAGACACCTGATGAGCACGAGGGATTTTCTGTGGTTAAAAAATAGGAGCACACACCTCCCTTCACCCACACTTCCTAACGTTGGTCACTGACAGGGCTGTATCTCACGCTCCAGCCACCCCAAAGATGGAGCTCCTCTGAAATCTGGGTGCCTTTTCTAAGTTTTTAAAATAGTAGCACAATGCTGCTGGGATGGTACAGCTGTATTTTCACTGTCGTCTCTAACTTGTAATAGTGCTTGGTAATTACATGGTGTTCTCCATCTGCAGCTGTAAACACATTATAAAAGTTAACTCTTTAATTCTCCCAGCACCTCTGCAGAGAGCGGGAGAGGTTGTACCTTTGCGGTTTGGCTGTACGTTTGGTCAGGGTTACATCTCATTGAGGCATTCTTTCCTGTATGTGGTAGAGCTGGGAAGGTCAGATCTTTGCTGCAGATGAAAAACCCGATGTCTCCACAGAAGCAAGAGTGCGAAGGATGAGCCTCCTGACTCTAGCAGACAAGTGTGTGGCCAGGTGTTACTATTAACATTACAGGTTAGATTGCTAGAAACATCCCCAAAACACTGTGTGTTAAAAGGTCTAGAATTTTGTTTCTGACATACATTATCTGCTCCTGACATTTAAAAGGAGAAATCCATCACTGCTCCTTTGGCAGTAATTTTTATGGCTTTTATTACTTTTAAAAAGTCATTCCTTCCTAGATCTGTTTTTTTCTCCTTTTACATCCAGAAGAATGGAATACCAAATAACTTTGAAATTTATACTAGTGAATTTCAAAAGCCAGACTAGACTTTCAAGAGACTTACGGAACAGAACTAATAATTGTTGTACAGTTTTAAACTTCTTTAGCCATTGCTTTAATACATTGCTTTGGTTAACCAATGTGATTTCAATTTATTATGCAAACATAACCATTATTCCATTAAAAATATGTTAGAAAGATTGCATACTTTGTTTCCACAGTACAACAAATGGTGTTAAACCTTCCATTTTTGTTATTTGATTTGCTTATTTTGTCTTTAATGACAGTCCATTTAAAGTAAAAGTCTTTAAAGTAGCCGCATAACATGATAACATGTCTTCACTGGTAATTTAATACTTGGATATAATGAGTTCATCGGAGCGATTTCCTTAAAAACAGCAAGGTGCCTGAATACCAAAGCTGAGATGTTTTAAATCACAGAATTATAGTAATTATACAAAGCCTGAGATTTTCATCAGACAGAAAAGACTTCCACGGCTAAACATACACTTTAAACTCAGCACTGATAACCGTGTATTGTGCTAAATTATAGGAGAGAGAAAATCCTCAGGCCAAGGGAAATATTGGAGAGAATGTTATGTGTTGAATTTTAAAGGAAAATTGGGAAATAAACTATTTTGATAGCATAGTGATATATGTAAGAGGCACATCACCAGGGAAAAAGGAGAGGAACTCGAGAGTGTGGCCATAGGACATGGCAGGTGACTACTCAGACCATCAGTGAGCCTTACTGTTTATGGTATTTTCAGTGTAGGGAGGATGCCAGAAGGATCATCTCTCCCTACTCCCAGGGGTCCTGAAGTTGCTAATTGACTGGAGTCCTTCCAGTCAGTAAAGGGGACAGCCCACCAGTAAATGAGGTGAGAATCTGGATTTCTAGGTCGGGTGAAGACTGTAAAAAGTAATTTAGGGAATTCCCTGGTGGTCCAGTGGTAAGGACTCTGTGCTGTCACTTCCGAGGCCTGGGTTCAACCCCTGGTCAGCGAACTAAGATCCCACAAGCTGCAAGGCACAGCCAAAAAAAACCCCCAAACAAACAAAAAACCTTAAAAAAAAAGGTAATTTAGCTTTCATGGGGATTTTTTTAATGTTGAATTTTTATAAAATGGCCAGGACACAGTACCCTCAGGGAGGTTGTTTCAGAGAAGTGATATAAAAAGATGCATCTAGGAAAGTTTTATTAAAATCTCCCTACAACAAGAAATCTTATTTGATCCATTTATCATTCTTTTTTTCGGCTCAGATGGGCAGGGGAGCTGAGGAAAGGGGATTAAGGAAGGGAGGGCACTGAGGAAGGAGTGCCGGGTGGAGGAGGGAGGGGCTTCCCGGGGGAAGGGGACCACGGGTGAGAGCCAGGTGGCTCCTCATTTGTTTGGGGGGGCGGTGGAGTTGGATGAAAGGCCCTGTGGTCTGGCTGGGTGTTTCTGATGAGCCGCCAGGACACGAAATTGCTCCCAGAGGTTGAGCAGAGGCGTCCTGGGTTTGAGTCCTGAACAAGCAGTATTTCTGGTCTACTTCTCCCAGCTCCATCCCTTTCTGTGGTAAACTCATCATCCCCTGTCCTGGAAGAACTGTCTGGATGCATTCTGAGTGTTATCATTCGCACTTAGCATTTGCATGTTTGGGCCTCCAGGTGCTTCTTCACTTCCTCATCAGAAAGCATGAGGACCACCCTGAGCCAGCTTGCAGGCCTACCCTGGTTGGGTGGCCTCAGGAGCCCGGGATGCTCGCTGTCTGCATCCTCGGGTGCTGGGAAGGCCCTGTTCTGCAATTTCATTGTCATTCAAGTTTTACTTTTTCCTTTTAACCATGAAAATAATATGTGCCATTGTGGACAATTTGCAAGATAGAGAAAATTACAGAGACGCAGAAAAATCACCATTAATCCTTCCACCCAGAGAGAATTCACATTTTGCCATGTTTTCTTCCAATCTTTTTTCCGCATCCTTTGTCCTTTGTGTACGCTACTCTGCAGATGCATATTTGCATTCTGATTTAGAAACACTGAACAATATTTAATCACCTGTTGTAAGCATTTTCCGTAAACTCCATTGAATATTGATTATTGATTGCCGTGGTAAACACAAGGGGGTTATTGTCCTAAGTGTTATTGTCATTGGTCTCCCCAGGTTCCCTCTGGAAGGCTATGATGGGAATGAGCGTGACAACTTGGACGGTTCCCCTGGCTCGTTGCCTCTGCCTGGAAGTTCATCCTTTAGAAGTCAGGAACCTACTGCCCTTGGTGGTGGACTCCCAGGAACAAGACGCTGTGTAGACCGAAATGGATGAGAGCAGCTCGGGGACCCCCGGACGTGTGCTCCCTGTGGTCTAGTCCAGGGACGCCCCTCGCGGGCCGGGTGGTCTGGGATGAACGCCGTGGCTGCTGGACGCGTGGCTGATCCCTGAGCGAGGATGGTGCGCCGGGGGCTGCTCACTTGGGTCTCCCGGGTTGTGGTCTTGCTTGTGCTCCTCTGCTGCGTCGTCTCTGTCCTCTACATGCTGGCCTGCACACCAAGGGGCGACGAGGAGCAGCTGGGGCTGCCCCGGGCCAACGGCCCCACGGGGAAGGACGGGTACCAGGCGGCAATGCAGGAGTGGGAAGAACGTCACCGCGACTACATCAGCAGCCTCCAGAGGCAGATCACACAGCTCCAGGAGGAGCTGCGGGAGAGGAGCGAGCAGCTCAGGACCGCGCAGCGTCTGACGGGGGACCCCGCGGGCCCCCCCGGGAGGGCCCAGGCCGACCTGCTGGCCTTCCTGCGCTCCCAGGTGGACAGGGCGGAGGTGCACACTGGCGTCAAGCAGGCCACCGAGTATGCCGCTGTGCCCTTTGACAGCTTCACCCTGCACAAAGTGTACCAGCTGGAGACGGGCCTGACCCGCCACCCCGAGGAGAAGCCCGTGCGCAAGGACAAGCGGGATGAGCTGGTGGAGGTCATCCAGCTGGCCGTGGAGGCCCTGAACAGCCCGGCCGAGAGCAGCCCCGACCAGCGTCCTTACACGGCCTCGGACTTCATCGAAGGTTGGCCCGCTTGCGAAGGGGGTGGAAGGTGGTCGGAGGGGCACCCGGGTCTGGGCCCAGGCAGAGCCCGGCTGCAGAGGCTGGCGGTGGCTTTGGGGATGACGCATAGGCAGCTCTGAATGAGCGACTGAAGGCAAGGCTTGGCTTTTTGTATTTTTCAGAAATATCTGCTTCCACTCACTTCCTCGTGGAAACTGCAGTCACTGAGTGGACAGGTTCATTGTTTCTTGGCAGAAGGTGGAACTTCCTGCTCTCAATAAAAAAGAAAGAAAACAAAATATAAACATGAAATATTGAAAGCCAAATAGAGTGTGATAGGCAGTTTTCGTTTTATGCCTTCTCCCAGGCACGTCTAGAGACCGGGCCCTGTCATCAGGCCCCGGCCAGGACAGTAGTCGCGAACATGTACTTGTAGCACTTAGGTCTGCCCAGCTCTGTTCTGGGAGCTTTACACTGGCAGTGACCCCTTTTGCGGGGTGAGGGAATGGAGGCTCAGATTAATTAAGTAAATCACCTAAGGGGGCTCTGTTAGCAAGTGACAGAGCTGGGATTTGAACCCAGAAGTCTGATTCCAGCGTCCACGTCCTTAACCACTAGGTCATATTCTAGAGGTGGGCAGAGCACCTGGAAGCTAGGAGAGTGAATGCCTCACCTTTCTTCATGGGCACAGAACAACCTAGTATTAATTGTGTTTGTGTCAATTTTAGAAAAAAGCAGCCTCGTCTTGGAGTTTCTTGGAAGACTCTTCTTACCAATTTTTCCGTTGTTACTGATTCAAAAACCAACTAATAATTTGGAAGAGGAACTGCCTTCGAGGGCATCCAGCTCTTCCTCCTGTTTCCGGAAAGGAGATACTTCCCAGACACATGGCTTGTCCACCTTACCCTGCTCCCTACTTTAGTTCTGTAACGACCATCTCATCAACCTGTAGGAAGACAAACCCTCTTTAGTCATACCAGAAACCCTCCCTCTGCTATTTATGCCTGTTCTCTCTGGATGCTTTCCTGTCTTATGGTTTTTTCCCCTTTACATGTGAACTGTAAATTAATGCAGTTTTGGTATATTATCATTTTTCATATACCTAGACTAGGCAAAGAAATCTTTTGCAAGATCAAGCTTTTGGTCTGTTGACTGAAAAAAAAAAAGTACAATGTGAGAGTAGTGAGTTAAATTTTATTTGGGGACAAAATGAGGACGATAGCCCAGGACAGCATCTCAGACAGCTCTGAGGAACTGATCCGAAGAGGTGGGGTGGGGGTCAGCGTATGTGTGACTTTGGTGAAGGGGGTCCGTGCAGTGAAGCACACGTTCTGGCAGAAGGTGGCTGCCATTCACGAGGAGCACATGTCACCATTCATGATTTTAGTGCTTTTCTAGATAAGAGAAGATGCAAGAATTGGGCTCATAAAATCTCCTGAAAACCTCTATCTGAAGGCCTGTTCTGCCAGTGTTTCCCAGAGCACAGAGGGCCTCGTTCCTGATCTCCACCCTGAACTCCTTTCAGGGTGAGTTGAAGGTCAGCGGCTGCCGTGGCTATTGACCTCATCCTTGTAGAGGCGGATGGCAAGTGACAGGTTTTCGTTCACCGATGTCAGGATTTTACTCATTTATATGAGGTATTAAAAGTGCCTACTGCACTGGGGATCTAGCAAGTATAAACACAAGGTAAGCACTCAGTAAGCTTTTAAAGTATCGTGAGGGTGTAGCATCCCATTTTATAGTGCTTTAGGGTTTATGAAACATTTCCACAACTATTACTTGCCCAGCTGACCCCCAGGGAAAATCATTAAACATCCTTAAAAAGGAAACCCTGGTTGTGGAGTACGCTGCCAGAGCTGCCCTCGCGCAAAGCACTTTCAAAAGGACTTGATTACAAATCAGTGATTTTTAATCTGCTTTCATGTCTGAAATCCCCGTCCGCTTTTCTGTGTACAGGATCTAAAGTGCAAGGCCTGTGGTTCTCGGTGACTCGGGCCTCTTGTCCCTGAGCTGAGGTGCTCTGTGGTACGTCTGACTTTCTGTCCGAAACCCTCTTGTCATGCTGCCCCGTGGGGCTTAACACAGCCTGTGTGTGAAGGCAGATCAGTCCACACACACCTTCCAAGTTTGGGGAAAGTCTTGTCAGCTATGTTCATATGATGAGTAAATAGACGCAAACACTTTAAATATGTTTCTATGTATTTGATTGTCATACACAGTTGATCTCACTTTTTCATTCTTATCACAAAAGATGGTGGAGGGGATCTTTTATATTCCCAGGAATTGAGGCATCATGAAAGACTTCACTAGTCAGGGAGCTGCAGGAAGGCAGAGTTAAATTCAGCAAAAGGAGTAACTGTCAAACAGTGATGTTTTGGAGCAAAGTGGGATTCCCGTCACTGCAAGGATTCTGTCATCAGCTGGATGGCCAGGAGGTGATAATTCATGACTCTAGCATCAGAGACGTGGTTGGACTGAATTACATTTGAAGACCTTTGCAGTCCTGGCTCACGGTTCTTTGACATACACCTAGTTGAGGAGAACGAAAGGAACGGAAAGGGTCTGATTTGAAATCTGTGTTTTATAACGCGTGAGAACAAGCAATGGGACCCTGTAAGGATGAAGTGTATCTTTAACATAACGTATTTGGGTTTTTAAACATAACCTTGGAGAGACCATTTTGTGTTTGGGTGTCAGTAGTCTAAACGTTGGGGCAGTTGAGTGGAAGTCCATGGGCAAACCTGGGTTCCACACCCTCAGAGAGCTCTACACGAGGGCCACGGATTCACTGAACCCTGAACTAGTGTGATAAGGATGGGGGTTCTTTGTGTTTAAACGAATAATAATAAAACCCTGTGGGATGCTTCTGGATGATAACAGTTGAGTAGACTTAAAGCCAACCGTGGGGCAGGAGGCGTGATGACACAGCAGAGGCTGTGTGACTCTGACCCAGACCCCTCACCTCCTGGTGGCTGGGGGAGAAGTTGACTTTCATGTCCCCCAAGGCCCACCCGGCCCAGCTTTCTGCAAAATACAAAGCACCACTTTGGCTTTCTTCTTGGCTTTGCCGAGGAACCGTCCCTGAGGGGTGTCCTGCCCCCCTCTGCTGGGTGACAGGATATGCCCCACCCCTTGGGATTCTGCTCTGTGGAAGAAGGGATTCAGACAGATGATCTGTAAGGTCTGCTCTGACCATGGTCACTTCCTACAGTTCTGTGAAGCCTGCGGAGGGCGAATGCCTATTGATGACCATCTAATTTATTATCCATGTTGATTGAATTACTATCTATCTCTGAAACATAGAGGGAACAACATTTGCCCCAGCTTCCCTTCACCAGATGTTTCACTGGCACTGATTCTTGCATTGGATTCTCACATAATAACATGAATTTTTTGTACAACCGTCTGGGAAAAGAAGATAAAGTAGAAAAGCATGATCAGATCCTGTGCTTTCGGAAACCTAACTGTTTATCTCCTCAAGTGAACAGAAAAGCTCTTTGTGTTTGTGGTTCATGACTCCTGTGTGGGATACACAGGCTCCTGTTTAAGTCTGAGTGGCACAATTTGGGGCTTTGATGGTACATTTAAATAGAGCTCCGGGGCCTACATTCGACGTCATTTCATAAAAGTTTAGCCTCCCGAATTATTCCCCTTTTACAACCCAAACCCCCAACACCGTGAGTCCTGTGTGAGGTGCTGTGTCTGCTGTCTCCATGGGGAGGTTCTGTACCGGCCTGGGCAGCTCCCCTCCTCCAGCTTTCGCAGGGTTAGTGGTGGCAAGAGTGTCTCAGACGCCAAAAGACTTGATTTTACGGTGAGATGGAGTCAAACCACCAGCCACAAGAAACTGAAGGTTTTGAAGGCACCCTGAGACGCGTCTTAAAACAAGGGGATACGGGAATAGCTCTAAAGCCTTAGTGACCGTCGCCTGCCCAGTAAGCTCCCACCTCCTGGGCTCCACAGCCAAGACCGCGTGCTTCCTGGGTGGCTGAGGCACCGGGTGAGGGCCCGGAGATTTGTATGTCCATTGTTGGTGCCTCCGCATAACCTCCAAGGATGCCCGGTGACCATGTTGCTGAGTCCAGCCCCAGGGCCAGGTGCTTGGAGACCCGGGTGCTCGGGACCGTGCTCAGCGTGCATGTCAGGGAGATGCTCCTTTGTGACTTGGGGAGGAAAGGTAAGGCAGGCGTTCAGGTGCATTGCCGGGCATTTGGGGGCGCCTGGGGATCTTGGTGCAGAAATAAGGGAGAACGGGTATTCCGCGCAGTGGACGGGGTGTGGAGGGAAGAGAGCAGGTGGTGCAGGGAGGTTGCTGTGGGCAGGACATAGGGCTTCAGGTCCTGAGCGGGGCCCCAGTTCTCAGCCAGCATCTCCAGGGAGGCGAAGGCCGTAGAACCCAGGACAGCCCTTCCCACCCGCCCTCTCGTCACGTGCACGGAAGGACCATGCGTGTTTACTGTCCAGTTCCCACCGGGCCTGCGTGGTGTTAGTTTCCTCTGTCACCGCAGCCCGTTCCGTCTGTCTGCTTCCTCCCCGAGGTCTCCTCGTGTGTTTGCTGATGCTTTACGTTCCTAAATAGGGAGAAATGCTTTTTATTCTGAAATCAGAGATAAGAGGCTTAAATGCCAATAAACGTTTTGAGGCTACACTATAGAGGGATTCTTCCTGGGGGGATGGTGAGGAGGGTAGCGACGTTGCCCTTCTGCGGGGGCGGGACCCTAGCCCCCCTTCTGGGGAGTGGCTGAGCCTCCTGCCAGGGGAGGTGCTCTGCTGTCTCAGAATATTTTGAAATTCTCAGTAAGTTGTGAACAAGGGGCCCTACCTTTCCATTTTGCTCTGGTCCCTGCAAACTGGGCAGCCAGTCCTACCGCCGAATAGAGAGGCCAGGAGGGAGGGTGAGGCAGGGAGACGGAACTAGGACACTGTGCAGCCTGACACCATCGCTGAGGCCAGCTCTGTGGACCCGCGGCAGACCGGGACAGGCGCGACCTTGGTTTGACACCCATCCTGTGCGTGTGGAGTACTTTCTAGCAAGACTGCAGAAACCGGCAAGTCTTAACTTTGTTTTACGATAACCTTGTTGTTAGAATTTTTTATTGGACTCATTTGAAGCACTTTCGTTCCCAGGGGATTTTTCTTAAATTGAGGTGTCACTGTTCTTCCTGCCTCACGTTTCCTACTAGGGATGTGCTGTAAGAGGGAGCTGGGGATGCTGTGGGAACGTCCAGGACGGAGGAACGTGGCTGCGTTAGCGGGAGTGCTGAGCAGAGGCGCGATGGGCGGAGGCCTGGACCCGGGCCTCGGGCTCCGTGGGAGGTGCGGCGGGGAGACGGCAGGCAAGGGGTGCAGCCCAGCAGGCCCAGTCTGTCAGCCACGTTGGGGAGGAGCTGGTGTTTGCGGAAAGGAGCCATAGTTTTTTAGCCAGACCCCGAGTTTGTCCTGTGCGGGGTCGTGGATGAGGCCCGGTGCCCAGGCTTAATCGACGTGCGTGGACGGGACACCTGCTCTGCGGGCAGAACGTCCCCAGTGGCCTGAGGGGCGGGGGAAGGAGGATGAAGCCAGGTCTCTGGCCTGAAGGACCCGGTTCCCCACATGGGGAGACAAAGCTCTCAGTGACTGAGGTTCAGTGGCAGAAAGTGGCCGTTGGTCCGAGTGTCAGAATCGGTGCCTGAAGGCCCCTGGGGCTCGGGAGAGACCTCAGAGCAGGTGGGACCTGAGCCAGCCTCGAAGGGGAGATGGGGTTACGGGGAGGGGCGAGTGAGAGGGGAACAGATGGCAGCAGAGGGCGGGGGCCAGAAAGCCGACTGACCGGGGAATAGGACCGGGGTGGGGTTAGGGGGAGATCAGCCCAGCCAGCAGGCGGGACCCAAGAGTCACTGGGGATGTTGGACACGAGGACCCTGAGGCCTGGGCCAAGGGCTTTAGCTCACAGGGTCGCCTGGATCTGTAGTCAGACGGTCCCTCATTTGGGGGGCGGTGGGTAGTGAGCTCAGCTCCTGAGTCCCGCTCAGCTCACCGCCGCCTCCTCACACTTGCTGTGGTTCTCAGGTGCTCAAGCAGTGGTGGCATCTTGGGGGTCCCGTGGTCGGAGATGGGGACCCCGTGGTTTATCGTAGCTGGTCTTGTGTCTGTGCACCAGGCCCTGTCCTGACATCTCACCAGCACTGGTTCATCTCATCCCCTCTTCCACCAGCACCCTGGATTCATTTTACCTCCATTTTGTCAGCGTGAGTCTGGAACTCGGAGGTTAAGTAACAGCCTCCAGGCCACTCAGGTGGCAAGTGATGGGCTCAGATGCCAGACCTTCAGATCGTAGCTCCTGGCCATGCCACCTCGGACCTCCAAGGGTCTCTGACCTATCCACACGCTTCTCTGGTTCCGGATAGTATGGGGGAAACCTAAAAGCACGTCCAAG
Organism: Aethalodelphis obliquidens; assembly: GCF_003676395.1. Classification (NCBI taxonomy): domain Eukaryota; kingdom Metazoa; phylum Chordata; class Mammalia; order Artiodactyla; family Delphinidae; genus Aethalodelphis; species Aethalodelphis obliquidens. The sequence continues at coordinate 33,796,755 of NW_020837969.1, forward strand.
GGGTGCAGACGGTTGGGAGAGGCCCCACCCGGGTGAGCTGTATAAATGTTCTTGGGAAGAAGGTTTTAAAGGAAGAGAAGGAAATTCATGAGCTCCTGGGGGAGACGGGCAGACAGCGGCACGGGAGGGGCCGCATCATTCAATTAAGGGGAGGGGGTCATGCGGGGCTGGGCGCCTTCAGCATGAAATGCTTTACTTGAACTGATCGGGGTGCGTTTCTTCTGAGACTCCTACAGCAGTGTGGAAGAGGGGTGGGAGCTGACGAGTCAGGAGAGAAGATGGAGTGCAGAAGAGCCAGTCGGGAGCTGTCAGGGAGCCGGGTGGTGGGCGTGTCCCGTGCTTAAGGGAAGAGACGGGGTTTACGGTCCTGTTTTCTTCTCCAACATACGCACTTTATGTGAGTTCTGGATTGGATGAAAGCCCACGGTGCCGGCAGTCCTGGGGGCCCCTGCCCGCCTTCTGATCCCAGCTTGCCTGCCAGCTCTGTTCCCGCTGCTTCTCCTGCCCTTCCCCCCCTCGCCCAGTGCCCAGCTCTCCTGCCTGCCCTGACCCTCCTGCTCCCCGTGCGCCATCCTCTGCACCCAAGGCCCTGCCCCCTGTAAGCCTTTCTGCAGTCTTCAGGTTCTTCCAGCCAGAAGTTCCCTGTCATCTTCCCGAGGCCGTGCGATGAGCTCGCGGACCCTTTTCCCTCTGTCACCCTTGGTTTATCAGACTCAGCTCGTCTTCCTCACCACATCCGGCAGCAGCCATGGGTGCACAGTGCTTTCCCTGTTCAGTGGCTGCAAGCCCTCACAGTGGTGTTTCCCATTCGGGAGCCTAGCCTGGCCAGAGTCTGACTCCCTCGAGGTACCCCCTGACCCCGCTGGCCCTGGGGTCTCGGCTTCCTGCTCCCCGTGCCGGGTGAGCAGCATGGGCCTGGGGCACCAGACTCGCGGCCCATTCAGCTCCTGTCTCTGAGTACACCCTGCCCGGTCCGTGTGTATAAGAGAGATGGCTCGAACCTTGTGGAAGAAAGTTTACAGAAAACCCAAGATACCCAGTTCTCACCTCCGCTCTTCAATTTCCATTGTAAATTAGCTGTTTGTGGGAGGATATTTTCCATCAAAACAATACCATAAAGAGTACTTGGGTTCCTGGGACCCATCACAAATCAGATTTAAACTCTAAACTCAAGAACATAAATGCCAGAGGTTGGGGATGAGTGGAGAGGACGTCTTTAGAAAGTTATCTTCATTTTCTGCCCTGGGTGTTACTAGTGCATTCTCAACAGAGTACCTAACACCAAAACCACTTTTAAGAAATGCTGTATTTTGCAGTCATTTTGGAATTACAGGAGAGTTGCAGGAACAGCGCAGGGTTCCCGCCTGCCTCTCCCCGGCTTCCCTGCGGTCAGTATTCTGCACGTGTGCAGGCAGCAGCCCTGGGAGGCAGCGCTGGTACGGCACTGTCTCCTCGGTTGTGCCTCAGCTTTGCTTCGTTTTTGTGTTTCTCCTGCCTGGTGTTCTCGGGACTGCTTAGCTGCGTGGTTTGGTGTCTGTCATTCATTTGGGGAGATTCTGAGCCAGTATTTCAGCCAGTCCTTCTTTGCCCCGTGCCTTTTGTCTCATTCTGGACTCCACCTGTGTGAATGTCTCACAGCTAGTGGATGTTCTGTTTCTTTTTTGTTTTCACTTTTTTTTCTCTTTGTGTTTGGTAACTTCCATTGACCCACCTCAAGTTAACTGATTCTTCCTCAGCAGAGAGACTACCCATCAAGGCGTTCTTTATGCCTATTACTGCGCTTTTAATTTCTAGCATTTCCATTTATTTCTGATCATTTCCATCTCTCTGCTGAAGTTGCCCATCTGATCGCATGTGTTGTCCACTTTTTCCACCTTTAACATATTAATCATCGCTATTTTAAATTCCCTATCAGATGACTCCAGCATCTGTGTCATCTCTGAGTCCGGTTCTGATGATTGCTTTGTGTCTTGGATTTTTTTCTCGTCTTTTCCAAACCTCATAACTTTTGTTGACTCTGGTGTAGCTAGTAGAGACTGAGATAAATAGTGTTTATGCCTGGAAATGGCGCACTTTTCCCTTTCCTGTGCCGTGTGTATGCATGCACAGGAGCAGGAGTGGGCGGGGCTTGAGGTTTGTGGTTGCTATGGTTACCCTCAGTGCATCCCAGGCTCCAAATTCCTCGGTCATACCTTGTGTTAGGGTGGAGGTGGTTCTGCCTGAGGGCTGTCCGTCCAGCCCTGTGACCCCTTGGGGAAGGTCTCCTTGTGCTCCTGTCCTGTCCCCTCCCAGCATTTCTGCTGTCACTTACTATTCAAGCTTGTTCGCTTACTGCAGGGCAGTGGGGAGTGGAGCTGTCTCTGATGTTCTGATTAAATCTCAGTCCTACCAGGTCTTTGGTTCTTGGGGTGTCTCCTGTCCCACCCCAGGAATAAGACTTTTTATTCCTCCCTCCCCAGCTGCAGGGAACTTTCACCAGTTCCTGAGGGTGAGAATGTTTGTTGCGCTTTCCCCAACAATAGGTTTTGGTTCCAGAGAGGGGGACAGGAGGAAAGGGCCCCCCGACATGGCTGCTGACCCCCGCCCCCGGGCCTGCACCTCGTGGACACTTCTAAGGCTCTGATTTTCTGTGAGTACCCGAGGAGGCTTCTGGAGGAAGAGCCGCGGGGGTACAGACCTATCCATTCTCTGGAGCCCCAGGGCGTCCCTGTGCCGCCAGCCTGTGCTCAGCCTTCTTTCTCCCACCCCATGTCCTCCGCCCCTCTGGGCCAGCGCTCCCTGCTCTCCCCTCCCTGCAGGCTCCTGTCTCTCCTCAGATTTGGGACCAGCCGTTTGTTCTGTGGCCTCAGCTCTCCGCGAAGTTCAGAAAAGTCCTGAATTTGAAGGGAGTCTGGCTCTTTTTCATTGTGAGCAATGTGTCTTTAAACTCATCATACCCTGGAGTGGAAGCAGAAGTGTGAAACCACTTTTTAAAATAATAATTTAAGATCTATTGATTACTTCATCTGCTTCCATTTCTCTATGAATCAGTAACCTCTTCTCACAGTCTGTTGATGGTTTCACCCATCATGCTCAAGCCAACAGTTTAAAAGCGCTGAATTGCATTGATCTCGCTGATGAGCGGGAAGTTTGGGACATCCCACACCTGGGTCCTCTGAGCGGAAACCTTGAATGCCGTGGTCTCTCCTCTGTGGCCATGAATCAGAGAAATGGCAGGTTGCTTAAGCCTATATGGTACCATATGTCTATTCTTTGAGTTTTAATGTTTCAGTGTTGGCCACTTGGATTTCTTCTATCAAATGTCACACGATCATAAAAAGTAACAGTATTGTGACAATCGATCATTTCCAAGCACACTTCCCCAAACTGGCGTGTGGAGCCATCCCTGCCTTCTGCGTTGTCAGAACTTGGGGTTACTGTTTTCCATCCCTTTCTGCCTTTCACCTTGGTCTGCCTGGGATCCCTGTCACCCTCCTGCTGGTGTTGATGCGGGTCCTGTGTTAGCTGGGTGGGGGGAGTTAAGGGGAAATGGGGGAAAGGTGCTGTCCTGTTCCCACATCAAACATTCGCCTTCTTCCTGCATTCCACCCTCTCCCACACGTCCCCGCAGGCCTGGGGACACTTTGGTGGCTGAAGCTGGCACTTGCCGCCCCACCTCTTTGTCACTCTACACAGACCATTGTTTAGGAAATAAAGCCAAGACTTGGAAGCGCTGGGAGGCTGTGCTCTCCCCTCTGTGTCCTGTCCTGCTGCTTCCTCTGGGGCTCTGTCCCTGGCTGTCACCTGGCTCCTTCCTTCCTTCCCTGCAGCCAGTGCCCCTTGTCCCCGGTCTTGTGGGGGAGGGAGGGATGGTCCCCTGTCCCATCCGATGTCTGTCGTGCTGACTTGGGGAGCCGTAACTGGGACTGGACCTCACGGCCGTGGACTCGGGCTGGTTCACAGCACTGGGTGCATCTCCGCAGGCGCGTGGTGGATCAGGGCCCTGTGGCTGGCCCGAGGACGTCACCACCACAGATCCTAGCGTTCCTGTGCCTTCGGAGCGATTTACACGTGCACTCTTGAACGCAGCCCACTTGTGGATAGGGGATCCCCCCCCGCATTTCCTTTGCCCTGTAAATGTTTCTGTCAGCAGCAGCCAGCGCTTCCTGCACTACAAGTCAGACCCCATCCGACTCACCCAGGGAAAGGGAGCATATGGGTGACAGTGATGAGATTCTCTTTTATATTTTGCTTAGAGTTGTAAGTGGTCACCAGGGTCTGTGAACCGTCTCCTCTCTCTCCATCTGTTCCCACCCAGGCTGCTGATCAGAAGTCGGCATCCGCAGGGAGATGAGCTGGAAGGGCCGCTGAGCCTTTGCCCGATGACTTTATTCTCATTGTAGGACTCACAGGAGCTGAGGTGGGGGAAGAGAAAACACCAAGGGGCGTGGCTCCATCTTGGAAGCGCTGGCCTGCGTCCTGCCCGGCTCTCCTTCTGCCCTCAGCCCCCCGTCTTTGCTGTGGACGTAGATGAAGGGAAGGAATAGACTTTTCTATCCTTGGAGGTTCCATTGGTTTATCAGTTGGTCTGGAAAACACGATTTTGTGAGGTTTCGTCACGTGCAGGTTCTTGTAGGGAGGATGCTGAAGGTAGAGGACAGAGCCGAGAGGAAATGAAGTTCCAGGAGGAAGTGATTATGTTCGGCGTGACCTGAAGCGTCATAGCTTCTTAAATGCAGGAATAGATGGGTAACGGGAGAGTTATGCTTTGAGGTTTTGAAAGACTTGGGTGTTCAGTCTGTTCATCCATTGGCCGTGCCCTCTGTGCCGGCATCGTCCATGCTAGGGGTGGACACAGTCACACGCCAGGTCCCTGCCCCTCACAGGCGATGACGGCAGAGTCACACCTTAAACAAGTGGTACAGGGGGGAGAGATTGGCCGTAGGTGGCGGGGTCAGAAAGGGCATCACGGAAAAGACTTTTGAAAGACAATTCGAGTTGTCTCAGGTCAAGGGCATGTGCTCTGGGGCGGGGGAGTGCTCCAGGCAGGGGGAGTGACATGGGCAGAACCCGGAGGCGTGTGAAAGCTTGGGGCAGTCGAGGACCTGCAGGCAGTCAGAGGATGCTGGAGTACTAAGTAGGAGGATGTTGGTCTGGGTGGGAGGAGGTGTGGCCAGATGACGACCCTGAAGGATTAGGACCAACATCATCAAGGGTTTATATGCATTTTAGAGTTTCTAGTTTAGCCTGCAGGCCATAGGCACTGTTGACCATTTTTAATAGTGGTTAGATTGGCTTTCCAGCTGGGTCACTATGACAGCAGGGTAGAGGGGATATTGGAGTGGGCTGGGAGTCACAGCAGGTTTGGGAAATAATTTGGCAGTTCCTCAACATGGGAAATGTAGAGTTACTGCATGACCCAGCAGTTCTACTCCTAAGTATGAACCCAAGAGAGAGGAGAGCATACATTCACACAAAAACGTGTTCAGGATAGCCAGATGGTGGAAACAACCCAGATGTCCACCTGTGGATGGACTGATAAACAAAATGTGACTTATCCATACAAAAGTATTTGCCGTAGAAAGAAATGAAGTACTAATACACGCTACAGCACAGATGTCCCTTGAAAACATGATGCTGAGTGAAGAATTCAAATACAAAAGACCACATATTGTATAATTCGCTTACATGAAATGTCCAGAACCACCTAATGGGTAGAGACAGGAAGTAGATTTTTGGTGGCCTAGGACTCCAGGTAGGTGGGTGGGTGGGTAGGTGGGGATGAGCAGTGACCACTAATAGGTACGGGTTTCCTTTCAGGGAGATGAAATGCTCTAAAATGAGATTGAGGTAGTGGCCACACAACTCTGTGACTATAGTAAAAACAGTGACTTGTGTGGTTGAAGTGGTGAATTGTTTGGTAGGTGAATTATATCTCAATAAAGCTACTTATAAATAAATAAAAATAAATATGACATAACCTCTGTCCTTAAAAGAACGTGAAGGCTGGGAGACTAATGACAAGGCATTATAAACAGTTGAGGTGGTGAAGGCTCCTGTACCGAGGCTGCAGCCGTGGGACAGGAAGGCGGGGCAGGGGGTGGGGGTGGGGGGGTTGTGGAGCTGAGTATGTTGGGAGGTGGTAACTCCTTGGGTCCAACCATAGAATCCTGGGCTCTTCCATAGGCATTTCTCCGGAGTGTGTAATGAACAAGCTACCAGGAGCATATGTACTTACATCATGGCTTTTTCAAAAGGGAGTTTAAGGCAGCAGTGGTATTTATTGATGTCAAACCTCTTTCCCCCATATGTAAGTGCTAAATCATGTCCTTCTTATATGAGACACTATTATGGGCAGACACTGGGCGGGGAAGTAGAACAGAGGCTGAAAAAGGAAGACCCACATCTTATTTTTACTATAAGTTTAATTCAACAGACAGAAATACAAAAAATCTCTGTTTACGTGTTTCTGACCATAGTCAACTGACTGCCTTAAAAACGAATTTCCAGTTTGGGAATCATCGTCCAAACACGCTGTCATTAGTCTGAGGCCAAACATTCAAGCATAAGAACCAAAAGCGTGTGTGCCATCGCTGGTCAGTGGCCATCAGCAGAGGCCTGGGAGCTGGGCTGCAGGGTGGACCCGCTGTGAGACCAAACCACAGCTGGGCCTCCAGCTGGTGTTGAAGGGGACAAAAGCCTTTAGGGCAAAACCTGGTCCAACTGGGGTGTCAGGCCCAATGCAGGCAAGGTTTGGCACCAGTTGGCATGGAGGCCCAAGCAGGGCGGGAGGTGCAGAGTTCAAGGGGCTCAACAGGGATAAAGGCCTGGGGTTCAGCTGGACACAGGGAACAGGCAGGAGATGCGATCTGAGTCAGGTCAGGAGCAGTGAGCTCGGCACCCTGGGACAGTTATTTATTCAACAAACACTTACTGAATGTCTACTGCGTGTCAGGCAGAGCCCAGGGGTATGTTGGCACAGTTCTCACGTAGATAATATTATGTTACTAAAATTCTCTAAATTTCTGGACATTTTCTTAGGGATTCTCACTAGTTACCAATGTTCCTAAAAGGCTGTAGTTTAAACATGTTATTATTTTCAAGTTCATGGCTGAACCTCAAATTATGAATATGTTGATGGTCAGTAAGTAGAGTTTATTAATAGTACGGAGTATACTTTGGCCTTCTCTACATGTTTAATGAAATCATTAATCTCAGTAACCTCTAGCCACAAACTAAATTGCACTGGAATTCATGAAAAATAGCAGACTGTGTGGCCTCACGTCAAGTGTGTGGGTATAAAAGTATGTCTTAGTACCCTTCAGTTATGTACCAGATTTATTCAGAATCAGTCATGTCCTTTGCAGATTATTGGATAACAGAGAGGCACACATCAAATGCTAAGGGTGAAATCTAAACAGACCCTGCTTTATTTGGCTAAAGGTACAATGAGCCTCATATAAGTTCTTGCTTAAACTTAAGTCCAGACAAATATTATGAAAGACAAATGCGCTAAAGATATGTACAGATCACAGAAGAAGAGACACGGGTGCCTGAAATACACATTAAAAAGTGAAAAACAGTTAAAAATGAAAACAAAAGTTGAATATTAAATTGCCATAATTAAAAAAATGGCAATACATGGCATTGGTGACGGTGAGGTGAGATGAACATTTATACCTAGTAATGTGAATATCTGTGGGTACAACCATTCTGTAAGGCGGTTTGTATCAAGAGCCTCTGAAACGTGCATACCTTTTCCCAGTATTTTCATTTCTGAAAACTTATTCTTGGTGAATATTTATATCAAGAATGTATGCCATAGAAATGGTTATAATAGTGAAAAAATAGAAACAACTCAGATGCCTGACGGTAGGAGACTGGTAAAATCATGTATCTTTAAAGTGGGATGTTGTACAGCAACTAAAAATCATTTATTCAGTAACTATTAAGTAAAATGGGGCAAAGCCTATGTCATGAGCAAAACTGTAATTTTAGCTGTGAAAGTAATGATAAAGGTTACACCTAACTATGTAAAGAAAAAAGATTAAGAGGATGAAAATGCTATATCAAAGCATTTATGGATTTATTCGCAAGTGGTGGAACTATAGGTGATGCTTTATTTCCAGATATTCTACTTTGACAATCTGTTGCTCTTATATTTTGCAAAAGGATATAGCAGTGCTTGAACGATGTTGACATGATTAAAAAAGAAAGTAGCGTTTGATCTCCTCAAAGTGACAAAATCTGGTGGTTGAAACAGACAGAGAATCCAAGGTGGTGGTGGTAGTGCATTTCTGTCCTGCTTCTGGAGACTCAAGAAGAGGAAAACACATTGTAGGTCGCTTCTCAGTCTTGACCAATCGTTACCCTAAATACCAAGCCTGAAGAAGACAGCCAGCCTGCAGAAGTGAGGGTCGTTCTTAGAAAGGCAATGGCCAGCCTCTTGGAAGAGGCTTGAGCACAGCTTCTTCGTGCCCTGAGTTCCGTGTCCATCCTCATTATGATGGATCGCAGGTGTCCAGGCTGGAGGGAAGGATTCGGCAGAGAGCCATATGTTCACCCTCATCACCAGCTCTGCAGGACGGTGGCCCTGGGTCCTGTGGCCCCTGGACAGCAGTTTGGTGGAGCCTGTGCTCCCGACATCCCCGCGGCTCTGGGGCTCTCCGTCCGAGTTCCTGTCCCCATGACGTCTTACTCTGTTATCTAACTTTCTTTTTTTTTTTCCGTATCAGACAAAATAGACTTTATTTTTTGTTGTTGTTGTTATTCTGTATACATAGCTGTTTCTTTTTTTAAAAAAAAAAACCTTTTATTTTATATTGGAGTGTAGTTGATTAAAAATGTTGTGTTAGTTTCACATGTGCGACAAAGTGATTCAATTATACATATACATGTACAGTATCTATTCTTTTTCAAATTCTGACTTTCTTCAAAGCCCTCCCAGGACTCCTGTGAGAGGAACAGGAGTTTCAAATGTCAAGAAGGAGAACAAAACACCTCTTCTTCCTCCTCTTGGAAAAAGACCTTACTGTCAATGGTGCCTTTTTTTTAAGCCTGTCTCTCCCCTTTCCCTTCTTTTCCAAAAATATGTCTTGCAGTCAGTCGGTTTGTGAAAGACAGCGTGAGCTGCGGCAGCCTCGCATATGTGGCTTTCCATCTGTAGCTTGGTGTGTATGATGTGCCATATATTTAGCTGCCTAAATTGGGACTGTTCCCTGTGCTGTTTCAAGAGTAGCTGGAAAGTCAGATGGGAGAGCAGGGCTACTGATGGGATTCGCTGCTGAATGCTGTTGGCTCTTACCTGCGAATCCAGAAGTTAGAGACATTTCGGGACATCAAGAGAGCAGTTGGCCCGTGAAGGCAGCTGGCCCAGGCGGTAACTAGTCCGTGGAGGCAATTGGTCATTTTCTGAGCTTGGCGCAGAATTTTGCGTCTGTGCCGTTCAAGTTGTGGACAGAGGCTTTGGGTAGAAAATGTGTGTAAGTGAATCATCACAGCTGAGAGATAACAGCTCTTCTTGGCCTCCCAAATGAAAGGTTCCTAGCGAAAAGATGGAAGGAGAGGGGTTTTGTTTGTTTGTTTTAAATTTGAAAGTAGTGATAATCAACTCTTTAATTGGGGTAGAGAAAGATGTCTTTGTCAAGGGAGCCAGCGGAAACCCAAGCTGGGGCATTTGGTGCTGACCCCATGCACTTCTCTTTCATAGCATTTGTGTCCTGTGATTGCTAAGTTTTCCCACTAGCCTGAGATGAGGGACCATTTCTCATACCACTTTCTAGCCCTAACACTAAGTGGGGTGCCTGGTACATAGACGCTGACAGGTGTTGGTTGAATGAGTAAATTAATTCACAGGAGCACAGGTAGAGGGATTAGCCTGCCCAGGAAGAAGGAGGACGCTTCCTTTGAACTGGAGGAGGGGGTGGCCCTGCAGTGTGATGAGTAAACTTTTGCTCATTTGATTTTTTTCCTCTGAGAGAGAGACTAGCAATTTAAGGTCTAAACACATAAAAGTAACCACTGTACTTACTATTCAATAAATGTTTGACAGTGATGATTTCATATGCACTTTTATTCTTCCATATCTCTATGTATTTGAGTGTTTAAAGTAGAAAGCTAATTTAATGTGTGTTTGGCATTTCTATTTTAGTAACCATCCTGGTTCTTGCCCTTGGTCCATCTTCCTTCTCTTCCAAGGATGCCTCACCCCGCTGCGATTCACAGCAGTCTCTTTGCTGTTAACCTGTCTTAGGTGACCTGGCATTCTCTTGTTCATCTCCATACTGCACCAGTAGGAGATGCATCTTCTGCCCTTCAAAGGGGGGCCAGTGTGGGCCAGTGTCATAACTGCATATAACTAATTTTTTACAATCTTGGTCTATGTAAAATGCAAACCTTCTCATTCTACTGTGACTCATGGGCAGGTAAAAGGGTTCTGTGCCCAATTCCAATGTGTGGGGTTTTTTTTTCCCATACATCCAGCAAGGAATTCTCCGACACCAGCTGGGCATCATAGAATTCAACTCAGTTCTGATACTTTCTACCTGGAGAGCTCATTGGATCCCACAGGTTGGGGGCTCAATCCCACAAGCCTGCCCCCTTCCGCAACTTCAGACGCCAGTCGAAACCCAGGTTACCATCTGTGCTTCCGACTGGCCAGCTATAGATTGGAGGTTCCAATGCCCCCACTGGGTTCAATTAATTTCCTAGAGTAGCTCACAGAACTCAGAGAAACATTTTACTTACTAGATGACTGGTTTATGATAAAAGGATATGATAAAGGATACAGATGAACATAGAGATTGGAGAGAGATGTAGGGCAGGATATGTGGGAAGGGGCAGAGTTTCCATGGCCTCTCTGGGTGCCACCTAGCATCTGTACCTGTTCGCCAGCCTGGATGCTCTCTGAACCCCCATACGTTTGGGATTTTTATGGAGGCTTCATCACACAGACATGATCGATTATTAACTCCATTTCCAGCCTTCCTCACTTCTCAAGAGAATGTGGAGGTGGAGCTGAAAATTCCATGCTTCTAATCATGACTCTGTCCTTCCGGTGACCAGGCCCCATCCAGAAGCCCACCCAGAGTCACCTCATCAAAACAAAAAACACTCATGTCACCCAGGAAATTCCAAGGGTTTGAGGAACTCTGTGCCAGGAACCAGGGCAGAGACCAATATGTATTTTCCATGATCTCACAGTGGGAAACATGTATTGATATTAGACTATCCCATCCCTCTGCTGTCTTCTTTCATAAGTATGGCTTTGGAGTCGAGATGCCTGGATTTAAATCTCAGCTGAAAGGACTTCCCTGGTGGCGCAGTGGTTAAGAATCCGCCTGCCAGTGCAGGCGACACGGGTTCGAGCCCTGGTCTGGGAAGATCCCACATACTGTGGAGCAATTAAGCCTGTGTGCCACAACTACTGAGGCTGCGCTCTAGAGCCCGCGAGCCACAACTACTGAGCCCGCGTGCCGCAACTACTGAAGCCCACGTGCCTATAGCCCGTGCTCCACAACAAGAGAAGCCACCGCAATGAGAAGCCCATGCATCACAACCAAGAGTAGCCCCCGCTGGCTACAACTAGAGAAAAGCCTGCGTGTAGCAACGAAGACCCAACGCAGCCAAAAGTAAATTAATTGATTAATTTTTAAAAAACTGTTAAAAATCTCAGCTGAGCCATCTAACTAATTGTACCTGTAGACGTACAGACAGAAACCACTCTCGTTTCTCTTATCTGCACAGTGGGCATTACTAATACCTCATGAGATTGTTGCAAGGAATATATGGGTTAATACACATAATGCTTTTATAGTGGCCCCTGGCACAGTAAATGTTAATTATTATTACTGCTTTTGCTATTTGTTGGTAGGCCTGGGGGAAGCATTTTTATAGCCCCAGAAATTTCTTAGACTCCTTCCCTGGTTTCTCATACCCTCCTGAATTATAGTTGATTTTCTCTAAGACGCCATTGAGATAGTGGTGAGTTCATTTCCCTTTCCTAACTCATCTCCAAAATATCATTTAGGGCTTCCCTGGTGGCGCAGTGGTTGAGAATCTGCCTGCTAATGCAGGGGACACGGATTCGAGCCCTGGTCCGGGAAGATCCCACATGCTGTGGAGCAACTAAGTCTGTGTGCCACAACTACTGAGGCTGCGCTCTAGAGCCCGCGAGCCACAACTACTGAGCCTGCGTGCTGCAACTACTGAAGCCCACACACCTATAGCCCGTGCTCCACAACAAGAGAAGCCACCTCAATGAGAAGCCCACGCATCACAACCAAGAGTAGCCCCCGCTCGCTACAACTAGAGAAAAGCCTGCGTGTAGCAACGAAGACCCAACGCAGCCAAAAATAAATTAATTGATTAATTTTTAAAAAACTGTTAAAAATCTCAGCTGAGCCATCTAACTAATTGTACCTGTAGACGTACAGACAGAAACCACTCCCGTTTCTCTTATCTGCACAGTGGGCATTACTAATACCTCATGAGATTGTTGCAAGGAATATATGGGTTAATACACATAATGCTTTTATAGTGGCCCCTGGCACAGTAAATGTTAATTATTATTACTGCTTTTGCTATTTGTTGGTAGGCCTGGGGGAAGCATTTTTATAGCCCCAGAAATTTCTTAGACTCCTTCCCTGGTTCCTCATACCCTCCTGAATTATAGTTGATTTTCTCTAAGATGCCATTGAGATAGTGGTAAGTTCATTTCCCTTTCCTAACTCATCTCCAAAATATCATTTAGGGCTTCCCTGGTGGCACAGTGGTTGAGAATCTGCCTGCTAATGCAGGGGACACGGATTCGAGCCCTGGTCTGGGAAGATCCCACATATCACGGAGCAACTAAGCCCATGAGCCACAACTACTGAGCCTGCGCATCTGGAGGCTGTGCTCCGCAACAAGAGAGGCCACGACAGTGAGAGGCCCGCGCACCGTGATGAAAAGGGGCCCCCACTCGCCACAACTAGAGAAAGCCCTTGCACAGAAACGAAGACCCAACACAGTCAAAAATACATAAATTAATTAATTAAAGTACCCTTAATTAAAAAAAAATCATTTAATGCAAGCAAAATTAAAAGTTTTCCAGTGAAGAGGTTTTGAAAAGTTCTCTTCACAAAGTTAGAGTTCTCATCTAACCCAGTGTTAATATTATGGTTATCAGTGGTCATCTTTAAATGTCAGTAGTATCCTAATCATAGTTTTGTGCATCAGAATCTATTGAAGTAAGAGGGTGTCTCTTGGGAAAGGTGTAATGTGGAGAATTGTGGATCTCGGATGATTATCAATACATTGATCTCAGCACATCCTCGAATGTGAGTTTGCGTTCTTTGTCATTTCTCTCTTGGGGCAGCTGTGTTCCATTCTCAAACCCCAAGCCTCCTGTCGCTGGAGAGCCCAGTGATTTCGCGACCCCTGCAGGATCTTCTGGATGAGAATCCTCTTAGGAGATGGTGGCAGAAGAGGGGTCTCGCGGTTGGCATGTGAAAAGGCACTTCTGTGCTGAGAGCTACTGTCAGCAGCGGGCGTGGACCACGCCCTGTAGCTGAAGCTGCAGGCAGATTTGTTAGTGCTGTGGCTTCTTGCCTGTTGGAGTTTATGAGTAGCTGAGTCTTTCAAAGCCTGACCATTTTTCTTGTCTGGAATTTCACCCATTAGTCTTACTGACTTTCCATTCACCGTGTTCATTGCGATTAGATGCTCCTTTCTCTGGCCCCAGACTCGTGTGTTCCGCCTGTTGAACTCGGTGCAGGTTCTGCCATGGCGGCCCCTCCTCCACGGGGGGCTGTGTCCAGACCTCTCCGTCATGAGACTGGGCGGCCAGTGCTCTTGGGATCTGGGACCAGTGGGACCAAGCCAGAGCAGAAATAAAGTAAATTCATTCTTTTATTTCAGTACCCCACAGCTACCGTGGGGAGGTGGAATGGTCATAACTTCGGGGTGTCGGTTGGAATGAAATTGTTTGTCTTTCTAAAGCAATACTGTGTTTAAGATACAGTTTATTTCATAGTACTTTTCAAGTATTAACCTGATAGATAAGTCTCTGGGGCAGATGATGGGTAAATGTTAAAGCACAAAAGCCTTTGGAAATAAAATTCAAGCTCTTCAGAGTTGTCAGCCTGAGGGGAAAATATGAGGTAATAACTTCAGAAAGGAAGCATCATGTAGAAGTGTGAGTTGGCACCTGAATATAGGTTAACTTTCTCCCCCAGAAATAATGGTGAAAGGATTTCTCTTTACCCTGGCTTCCTGATGCAGCGTGGTAAATCCTGAGACGTTCGCACAGGCGTTAAACAGCAGACAGCCTTCCCACTCCCGTTCATCCCGCGGCATCACTGGGCGCCTGCTGTGTGCCAGGCACCATCCCAGGCACTGGGGGCGCAGAAGTGGAAACCCAGACACGGAGCCTGGCTCGTGGAGTTTACGTTCTAGCTGGTGAAGAGAGTCAAAGTAAACCTAAAGGAGCAAATTATGCGGCAAGAGTAAAGACAGGCCCCTCTATCGGGGAAAAATAAAGGAGTTTAAGAGGAGTGGGGGGCTGCCCGGGAGAGCTCTGCAGTCTGAAATAAGGCGGTCAGACGAGGCCTTGCTGAGCCGGTGACAGGTGGACAGAAGCGTGCAGAAGGCGAGGGAGCTGGTTTTCCACGTACCTGGAGGGAGAGGGGTCCAGAGAGGACAGGCGGGGGTGCTGGCGCTGCCCGGTGCCCGGGAGGGAGGTGTGGGCAGCCGGCGAGCCAGCACCGGGCAGAGCTGCGCGGGAGGAGAGAGGAGATGGAGCCGGGGGGAGGGTGTGTGCGCCGCATCTCACGGACCGTCGTGGGGACTTGGCTTCACGTGCCTCGGTGAACTGGGGAGAGCCGGCTGGCTCTCAGCTGAAGGGTAGCACGGTCCCACTTGAGTTGTGGAAGGGTTATTTTGGATCCTGTGTTGGGAGTAGACCGTGGGGTGGGTAGAAGCCAAAGACCCGTCGGGGGCTGTCACAGGGACCGCGCACAGGTGGAGTGGTTGGACCAGGGTGGTGACGGGAGCTGGTTGACAGTGGTCGGATGCTGGGCGTATTTTGAGCGTGGAAGTGGCTCATTGGCCGGAGGATTGACGAGCAAAATAGGGGAGTCAGGGATGGTGCGGGGACTTCAGCCTGAGCATCCGGAGGGCACGCTGCAGTTGACGGAGATGGGCCGACTCTGGGCAGAGCGTGTGTGTGTGTGTGTGCGCACGCGTGTGCGCTCTAGTGCATATGTGTGTATGTTAGGGGGAGAAGAGGGGTCTGTTTTGCAACTTGCAGATGTCTTTCTCGTGTCTAAACTACATGAAGCTTGTTTTTGAGAAAATGATAAGAAACGTACTCTGATAATAGATTTCCTGAACAAGTACACACACGCGTGCACACACATGAAGCCCGATATGTTCAGGGAAGGTAGAGCCCCGTGTAACTGATGGTGGTCATTGTTGACCCCAGGGCTGCACGACAAGTACCATAGATGGGGGAGGGGCTTAAACATCAGATGTTCATTTTCTCACAGGTCTGGAGGCTGGAAGTCCAAGATCAAGGTGTAGGCAGGGTTGGTTTCTTCTGAAGCCTTTGTCCTTGGCCTCAGGCTGCCACCTACCCGCCCTGTCCTCACACAGTCTCTCCTGTGCACACACATTTGTGTTGTCTCTGTGTGTCTTAATCTCTTCTTTAAGGGCACCAGCCTCTCTGTAACATAATCACTTCCTTAGAGGTCCTGTCTCCAAACACAGTCACATCCTGAGACACCCGGAGGTGATTAGATATGAATTTTTGGAGGACAAAGTTCAGCCTATAACGTTGGTCATCTTTGGTATCTGGAAATCTGAAGGCATGTGGTTAGACTGTCTTGCAGCTGGGAGAAATGACCCCTGGAATGAGAATGTCAATAATATTCCTTATGTTAAAGGACAAAGCATTGAAATAAATGCTCTTGCTGCATGTATTCATCTCACTCGCTCAGCACTGTATTAAGTACGTCTGACGAGTTAGGCATCGAAACAGAGATGAATGAGATAGTGCCCCTTGTCCAGATGGGCAGCCAAGTCCACAGTGATCACTGACAGTGGCGAGATTCCATAGAAGGAAGGCCACCAAGCCCACTCCTGTAGGGGGTGGGGAGGACTGGCTCCTGCAAGAGATACTCTGTGCTGAGTCTTGAGGGATGAATGGGAGCTGGGTGGGGACTGGGGGAAGGCAGACTGGAGGTGGGGGGCCAGGGCCAGTGTGGAGATATTCAGAGCCCTGGGGACAGGCAGAGCTGGGTGAATTCATGGGCTGGAACCCATTTTGACTGGAGCTTTGGGTTGGGGTCAGGTGTGTTGAGATCAGGCTAGAAACATCACTGAGAACCAGATGACCAAAGTGCCTTAGCTTTACATGCCTGGGAACTTGACCTTGATGACACTGGAAAGCCACTGGACGGGGCTAAACAGAAGGGTGACACTGTCAGAATTTAGAAGTATCACTTGGCTGCTGTGTGGAGGATGAATCAGAGGGACTCAGCCCAGTGGGACAGAGATCTGTTGTAGTGATTTGGGGCTGGGATGATGCCAGCTGATCTGCGCTAGCAGAATTGGTGATATGAGATGTGGACGGTTCCAGAGATGGTGATTGATTCCATGATAGTAATACCCGACATTTATCTGAAGCTCACTGTGTGCCAGGCAGGGCGTAGAGAGGGAGGGGTTAAGGTTGAACCTCAGGTTTGGGCAGCTCTTTTAATGCTGGTGCCATTCACTGCTCCTCAGAAGAGGGAGAGCAAGGGGAGACGGTCAGCCCAGCTTTGGTGGTGACTTTGAGGTGTCTCTGGGACCCGTGAGGGGAGATGGTCAGGACTGTTGGAATATGGGTTTGGAGCTCTAGACAAAAATCAGGTCTGGAGCTACAGAGGTGGGACTTACTAGGGTGTTGATGTCTATCCAATCTATGGAGCGGAGTGAGATGCTCTGGTGAAATACCTGAGACCAGAAGTCTGGGCACCCAAGACCCACACTGAGTGACCAGCAGAGGGAGGGCACCTGTGCAGGAGGCTAGAAAGGAGCAGCCAAGGAAGTTGGCAGAAAACCAGGAGAATTTGGTACCTTGAAAGCCAAGGAAAGGAGGCAGTTTTTGATGGAGAGAGTGGGCATTCTTGTGGGATGCTGGTGAGAGGCAGGGCAAGATAGGGACTCACAGCATCCCTGAATTTGCCCCAGGAGGTCACCGATGCCCTGGGCTAACAAGAACGTTTTCAGTGGTGTGGTGGGACAGGAATAAGATCGCAGTGGGTGGAGGAAAGGGAGGGGAAGAGATGGAATCCTCGGACACAGACATGGTCTGGAGCGGCTCTGCCAGCACAGTGGCCACTCACATATGTGGCTACTTCAAATGAAAGTTAAGATGCTATCAGATTAATATTCAGTTTCTCACTTTCACTAGCCACATTTCAAGTCTCCAGTAGCCATCTGACAGCACAGATTCAGAACATTCTCATCATCGCAGAAAATTCTGTTTGACAGTCATGGTCTAGATGCTGAGCAGTGAAGGGGTGGAAAGAAATGGAGCAGTGGCTGTTCTGAGCTGTGTGTGTGTGTGTGTGTGTGTGTGTGTGTGTGTGTGCGTGTGTGTGTGTGTGCGTGTGTGATGAGAGAGACATAAGATACTTAGAGCTGGGTGGGAAGGAGCTCATGTGTGAAATATATGTTTGCCTCTGCCCCATCAGGCAGCTGTAGTGAATAGAAAAAAGATCCCCTCTACTCCTGCCAGCATTGTGATACCCTTAGAAAATTATTTTGAATACTTCTAGGTGTGTTTAAAAGCTTACTTGGGAAGAGAAAACACGGTTTTATCCCTGTACCTTGATAATTTTTAGCTTTGCATGTAAAGCGGGGTTGGTACCTGTCTGTTGACTTAAACTCTGAACTCCTCCTGGGGCATTGGTGCTGGGTGACATACTGCACGGCGTGATCACATGGCGTCGTGTGCTGAGTGCGTTCTGTCCTCCAGCTCCTGAGCTGGGCGTTGAGGACGTGGAAATGAATTTTGACCATAGGAATGCATGTGCGTCCCCAGTTTTGCACTCTCTGTCCCCAGGGTGGTTCCCAGGTCCACTTGGGTGTTGCCCTATGCCATAGTTGGGGGTCTAGAGACCTATGATGTTACATCCCTGACTACATGGCAACCCCTAAGGTCACCCCTGTCCGCACATGTTTCCTGAGCTCCGGCTAAGTGCCTACCTGTTTACTTCTCAGCCCCGGACCCTCCAGACCACAAAGTTTCAGCATCGCTGCTCTTCGCTAGGTTTGTATAAAATATACTGCTTATTTCCTAATCAGAATTAGAGAAGGAGGCAACTGAAATATGCACTGCTGTAGGTATTTATAATTCGAATTTGAGAAAATAAGCCTGCTGTCCTGAGAATTACTCTTTAAGGCTCTGCTATCAGGTATCTGTCGTTCCTTTGTTTACATCACTCCTGCTTTTATATATATATATATAAATTTCTTTATTTTTATTTTTGGCTGCATTGGGTCTTCGTTGCTGTGCGTGGGCTTTCTCTAGTTCTGGCGAGCGGGGGCTACTCTTGTGGTGCGCAGGCTTCTCATTGCAGTGGCTTCTCTTATTGCGGCGCACGGGCTTTAGGTGTGTGCAGGCTTCAGTAGTTGTGGCTCGCGGGCTCTAGAGTGCAGGCTCAGTAGTTGTGGAGCATGGGCTTAGTTGCTCCGCGGCATGTGGGATCTTCCAGGACTAGGACTCAAACCCATATCCCCTGAATTGGCAGGCGGATTCTAAACCACTGCACCACCAGGGAAGTTCATGCGTGCTTCTTTAAGAGCTTCTTTATAGCTGTGGCCCTTGAGGTGTCTTATTCTGTGTCAGTGACAGCTGTGATGACCTCCATTCTTTTTTTTTTTTGCGGTACACGGCCCTCTCACTGTTGTGGCCTCTCCTGTTGCGGAGCACAGGCTCCGGACGCGCAGGCTCAGCGGCCATGGCTCACGGGCCCAGCCGCTCCGCGGCATGTGGGATCTTCCCAGACCAGGGCACGAACCCGTGTCCCCTGCATCAGCAGGCAGACTGTCAACCATTGCGCCACCAGGGAAGCCCATGACATCCATTCTTATTGGAACGGATGGGACCCTGGGCCCAGAAGACAACTTTTGCACAAGCTTTACAGATGGGTCCCTGTCCTGAAGGATATTTTTTCCTATCTCTTCCCAACTGCATCTCTTCACCATGACAACCCACATCCCATAGTAGCCATCATGCATAAGACTTTTACCCTGCGGGGCTTTCATGCTGAATTCCATGTCTAAACACCATCAGACAAGCCGTCTCCAGGCACTCATGGTGTCCTTGTGCCCCCAGGGTTCCCCTCCATTTCTTCTCACAGAAATGTCCACCATTCACACACTGGCAACCTAAAGTGGATTTTATAAAACGGGGAAACCCGGGGCTTCTCAAGCCCCTTATTGTTACACACGCGGTGAAGATACACAGCGTACTGAACAGCCATTTTAAGGAGATGACAAGCAGTGAGGGCAGGAAGCTCTTCTTGGTTTCGGGGTTGTTCACACCAGTTCACGTGAACACCAGGCCTCCAAGGGATGAAACCTCTGCCACATCAGGCCCCTGCAGCCGGGATGCTCCTTTCCTGGTGCAGTTTAGAGTGAAGCGTCAGAGTGGTTCAGGGTGGAGAAGGGGGCATCGTTCCTGTCCTTACTCACCTCCTAGAACTGCTCTGCAGTGCAGACCCTGCTCCTGCGATGGCCTTGCTCCATTTGGAAATCACTGGCTTGTGGAAGCACTGACGTCATAGTCCCTAAAGCAGTGCTTTCCAACCCTGGCTGCACATTGCAATCTCTTGGGGAATCCAGGGCACGCTACAGACTAACTAAATCGGGATCTCTAGGGGCGGGGTGTGGGCATTGCTGTTTTTAAAGCTCCCCGGGTCACTCCAGTGTGCAGCCGTTGTTGTGAACCGCTGCCTTGAAGGAGTCGCCAGCCCTAGAGCTGGAACATCCTCCCAGGTAATAGTTCTCAAGCCTGTGCCCGTTTGGGGGCTGGTCTCTGGAAGTTGTGATACTCTTTGTGGAACATTATGAAATATATTTGACCTTCTCTCTGTAACTAGCACATGACCTTCATTTGGTCCTTTCCTTCTCCCCAAATAATACTCTAGCTAACACTTACTGAGTGCTTCAAGCATTTTGTGTATTAAGTGCTCTATGTGTACTTCAGTCCTCACGAGGACCCCATGAGACAGGTCTTATATTACAGTCCTGCGTATTTACAAGCGAGGACACAGAGGCAAAGAAGGCTTCAGTCGCTTACCCAGGATTACAGAGCTGGCACTTGAACCCAGGTGCCCTGGCTCTGGGGTCTGCACTCCTGCCTCCTGCCTCTCAGTCCACGGAGAGAAAGCCAAGCACTGATTCATTCAGTAGGCATTAACAGAGCCCCTACAGTGTGCCAGGCCCTTACTCATACTTTTCATTGTCGTGAACTAGGGGTGGCCTAACAGATAACAGACCTGTGTGATGCTGTCAGAAAAAAATGACTTAAAATCAATTTCAGAATAATTATTCTTGGTTGATGTCCTATAACACCAACTCTTCTATATCTAACAACCTCAAACAGCAAGTTAACTATCTAATTGAATGTACTTTGTTTTACTTTCTTTGAGATGCCCTCTTTGACCCGTGGATTATTTAGAAATGTGTTGTTTAATTTCCAAGTGTTTAGTGATTTCCTTGTTTTTCTGTTAGTGGTTTCTACTTTGAATTCATCATGATCAGAGAACACACTCTGTATAATTTCACTTCTTTTAAGATTGCTGGTTTGTTTATGGCCTAAGATATAGTCTGTCTTATTGAACGTTCCATGGGTGCTTGGAAAATATGTGTATCATGCTATTGTTTGGTGGAGTATTCTATATACGTCAGTTAGATCCTGTTGCTTGACTGTATCGTTCACACCTTCTGTACCTCTTTTTTTTTTTTTTTGCGGTACGAGGGCCTCTCACTGTTGTGGCCTCTCGCGTTGCGGAGCACAGGCTCCAGACGCGCAGGCTCAGCGGCCATGGCTCACAGGCCTAGCCGCTCCGCGGCATGTGGGATCTTCCCGGACCAGGGCACGAACCCATGTCCCCTGCATCGGCAGACGGACTCTCAACCACTGCGCCACCAGGGAAGCCCTGTACCCCCATTTTTTTTTCTTCTGTATCCTTTATGATTTTATGTCTAGTAGTTCTATTAGTTGCTGACAAGGGGATTGAAGTCTCCAATTATAATTGTGGAATTGTCTGTTTCTCCTTTCAGCATTATTTGTCTTGGCTCTATGTATTTTGAGGCTCTGTTGTCTGGTGCGTATGTAATTAGGGTCATTGTGTCTTCCTGGTGGATTGATGCCTTTATCATTTTATAATGTCCCTCTTTGTCTCTAGGATTTTCTTTGCTCTAAAGTCTACTTTATCTTATATGGCCACTCCTGTTTTATTAATGTTTGCGTGGTACATCTTCCTCCACCCTTTTTCTTTCAGTTTATCCATGTCATTTGTCAAATTTGAAGTGAGTTTCTTGTAAACAACTGGAGTTGTGTTACGTTTTTATTAATCCACTCTGCCAATCTCCTTTTTAAAATTGGTATATTTAGGCCATTTAGACTTGAGGTAATTATGATGTGTTCAAGTTTGTCTCCCAGGTTAACAGTTTACGTAACCAGGGTACATTTTCTTCAGAGATCTCACCAAGAGATGAAATTAACAACAGCTGTCAGTGGGTACTTGACCAAGGGATCTTTGTTTATTTGCATGATTATTTTATGGCCAAAGTAAAAGTTTGATGTCACCCTCTTGAACAGTTTTCTAAGCTAAATTTATTGAGATCACACTTAATTGCATGGGGTTTTAGCATCTCAGCTAAACTCAGCTAATGCCCATTGGTTCACGTGTTTGGTGGACCCAGAACTTTCTTCTGAGGAATATTTGGTCCCATCTGGGGACTCCCTGTGTGCAGCTCCTTGCTGAGGTCAAGTGGCCGTCTGTTCTGGTATGTGCCCTGTGTGTCATAGGGGGATGTCAGTAATACTGCAGTCATGGTGGCTGACAGTGTTTGCATCTGCTCGTGGTGACCAGCATGGTGTATTTTCGTGTCTGCACGCCCTTATCAGTTGCTCTCACTCCATTATTACTGCTGCATTGCAAACTATCCTAGAATTTAGTGGCTTTTGATCCCCATTTTCACATACTGACAGATTCTCTGGGTCCAGAGTTCAGAAAGGAGCCAGTGGGGACGACTGTCCCTATTCCAGCTCCTCTGGGGCCACATCTGGGAAGGTGGGAAGGTTGAGGTGACTCAACCCTTGGGAGACAATCACCCAAACGTATCTTCCCTTGCAAATCTGGCAGCTGCACTGTGGTGGCGTGAGCACCAGGACAGTCCCTGGAGCTAGGCGACCCTGGGGTAGTTGACCTCTTACGTGGTAGTCTGGGCTGTGGGAGAAAATGTTCCAGAAAACAAGTAGCAGCTGCATCACTCCACGGTCCTCTCTTGGACAAAGTAGCCACAAGCCCACTCAGATTCGAGGGCATGGGCCCTCCCTTGATGGGAACCTTGTCAGATAATTTGGGGGTCATGACATACTTGAGAAAAAATATTTATGGAGTACTGCCACCTAGATAGGTTAAGTGGTATCTGTTCTTTTACATTCTCTAAGTTAAAAAAAATTTATATTAACTATCATTTGAAGACTGCATAGCCTAACAGACCACCTTGTTTTGATATGCTGTGGAATTACTTTATGCTTGACTAGTAGGTCAGTTTCAGGCTATGTGAGTAAGGTTGCTGTAGGAATTCTCTAGAGGTTCATAACCCTAAGATGTGTTTCGCTGGGTTTATTGTGATTTCACGGACACAGTGAGTCATGTGCTGTTTGTTGTGTGTCCTGTGCAGTTGGAGAAACTGAAGCTTTGAGAATTGACTTTGTCCAAAGTCACAGAGCAAGTTAGTCGCTGACTGGAATTAAATTCAGTGTCTTTTTCTCCTGGGGGCAGTGTCTGTGTAAGAACGTCCCTGGCTCTTTCATCTAAGGTGTCCCTTTATGACGTGCCACCCCACGGGGTGATGGACACATAGCTCGGCGTTCTGAGCAGATTGTTTTACTAAATGGGAGGTTCCTATTGGGTGACAGACTTCACAGCTCCCAGTGGTTGGTGTTCCATTAGTGTGCTGTTCACCCCAGAGGAGAAGCATGTTCACTTCTTCACAGTGTGCGTTTCCCTGGTGATCAAGCTGAGGCGTGTGTCCATGTCTGTTTCTAAGGATGGGGAAGAAAGTGGGGCATAGGATTCATTCTTCTAAAAGAAAGCTAATCTCAACGGGGTTTTCTTCACAACCTGTTATGGTGATTAGGACATACTTTTTTACAGTTTAGGATCGAGATTGTTATATTTTAGCTAGAATGATTATCAAAAAGTAAAAGAAAATCCACAAACCAGGATCCAAGCAAAACCAATAACCTGTGTGTTCATCTGGGGACCCACCTGGACCCTCTCCCAGCCTTAGGACTGTCCGAAGCTTTCTGCATGGACACGTCCACCTCCTCTCCGTTACTCAGTCCCCACATCTCCTGGACAGAGCCAGGGGCTTCTCACCGCCACCCCCCACCCCTGACCACAGTGCTCTCCAGGCAGGCCTGGGTCTTATTCATCTTCATGGCTCTAGTCCGTTACTGTGATGGAAGGTGCGTATCAAGGGACCGTGGAGTGAAGGAGCGACTGGGTTGATGGTTCACAGAAGCATAACCCATCACTCACTAGCCTCTTGCCTTTCCTTCTGCCCTTGTGGCCCCAGTGTTTGCAAGAAATGATTCATTATTCACATTTCATTTAAAATACTGCTAAAATTTGGGCCATAGCTCCAAACTCTCTCATGTTATGAAGGAGATGTTCAAATAGAAAAAAAAAAAAAAGGGGGGATTGGGGTCTGAAAAGTGCTTTCTTTCCGTGTTAGTTTTCCAGGCAGTTGTGGCCTCAGTTCCTCTCCCTTTCTGTGACCCTGGAAGCAGCAGGGGTCGCAGGCCAAGCCGTGCTCTGGGGCCTGCTCCATGGGCCTCTGATCACGGCCCCCTCCCAACAAAGCTCCATTGATTCAGAGCATTATTATTTATTGCAATGGCTACTTCTGGTGTTTACTGTCTAATGTTGGTACCAGTTTGGGGGTAAACCAGTGGTTCCCCAATTTAATAGGTCTGGTGGGGGGGGCCCAAGAATCTGCCTTTTCTAAGGCTGACCAGTTCCTGCCAGCAAGGACAAATGCAGGTGGACCAGTGTCTGTTGTGGTGGAAAATGGTGACCTGTGTGCCAGGCCTTCTGATTCTTTTACTCTTCCGCTTGCTGTGGTTGATCTGTCTTGTGGCAGTTCCACAGAAACATGCATGCTTTCGCCCAGATAGCCAGTGGTTCCGTGTTACAGCCTATCTGTAAAGCTAAAGTGAATTCTTACCACTGACTAATTGGATAAGTTAGCGAAATAAAATAAATGCTTACAGGAGGTCCAACTTAGGATATTCCCTGAGGCACAAAGCAGTCAACATGGATGCTTTGACCTTACCCTGTGATTCGATTTTTAAGACCAGGAAGTAAGAGCTTGGTCTCGTGAAGTATCTTGTTTAAAGTGTTGTGAAGTGAGTGTGAAGCCAGGGTTAGACCGGGGTCTCTGGCTTAGGTGCTGTCAAGCACAGCAACTGTCAGGACAGCTTGAGGCCTGGACGTGTCCACAGCGGGAAGGAGGCTGCTCTAATTGTGTTGATGATGGAAGGGGTGTAGGCATGCTACGGTGCAGGGTGGTGCTAACCACCTCTGTGTAGGGGTGTAGTCAGATAAAGCGTTGTGGTATCTGATAACTACAGGTCAGTGATTTGAAAATTCCAGTTGATATTATACATTAGAAATGGGTTTCTCAAGCAACGGGTAAAAAAATTCTGTTGCGATATTGCTAAGAATGTGCCTTGACTCAGATTTTATATATGCTAGCTTGTATATCACCAGGCCTTTTACCAGAATATCAAGAATCCTGGTCTCCTACAGATGGCCAAAAGGCACATGAAAAGAGCTCAACATTGCTAATGATTAGAGAAATGCAA
The DNA here is from genome assembly GCF_003676395.1 of Aethalodelphis obliquidens. NCBI lineage: Eukaryota > Metazoa > Chordata > Mammalia > Artiodactyla > Delphinidae > Aethalodelphis > Aethalodelphis obliquidens. The sequence goes on from NW_020837969.1 coordinate 33,821,872, forward strand.
ATCAAATCTACAATGAGGTATCACCTCACACCAGTCAGAATGGCCATCATCAAAAAGTCTACAGATAATAAATGCTGGAGAAGGTGTGGAGAAAAGGGAACCCTCCTACACTGTTGGTGGGAATGTAAATTGGTGCAGCCACTATGGAAAAACAGTATGAAGGTTCCTTAAAAAACTAAAAATAGAACTACCATACGTCATATGGTAGTATATGCCACTACTGGGCATATACCCTGAGGAAACCATAATTCAAAAAGAGTCATGTACCACAGTGTTCATTGCAGCAGGACATGGAAGCAACCTAAGTGTCCATTGACAGATGAATGGATAAAGAAGATGTGGTACATATATACAATGGAATATTACTCAGCCATAAAAAAGAATGAAATAATGCCATTTACAGCAACATGGATGGACCTAGAGATTAGCATACTAAGTTAAGTCAGAGAAAAAGACAAATATCATATGATATCACTTATATGTGGAATCTAAAAAATGATACAAATGAACTTATTTACAAAACAGAAATAGACCCACAGACACAGAAAACAAACTTATAGTTACCAAAGGTTGGAAAGGAGGGGAGGGATAAATTAGGAGCTTGGGATTAACATATACACACTACTATATGTAAAATAGATAACCAACAAGGACCTACTGTATAGCACAGGGAACTATACTCAATATTTTATAATAACCTATAATGGAAAAAAATCTGAAAAAGAATATATGTATGTGTGTGTGTGTATATATATATATATATATAGATAGATAGATAGATATATAGATATATATATATAGATATATATGTATGTATAACTGAATCACTTAGCTGTACACCCAAAACTATAACAATGTTGTAAATCAACTATACTCCAATAAAAAAATAAAATTAAAAAAATTAAATTAAAAAAAATGAAGAATCCTGGTCTCTGGGTCCACAGTGACTTAAAAGAATGAGTTATTGGATCCAGCTTCCAAGCATATTTGATGCCATTGTATTGATACATAGCACAGCAAGAGGAGGGCTTGCCCAAGCCCGGACCCATCTGACTGACAGCAGTGATGCAGTCAATGACGAATGGGGCAAAGGGACATGATGTCATAGTATTGATAATAATAGTAATGACGTCATTATCGTTATTACCACTGCTGACATCACCGAGTGCTTCCTGGGTACCAGGCATGTTTACATGTGTTAATTTATTTAATCTTCACAACATCCGTATAAAGAAATAGGGCTGTATTTTTATTGATCCCGTTTCTTAAAGATGAGGAAAGTGGTGCCAATGAATCAATCCATAATACGTCATCTCAATCTTCAAAAGTGAGTCTCGAGACGGACTTTTCTGATATACTTTGGACAGTTATTGTCTTTCTGAAGTATCTTTATTGATGTTTTTCTGTTCTCAAAAGTCAAGCTCAAAAAGAAAGGAAGAACAGAAAAGAAAGAAGACTTGTAAACATCCTTTTGAAGGTGAGGTTGATCGACCTTTAAGAGCTTGGGCATGACAGGCTCTTGGATTCACAGCCGTCCTGCCCGTCACCCTGTGAGCAGCATGTCATTCGTAATGTGGAACAAGTTACTCACTTACCTTCTGGAAAGGCCTCCATTCTCCCGTCTGTAAAAGGACGTGGTAAAGGGCGGACCCTCTGGAAGCCTCCTTCGAGTCGAGGTGGTATTTGTGAACGTGGTCTGAGCAGCCACGAGCAGGCTCAGCTGTTTGGGCTGCGTGGCCTCTGCTTCGGGGTGAGCTGGACGAGTGGTCGTGTACACACAGCTCACGGTCCCCAGAAAAACGGCGAGGTCACACATGCCCTGCTCTCTGACCCTTAACCCCTGCGCATCGCTGCTGCTGTATCTTGAGTTGCTGCTTTTCCCACATCCTGGACGTGCCGTCCGCAGCTGGTGGGAAGCGTGATAACGGCGTCCGAATTCCTGTCCCCGGGTTTGCTCTGGAGCCTAGAGACCCCCTCCCTGGTCCCCGCTCCAGGCCCCTCAGACTCTGCTCAGTTGGGCAGCGTTGCTCTGTGTGGCTTCCACGTTGGTTCCCTAGAGGGAGGAGAAGGGTGCATCCCCTGAGACCCCGTCCCCGCAGAGTGAGAGCTCGGGTGGGGTTGCGGTCTGTCCTGCCAGTGTGGAAGCCTGGCCTCCCCGGGAACCCGCTTTTCCACGAAACCTAAACGTCCTCAGGAGCCTTTTCCCGTGACTCCGCTGTCACTTCTGACCTCGGCCCCTGAGCTGCGGATGCTCACTTGGCCCGATTTCCCCCTCTCCGATCCTGCATTGCCTTCGGCTCTCCCCCGCACCCTCGGCCGGACCCCAGTGAGTCCCCTCGGCCACTTTCTTCGCGGTGCTGACCCCCTGGCCCTGCACGTGTGTCCTGCAGAGCCGGCCTGGATCCGCAAGTCCTGTCTCCCCGTCCTTGCTCTGCTCCTCCAGCTGCCGGGGACAGTCCCCTCGTGCACGTGCTCTGTCGGGGCTCATGGGGGCCCCCTGTGCCCTCGTGCCCGGCTGTGGGCCCCTCTCACCCTGCCTCGTGCTGCCCCGTCTCTCCCGTGTCGCTCCTAACCCCCGTTCTCAGCCTGGCCTTCCTCCTGCTGCAGGAGAAACTGGACATTCGTCCTCGTGCTTCCTTGAGTTCCTCGTCCCACCCCTGCGTGGTCCGCACCCCGCTGGCCTCCTGCCCTGTGCTGGGGGGTAGGTTTCCCCCTCTCTGTCCCTGGTCCTTCCCTGGGTGGGGCCCCGGTGGGGCCCCACCCCTCCTTCCATCCGTGTGTCCCCGTGATCTGTTTCTGTTTGCTTCTTCCTCTCAGCGCGTGACGGACTTGTTCTTTCTACTTTTCAAGTCCTTCATGAAGGACTTGAAGGACTTTCCAACCCTCTGAGTTCCTCTGGCTGCCACTCTGCTGGGTCCGCCCCTTCTTACCCAGCACCTCCCCACCCCACCTGCCTTCTGCGCCGCAGAAACAGAGCTCTGGCTCCCGTGGAGCTCAGCTATGGGGGGGCACAGGGGCGAGGAGGGTGAACACCCTCAGGTAACGGGCGGCGACGGCGCTAGAACAGGGCGCGTGGAAGAGGGGACCGAGGGGGACGAGAGACGGCCTCGTGGAAGAGGTGCATCTGGGTTGAGACCTACAAGGGGGGGAAGGATCCGGCGGTGCCCAGCCTAGGGAGGCATCCCAGGCAGAGGCGGAGGAAAGGGCAAAGGTCCTGGCGCAGGAAGGAACTTGACAACTTCCAGGAAACAGAAACAAGATGCTTTCCTCACCTAGCTCACTCCTGCCCCTCAACCTCTCATCCTCTTGCAGATTTGATCCAGACCCTGTCGCTTCCGGGAACGTCATGGCCGGGGCCACCGTTGGGCCGCTTGCCATCCAGTGGGCTTGCGCCGTCCTCATCTTACTTGACCTTGACGCAGCAGCGGGCGCTGAGCTGCCCTGGCCCACTGTGAGCTTCCCTGACGCCCCGTCCTGTGCCTGACCTGGCAGCCTCCCTGCTGACTATGCAGCACCGGCCTCCGGGGCCCCTCTTCTCACTCTCTACACTTCCGCAGCCCCCGAAACGCTGGGGCATCTCACTCTGCAAAGGGCCCATCTGCTGAGCTTCAGACACATGCTCCTCAAGTCAGCATTTCAGACTTTTAACTCATAGGCCTCGCCTCACCTGTAGCTCACTCCCCTCGCCTGCCCTCTCGCCTCTAACCGGTTCTCTCCAGCCTTTGCCACTTGCCCTCCTCTCGCTGGCGCTGTCTCAGCTTCCTGCTGAGTCACAGGGTTTCTTCCCTCAGTGCTCTGATCTCACCCCCGTCCTCCATCCACACCTCTGTCAGGCGATGGCACTAACGCCACTTCGCCTCTCCCGAGCTCGGGGAGGGTTTGCTCCCTAGGAGGCCCTGGTGGCCAGCGTGCTGTGCCCTTACCTCACTGCCCAGCTTCACCTCCTGCACCTGCCTCTTGTGCCCCAGCCTGACTGAACTGCTGCAAGTTTGCCAAACATAACAAGTTGGTTTTGTTTGTTCAGTATCTTTGTTATCTTTCCATGGAATGTTCTCTCTGATTTTGTAGTCTTGGCAAACGCCCAGTCTCCAGTTCTGGTGAAATATCGTCTGTCAGCGTGTCCACACCCTCAGCAGGTGGAGACGCCCTCCTTTCTGCTCCTTGCACCGTGGGCAGACTCTCAGGTGCTTATTATGTTATATGTGCCTCTTTGGTTTACCTGTCTGCCTTCTCTCTAGAATGTGAATTCTGAGAGCACAGTGATTTTCTTTTTTAATCTTTAATTTATTTTTGGCTGCATTGTGTCTTCACTGCTGCATGTGGGCTTTCTCTAGTTGCGGCGAGCGGGGGCTACTCTTTGTTGCGGCGTGTGGGCTTCTCATTGCAGTGGCTTCTCTTGTTGCGGAGCACGGGCTCTAGGCATGTGGGCTTCAGTAGTTGCAGCACATGGGCTCGGTAGTTGTGGCGTACGGTCTTAGTTGCTCCCCGGCATGTGGGATCTTCCCAGACCAGGGCTCGAACTTGTGTCCCCTGCATTGGCAGGCGGATTCTTAACCACTGTGCCACCAGGGAAGTTCCCACAATGATTTTTTTTTTATCACAACCCTCTTTATATGTCTAATGGAGAACACAGTCCATGGTGAATGATACCCATAAGGAAAATCAATAAGGATAAAAATAACCATGTCATGTGACTATGAATTGTGCGTGGCTGGTGGTACACCTGGTGAGGAGCCCAGCTCGCTGCTACGCTGGGATCGTAACACGTCTTCGCTTCCCACCTAGTATCAGGTACATGATTGTCTTCATGGAGATGATCTGTAGCTTTGTGGGGAAAAGATGGCTCTGAAAAGAAGTCGACTGCCAGTATCAGTGATGAAGTAAGGAGCAACCCTCAGTAAGTGAGGTTCTTAGAAATTCTTGATGGATTAAGAACTAAGTGTTGGAGCCCGTGCTCCACAACAAGAGAAGCCACCGCAGTGAGAAGCCCGCGCACCGCAATGAAGAGTAGCCCCCGCTCGCCACAACTTAAAGCCCGCACACAGCAACGAAGACCCAACGTAGCCAAAAATAAATAAATAAAAATAATTTTTTTTAAAAAAGTAGCAAGTGTTGAGTTTGTCTGCATGGATCTACAGCATGAACAAATGCAATAAATAGGAATAAAAAAGGGGATTCATGAATTGTTTCAGCAAGGACATCAGTCGGTGCAGCCGTTTCTTATCAAAAGAAATGTTTAGTGAAAGTTAATGGGGATGAACCTGAGTCAGGACGAGTACAGAAGCGGCTGTGAGCTGATGCCCTGTGATGCAGGAGAAACAAGGTGTGTGGGCGTCCCGTAACCTGGCAGAGGAGGAAAGCTGTAAAGTGGTTACTTTTTACTGTCTTTATGGGGAGAATTATTTACATTGTGGTCTCTGAGCATTTGGGGATTCACGGCAGTCTTTCGCAAATGTCAAATGTCTGCTACTTTCCCTAAGAAAATAGAGCTGACAACAGACGGCACTGTGATGATGTCTTGTCATCCCACGTGGCCTGAGAGTGAGACGTTTCCTCTAAGTGGAATTCTCTAGATAACTGAAGCACCACAATAGTAGAAAATTACCATTGTGAAATAAAATCTTTCTCAGGTATGTCCCAGTTTCTCTTTCTGAACAGACTAAGGAGATTAGGCTCCTACGCTGATGTCTTCAAAGGCAGTTTACATGGGTGGAGTATTTTTTTTTCTTTATATTAGATGATCCCAGACATTTCTGTTAAATTAAAAAAAATAATAACATTCTGTCTCCCCCTGCTGTTAGGAGGTGACCTGTCACTACTTACTACTGTCAGCATTTCTGCCTGTTACACCTTTTCTTTCCGCATATACTCTCCTTTTTCTGGAAATTTTTTTTTTCATGAAAATCCCCCCCCTTTTCAAAATTTACTACTTTTAATGTGTTGTAGACTCTGAACTCAGATAATTGTTATTTAGCAGCTGTTAGAGCTATGGGTAAAAAAAGAGAAAATCTCCAAGGGGGCCTGTAAGGGTTATCCGAGGGTGGAGGAGCTATGAACTGTGGTTTTTACCACAGACCTTATGCTGTTTGTCTGACTTCTCAGACGCTGCTGCTTCTTCCTTTGCTCTGAGGGGTTCGTGTTGGGTATGGAAGACGACCTCGAGGGAGGAAACAGCTTCCCTGAGTCTCCGTGTGCTCGTCTGTAAAATGAGAGGCTGGACTAGACCATGTCTGGGGGCACATGTGTCACGGGCCAGGAGAGCAGCTCCACACAGAGGTGTTTAAGCTCTCAGATCCGCATGCCTGGAGGAGCGAGAGATCACTTAGGATTGAGAAAGTCTGGGAATCTTCCCAGGGGAGGAGGGTCCTGTTTAGAAGGGGTGAGGGGGGACCGGTGGGGACCTGTGTCTTGAGAAAGTGCCAGGCCTTTTCACAGGACAGCAGTTATTGTGGTAAAATACACATAACGTAAAATTCACCGCTTTAAGCTTTTTTTCTTTTGGCCACACTGCGCAGCTTATGGGATCTTAATTCCTCAACCAAGGATTGAACCCGCGCCCTCCGCAGTGAGAGCATGGAGTCCTAACCACTGGACCACCAGGGAATTCCTTATTTTAACCATTTTTAGGTGTACAGTTCATTGGCATTAAGTACACTCACATTGTGTGTAACTGTCATCCCCACGCATTTCTAGAACTTTTTCATTATGTCGGACTGAACTCCGTGCCCATTAAACGCTAAGTCCCCTCCCCCATCCCAGCCTCTGATGAGCCCCAGTCCACTGCCTGTCTGTGAATTTGACCACTTTAGACTCCTCGTACGAGGGGGTTCATACAGTCTCTGTCCTTTTCTGTCTAGCTGACTCCACTTAGCTCGTGTTTTCGGGTCCATCCATGCTGTAGCATGTGTCTGAATGCCATTCCTTTTTAAGGCTGAGTAACATTCCATTGCATGTATAGACCACGCTTTGTCCATCCATTCACCTCTTCATGGAGGTTTGAGTTGTTGCCACGTTTGGCTGCTGTGAATGATGCTGCTGTGAACATGTGTGTACAAGTGTCTGTTCAAGTGTCTGTTTTCAGCTCTTTTGGGTGCACACCCAGAAGCGGAATGGCTGGGTCAGATCATAATTCTGTGTTTAACTTTTGAGGGAACTGCCAGGCTCTTTCCATAGCTGCACCATTTAACATTCCCACCAGCGTTGCACTTTCGGTTCCAATTTTTCCAGGGGGAAGAGTAGTTGTATATGCTACATGCTCGACGTAAACCCAGTTTCATGTGAGGCAGGGGCAGGACGTACAATTAGGACAGGAGTCGGGAGCCAGATGAGGGAGGGTTTGAAGGCTTGGCTATAGTATTGGTGCTTTGCTCTCTGGGCTGTGAGAAGCTGCGGGGCTTCTGAGCTGGGCCAGAGCAGGAGTAGAGTGATGCTATAGGAAGCTAAGGGCCCCAGGGTATGTGCAGGATGGACCGGGCCCTGGAAGTGGGGCAGGGGTGTCAGAGGTGGCAGGTGTCTAGCTGGGGGACCTGGGCTCCATGCGGGAAGGTAGGAAAGGCGGGGATGAAAGTGGAGACACCTCTGGGCTCAGCAGTGCAGCACTGGCCGCAGCCATGTCCACTCGTCCTGAGTGAGGGTGGGGACGTGAGGGCGGGGACCTTCGGCATCATGATTTCTGAGGTCCTTAAGTGGAAGGCAGGATGGAGGGGGTCACGTCCGCATCTGGTAAGCTCCTCACCTACTGAAGGAGCAGACATTTGCAGCAGACCGAGGAGCTGTATCTTGGATTCCTGGAGGTGTCCCCATCTAGTTGTTGGCCCTGGGGCCTGGACCCCTGGAGGAGAGCAGGTCAAGCACGGGTCTGCCGGCACAGGGAGCAGAAACAGCAAACTCACAGGAAGGTCGGCACCTAGTGGCGGAAAGAGGGAAAAGGCGTTAGACTAAGCTCTAAGCCAGCTCCAGAGTCCTTATTTATTTATTTATTTATTTATTTTGCGGTACGTGGGCCTCTCACTGTTGTGGCCTCTCCCATTGCGGAGGACAGGCTCCAGACGCGCAGGTTCAGTGGCCACGGCTCACGGGCCCAGCTGCTCCGCGGCATGTGGGATCTTCCCGGACCGGGGCATGAACCTGTGTCCCCTGCATCGGCAGGCGGACTCTCAACCACTGCGCCACCAGGGAAGCCCAGTCCTTATTTTGATCTTTAATTTGCATAGTGGATAAGAATGATACTGCCCTATAAAATATTACTAGGGAGGTATTCGCGTGGCCAACCTGCTTTGCCTTTGTCATTGTGCGTGCAGCTCGTTGGCTGAAAACCCGATCCTGCCACGGTGCTTCTGCTCCCTTTCTCTCAGAGGGAGGCTGTCTGAGTTTCCACCTCTGAAGGTTTCCAGGAGGCGCGGGCTTTGTTTAGGTGCTGTCCTTATGTCACAAGGAGGCTGGGGTGGGGGGACGTACCTGTGGGTGTGGTGGACGAGGGCTGGTGCTGGGTTCTGGTGGACACAGGCTGCAAGAGAGCTTTAAGTAACTTATTTAAAATAGATAGGATTAAGGGATCTAAAATCAGGTTTATAAGACATAATGAATTGAATTAGGCAGAGTAGGGGGAAATATGCTAAAAAGTTGCTGATGTAATAGCTGTTTCAAGGCACAGGATGCGGGTGATGCCGACAAAGCAGCTGGAGTTGTGGCTGAGATCAGCCTGGTCCACTGGCTCCTGGTGGTCCCGGAGGCGTTGGGGGAGGGTGTGTCCGGGAACCAGGAAGGCAGGCTGCTCCTGTCCCCCGGGATGCTGGTGCGGCTCCCTGCAGGCATGGTCGTAGGAATCATTATTAATAAGGACTGCTGTGTTCTCTGGTTCTTTATAAATGCACGCCCATCTCTTGAGACAGGTGCATACCTGCATCTTCAAATCTGTGGATTTAGATTTTAAAAGTTAATGATTCTGATCCTGGTGCTGAGAAAGAAAATGACTCCAATTCTGAGAAGCCATCCCAGCCCGCATACTTGCTATCTGCAGGTTCAGCTGTAGCAGCCTTGCGCGGGGGTAGCCGTGGAGAGCAGGGGTACTTGCCGGCCCCGGGTCACAGCTGTGTTTCCATCCAGCAGAGATGCTGTTAACTGAGCCGACTGCTTCCTGACTCAGCCCCACCTCACCTGGGCCCCTGGGAGCTGGTGGCTGCCCAGCTGCTCTGGTGGGCAGCAGAGGTGGGAAGAGCCCATGTCCTCTGCGAGGACCAGTTGCTTGAAAGGGTGAACAGGCTTCGAAGGGAGCCACTTCACGTTTTCAGAGACATCCTCCGAGCCTCGTGAGAAGTGCCCCTCCCTTCTCCCATGAGTGGTCCCGGTGGGGATGCTGGGACCTCGTCCCAGCAGGAGCTCGGCAGACCTTCTCTCAGCTTCCCTGACCTGCACTGGGGAGCCCAGGGGGCTTCAGGAGGGAGCTCTGCCCCATCCTCGTAGCCCTGCGCCCAGGTCCTCGAGTCCCCGAGCCGCCAGTGTTGGGCTGTGCGTGTGAGCCTCTGGGCGGTGGCAGGTGAGGCCCCCTGGAAGATTCGCAGCCCAGGCTCCTCTCTGCGGTCCTGGAGGGAGATCAGAGAGGCCGCAGAGCTGGGGGTGTGGGGTGAACAGCTCCTGGAACGGGAAGAACAGAGGCGTTTGTGCAGCAGACCTGTGGCCCCCACAGAAGAGAGGAGAGCAGGGGTGAGGATGAAAAGAGAAGGGCTCGGAGAGGCCTGGAAACCAGCGAGCCCAGGAGGATGCCTTCTGTGGAGTCGCCTTTGTAGCTACTCAGGGCCCAGGGTGCGTCCCAGCCAAAGTAGGGACTCAGAGGACAAGAAAGAGAAAACCTGGCCAGTCAAGAGAAGAGAGACGAGGACTCTTCTCTGGTGACTTGTCGAACTGGATGGGTTTTTCTGCCGGTAGGAAAACACCCACAAGCCCAATGACACGGGGAGGTGTGGAACTTAGGCCCCAGGGGTTGGTTGGCTCCCGAGGCAGGGATGTTCCATCTGGTCAGGACTGCGGAGCCTCATCCCGTCTTTGAGCGAAACGCTGGGTCACACGGTCCGCCCAGCAATGAGACAGTGGAGTTCCAGTGATGGCGACACTTGGGGGGCCCATCGTCGCCCCAAGTAGGCTGGCTCTGAGGTGCTGGCTGTGCTGCTTCCCAGAGGGGAAGTTACGCAAGACGTGCACCTGCCGCTGTACTGGTACATGCCGTGTGCTTTAGTGCTTCCGGAAGCTTCCTTGGGGCCACATGACCCATGGGAGCGGCCCGAGTGGCTCCCAGTGCCCCGAATGGACCACTGTGGTCACTTCATATGAAATGGCTGTCGTTTCTTAGAGATAGTTTTAACACACTTCTTAAATTAAATATAATATTAAAGTATGTATCTTATCATATTGTAGAAATGTAGATAAATAGCAGAAAAGAAAAAACACATAACCCTTCTCCACAGCACAGCCAGTCTTATTTTGACATATTTCCTTACAGTCCTTTTTTAAATGCCTCTGAATAGTATAAATGCAGCTTTGTATCCAACGTTACAAACTTTTTTTTTTAACATCTTTATTGGAGTATAATTGCTTTACAATGGTGTGTTAGTTTCTCCTTTATAACAAAATGAATCAGTTATACATATACATATGTTCCCATATCTCTTCCCTCTTAGGTCTCCCTCCCTCCCACCCTCCGTATCGCACCCCTCTAGGTGGTCACAAAGCACCGAGCTGATCTCCCTGTGCTATGCGGCTGCTTCCCTATAGCTATCTATTTTACATTTGGTAGTGTATATATGTCCATGTCCACTCTCTCACTTTGTCACAGCTTACCCTTCCCCCTCCCCATATCCTCAAGTCCATTCTCTAGTAGTTCTGTGTCTTTCTTCCCGTCTTACCCCTAGGTTCTTCGTGACTTTTTTTTTATTTTCTTAGATTCCATATATATGTGTTAGCATACGGTATTTGTTTTTCTCTTTCTGACTTACTTCACTCTGTATGACAGACTCTAGGTCCATCCACCTCACTACAAATATCTCAATTTCGTTTCTTTTTATGGCTGAGTAATATTCCATTGTATATATGTGCCACATCTTCTTTATCCATTCATCCGATGATGGACACTTAGGTTGCTTCCATGTCCCGGCTATTGTAAATATAGCTGCAATGAACATTTTGGTACATGACTCTTTTTGAATTACAACATTACAAACTTTTTGCCATGTGTTTTTTTGAGGTCTTCATAACCGATTTTTAAATTGATGGTATTTTCATTTCTTTTGCTATTTAAGTGGGAGCATTTTGAGTTTTCTAATAAGTATTAGGTGTGGAGATTTAATCTTAATTTTTTAAAGTAAGGCATTTTGTGCTAGCTCTTGGCTATTAAAAACACTCAGCAGCCATGGTTAATTTTTAGAACTGTCTCTCCTTGTGTCTGTTAACAGGCATCTACCGCACAGAAAAGGATAAAGGCACTTTGTACGAGCTCACGTTCAGAGGAGACCACAAGCACGAGTTCAGACGCCTTGTCTTGTTCCGACCGTTTGGCCCCATCATGAAGGTGAAGAAGGAGGATTTGAACATGGCCGGCACGCTGGTCAATGTCATCGTCCCACTGGCCAGGAGGGTGGACAAGTTCCGGCAGTTCATGCAGAATTTCAGGTGGGCCTGTCGGCACGTGTGTGTGAAACACTGATAGCCCATCCCATCCCTCCCTGGTCCCTGCCCAGCATGAAGGCCCCTGTCTCTCCCTGTTCGACTCTATTTTCTTCCTGTAAAGTTTATCGTTGTATCTGCCTTTCCCTAAAGCAATTAGAAAGCTGCCAGATAACCGGATTTACCTTCAGAAGCGAAGGTTAGGAGGACTGGGTTTTCATCGGGATCTGTAGGGTCACGCCTGCTGGGCTCCATTCTGACTGCAGTTGGGGGACCACGAGGCCGTGCTGTCCCCTCACTGGACTGGGCCCCTCCCAGCCTCCGAAAGGCCGGCACCCACGTGGCCGTGGGTCTGTGTGCTCGGCTGCAGCCTGGCTTCCTTTGGTGTCCTGCCCTGGCAGTGGCTGGAATGCATTCAGTCAGAGTCTTTTTTATTTTAACCTGTGTCTCCTCGGAGATTACATGTAAAATTATGCCGAGAAGCCTCCCAGCACTCATTTTTGTAGCTACTCAAGAAGATTTAAGCGGGTTTTATGTTCCGATGCGGTGTGTAGTTTTTACACGTGTCTTCAAGCTCCTGACGGTGTCGGATCTTACACTCTTGCGGACGACACCCACGCGCTGCTTGAGGTCAATCGGCTAGCTGACTTAGCCAGCTTATTCTGAAGATAGAACGTCATGTGTGCCTAGTGATAAATATCGGAAGATCAAACTTATTTTTAATCTTTTATCATTAAATTCACTTTATTAAAAGCCAGTAAGGCTCAGTATAAGGGTGTAGTTGATGCTTCTCAAAATTCTGGATAATGAACACGTTTGAAGAGTAACCCGTTTCTGGCCAGGCTTCAGAGATGGGAGTAAATGAAGTCCAGCACTTATGTATCTGGGTCCCTTTCTGTCTTGTAACCTCAGTCTGAATGTGTCCTTCAAGCAAAGATGACAGCTCCTCTCAAGATGGCCCTTCCCTCAAGATGGTCTCATTCCAGCTTCCAGAACCTTCTCCACTAGCATATTCAGGCCTGGAGATGATAACAGCTCTGCAGTCAGTAGGAGGGGATATTGCTCTCATCCCCGTGTCCTCCTTACACCCTATCATTAAGCTTTGTAAATAGGTCCTTAATACATCTTCTCCAACTAAAAAGAGTAACCCTTTTCTAGCTACATTTTAAGGTCAGAACCCAAGAGTCTTTGGGGGCCCTCTGACCTGGTCTTCCGTGAGTTCAGAATCCCTCAGCGGCACTCCTGATACGGCTGTGTGCGTGTGGTGTGTGCGCATGCGTGCCAGGGCGAGCTGCAGCTCCGGGTAGAAAGCTCGTTGTTACTTGCACCTGAAATCTGCCTCCCTGTAATTTCTACCCAGTGGGTCTAGTTGTGGCCTTTGAAGCAATGGCTGCCTTTGTCTTCTCCGGGTTTGGGAGCTGGGCCTTCAGCATGACGTCCTGTGGAGTTGGCTGAGCTGATCTTCCCACACCCACACCCCATCAGTTTGGAGAACACCCCGGCGCACAATCCCACGACTGTTGGCAGCGCCCCTCTGGCTCTGGCCCTGAAGTGTCTGTGTGGCTGTGGCTCCCTTCAGCCCCCCCTGGGTGCGTCTGTGTCCCTCTTGCCTTCTCTTCAGACCGGCCGAGTGCACTGGCCGATGAAGCATCCATCCTGGGAGGACAGACCAGACCTGAAGGCAAACCCTGACTCCCAGCAGCCAGTGTGCCTGTTCCCAGGACAAGTTTATAGAAAGTTCCCTCGGCCAGGAAGCTGCCTGGAGCCTGGGGCAGGGCCCTGAGGTTGGCTTTAGCACACAGGCCGGTCGCTAGAGAGGTGAGCTTGGCGAGATGGTGCCCCTGCCGGAGGGCTGTCTGCTCAGGGGACAGCCAAGCCCTCCTTGCAGGACTCCGGAGCCTGGAAGAAGGATTCTCTTGGGTGCATATGACTAATTATTATGACTGATTATTGCCTTAGTGTCACAAGGATGGAAAGTAATTAACAGTAGGAACAAAATTAGAAGGGAAATATTGTTGAAAAAAGAAAAACCTTCACAAGTCTCCAAAGTGGAAGTGCTGAAATGAATGTCATTCTAGTTAATGTTTTAAAAACAAAAATCCAGGGGTCCTTTCTCTTGCCTGTCACTGTTCAGATACCTGCTATAGCAGGTGGGCAGGAGAGGGTGGTCAGGGAGACTGGTTCCTTGGGGACAAGGAGGGCCTGTGTGTGCACCGCACACTGGACCAGATGGAGGGATAAGAGGAACCTGGCTTCATGGAGAGAAGAATCTTAGTCCCACAGAGATAGAAATAGAGACCAGGACAGTGGGCCAAGAAAGGCTTTCCAGATGGAAGGCGCTTGAGCAGAGGCTGACAGGGGAGTCTGCTTTGTGGACCAGGGGCTTCTGAGCACGTTGAGGTCTCTGAAAAATTGGGATGATAGAGGGTACTCAAGCCTAGGGTATTTAATTCCGGGTCAGAACTTGGTAAAGGTGGCATTTCAAGTTGGCCAGCAGAGAATGCATTGTTCAGAGCGTGGCTTTAGGACAACTAACCAAACAGCAGAAAAGATTTAATTCTGACTTTACACCAAAACCCAAAGTAACCTCTGGTCAATTAAATATTTAAATGCCATTAAATTGACCATAAGAGTATTGGGAGAAAATATAAGGGGCTAATTATTCAATATTTGATGTTGTCTTTATGAAGTCCTTTCCATCCCAGGAGTGGAAACTGTTAACTGTGGTTGGCACTGAATATGGAACTATGAGTGATTTTTATTTCCTTCTTTTGGATTCTCTCCGTTTTATAAATTTTTGTATTTTGTAAATTTTTATATAGTTAGCATTTTTTAATGTTTTCTTTAAAAACAACAAAATATATCTTTTTGCTTTTATAATTTAAACCTGACTTTTAAGTTTATAAAAGTGACACGTGGCTATTATGAGATGTTTAAACAGTAGAACACAACCAAGAGTAAATTATTTAAAAATTCACTTTTGGCCCTGCTTCCCTAAATTAGCCATTTTTAACATTAATTGAACATTCTAGGCACCTTTCTTTGCATATACACAGATAGAAAAATAACATGCTTGAAATGTAATTAAGCATGAGACATGCTATATGTTCTATTTTTAATTAAAGTGTTAAATTTTACTTTACTTAAATTTATAGAAGAGAATCTGAAGTATAACAGAAGAAATTGCTGATCTTTGAGAAAATGTTTCTGTGCTATAAAAAATCCCTCTAAAATTAAAAAAGTGACTTTACAAACCAGAACATATTGGAATCATTATGTATTTTTACTCCATATTTTAGTTTTAGACTACATTGGTTGAAAAATTATAATAAGAAGAGGAGAGCAGCGCAGTTATATTTTCTCGCTCTCCTGGTCCCATCTCCCCATTTACTCTATCATTTTTTTTTTCCTTTAAAGTACTTTTTTTTTTTAACATCTTTATTGGAGTATAATTGCTTTACAATGGTGTGTTAGTTTCTGCTTTATAACAAAGTGAATCAGTTATACATATACATATGTTCCCATATCTCTTCCCTCTTGCGTCTCCCTCCCTCCCACCCTCCCTATCCCACCCCCTAGGTGGTCACAAAGCACCAAGCTGACCTCCCTGTGCTATGCGGCTGCTTCCCAATAGCTATCTATTTTACATTTGGTAGTGTATATATGTCCATGCCACTCTCTCACTTTGTCACAGCTTACCCTTCCCCCTCCCCATATCCTCAAGTCCATTCTCTAGTAGTTCTGTGTCTTTATTCCCGTCTTGCCCCTAGGTTCTTCGTGACCTTTTTTTTTTTTTTCTTAGATTCCATATATATGTGTTAGCATATGGTATTTGCTTTTCTCTTTCTGACTTACTTCACTCTGTATGACAGACTCTAGGTCCATCCACCTCACTACAAATAACTTGATTTCGTTTCTTTTTATGGCTGAGTAATATTCCATTGTATATATGTGCCACATCTTCTTTATCCATTCATCCGATGATGGACACTTAGGTTGCTTCCATGTCCAGGCTATTGTAAATAGAGCTGCAATGAACATTTTGGTACATGACTCTTTCTGAATTATGGTTTTCTCAGGGCATATGCCCAGTAGTGGGATTGCTGGGTCGTATGGTACTTCTATTTTTAGTTTCAACATTGTGAAAATGACTCTACTACCCAAAGCAATCTACAGATTTAATGCAATCCCTATCAAACTACCACTGGCATTTTTCACAAAACTAGAACAAAAAATTTCACAATTTGTATGGAAACACAAAAGACCCCGAATAGCCAAAGCAATCTTGAGAATGAAAAACGGAGCTGGAGGAATCAGGCTCCCTGACTTCAGACTATACTACAAGGCTACAGTGATCAAGACAGTATAAAAACATAAAAACAGAAATATAGA
This sequence comes from Aethalodelphis obliquidens, assembly GCF_003676395.1. Lineage (NCBI taxonomy): Eukaryota > Metazoa > Chordata > Mammalia > Artiodactyla > Delphinidae > Aethalodelphis > Aethalodelphis obliquidens. The sequence goes on from NW_020837969.1 coordinate 33,837,919, forward strand.
TCAATGGAACAGGATAGAAAGCCCAGAGATAAACCCACGCACATATGGTCACCTTATCTTTGATAAAGGAGGCAAGAATATACAGTGGAGAAAAGACAGCCTCTTCAATAAGTGGTGCTGGGAAAACCGGACAGGTACATGTAAAAGTAGGAAATTAGAACACTCCCTAACACCATACATGAAAATAAACTCAAAATGGATTAAAGACCTAAATGTAAGGCCAGACACTATCAAACTCTTAGAGGAAAACATAGGCAGAACACTCTATGACATAAATCACTGCTCTATCATTTTTACCTCGTCACGGTTTGCAGCCCTTATACTTTGCATTATAACCACAGTTCCTGTGTGTTAAGTGGATTTAGTGCATTCATCAGCTGTCCTCCAACAGCGGCTTCTTCATTCCTGAGGTTTGGGTTGTCTGGATTTCATGGTCAAGACATTTCTTCAAGAAGGGTCATGAGTGCTTGAGAATAGAATGTCTGCTTGTTATCTGCACAGTTTAAGGATGACGTGACTGGGCTTAAAACTCTGGATACACTTTCTTTCTTTAGGACCTTGTAGAGGTTCTTCTGCATCTGATGATACAGTGGTCTGATGATACCGTGGAGGAGTGTTAGGAAAGCTTTATTTTGTCTCTCCTGAAAATGACGGAAGAATGCTTTCCTTCGTTGCGAATCGTGATCACTTAATCAGCATATGTCTCACTCAGCTCAGTGCCTGTTGTTCTCTCTCCTGTAATTCAGTTTCCTTGTTTGTTTTGTGGATTCTTTCATTTCAGGGAACTTTTTCTGGTGTTCTAATTTTGAGTACTTCTCCTGCTTTGGATTTGATTTCTCTGCTTCTCAGACCCAGTTGTGCATCCCATAGGTTTTCTCCACTTACTAGCTTCTCTCTAGTTTTTAATGCATTAGTCTTTTATCTGCTTTCATGTAAGCCTTTCCTTTATGTGAGTAATCTGATTTTCAGATACATCTATTCTGTACCTTGCTGTTTCTAATTTACTTCTTCTGTTTCTTTTGGTTATCACGTTATTTTTCTGAGCACAGAATGTGCTTCTTCATCATAATCTGTTATTTATATCATTTCCTCTTTGAACTTTTTTTATTGAATTCACATTTTTATTAAGAAAGTGTGAAACATTTGTAAGCTGTTTTCTTCAAGTGGAGTTATAGTTTCTCTCAGACTAGGTTTTGCTTTCGCGTTTTGAACACTTGCTCTCTGAATGCCCTCTCTTCCTTCCTTTCACTTTGCTGCTGTCCATCAGATGTGGCTGTCTGCTGTTTGTCTTCGTCCCTCTTGCGTGCGGCGTGCTTTCTGCCGCTCTGACGTTGTAGTGGTGGGTTGTCCTTGGCTGTCCCCCACCCTGACTGAGGGCTGTGTCACACTCCCAGCTGTATTTTGTGTTCTCCTCACGTTCTTCGTGGTCTGGAAGAGCAGCTGAAGGAGGAGACAGCTCCGCTGGCCTTTGTGCACCTTTCTTAGAGGCTCCAGATTCCTGCAGCCCCTCCGGGCCTTGGGGCGGGCGTGTGGTGGTACCAGCCTCACTCTACCTGGTTGTGGGTGGACCTTCGTCCTAAACGGTGGAGGGGGGATCCTTTGGCTCCCAGCAGGGGCCTCTGTTAAGGGCTGAGGCTAAAACGTCAGAGGGAATCGGCCCCCGTTCGTTTTCCTCTCTCATCTTACCCACCGGTTGTTTTCAACTCTTTCCACTCCCACAGGTAAAAATGGGGAATAAAGATGAGGTTTTGGCCCTGCATTTGCTGGGTGGGCGGGGAGGGGTCTGGCTGTCAGTGCCCCTCGCCCCGGCTCCTCTTCCGGCTCTTACGAAGGATATTGACTTAATGCGATGCCTTTTCCCCTCTGGTCCTGCCACACCTGCCTCTTTGCGGGGGTTAGTTCACCGAGCATCATTAGGATGGCCCTGCTTCCTTCGCCACTTCCCACGCGATGTGGAGGGACCAGATACCCCGCTGCGGCCGTCCCTGCGTGGAGACCCTGCCCCGGAGCCGGGGCCCCTGTCCCCCAGCCTTCTCGTCTGCTGCACACCTCCAGCCCCTCTTCTGCAGCACTTGTGGAGCTGGAACCACGAGGCTACTGTGGACTCTTCCATTTCTCTCCTTGGCCTCCTCTTTGTGACGTTTAGGGCAGATTGTATCTCTTTTCTTGGCCTTTTGTTGGTGGCAAGATTTTTGCCATTTTCCACTGTTTTGGGCACCTGGTTGCAATGGTCACCACTTGAGGTTATTTAAAACGTTATTCTCCCAGTGCATCTCCTTTAAAATGTAAACAACCTTTGCTCCGACACCATTTGGCTGAGGACTTTTACAAGTCACGTCATGCATCTGGGCTTTAGGATCTTCTGTAACATCAAAGTACTGGTCCACATGAGTCCCTTTCACCTCTGATGCTGGTTGTTAGGTTTTTTATTTCCCACTTCAGTATCAGTTTGCTAAGTATTCAGCTAGAAAAGACCCAAATGGCTAAGAATTATAACAAATATGTCTTCTTGGACAGAAGAAATCGATGTAGAGCCTGGAATCCCCCAGGGAGAGCAGGCCTGGTCGCAAGACACAAAGAGCTCTGGGGAAGGCTGGACCTGAGAAATCGCTCACTTGGGGTGATGGCTGGGCATGGGGTACCATCTGCAAGGACCAAGGACCAAGCTTTCCTGGCCCAGAACTGTGTCCGGGGTGGGGTGGACCCCCGTGACAAAATTGATTCCTGGGTTTATGGAGTTCATGGCCTAAGGTATTTATGATGATTGCTCTTCTATTCTCATGATTATTAGAACCATCTCAACAAATCCTAAGAATTATGTGTGTTTATAAAAAATACAAATTCCATAAAACCATTTTTATAAAGGTCAGTGGACAAGTACTCAGTAACAGTGTGGAACAGGGGTGAAGTACACCTGGGCGCTGGGACTGAGGGGAGCAGTGCAACTTGTCAGAAACACCAGCTCTGAACCCCCTGTCAGGCAAGGGGGAGAGAGAAAAAGAAAGCCTAGTTTCCTTCAGCCTCAGTGCTTAATGAGAAGGAAGCTGCTATTCGTTGGGTGAGACAAGATTTTCCTAGCCCTAGACCCTAAGGGCCTTATTTAAGAGGCCATGAACAAGAATGGGTGATGTTCTGGGATTTACAAGAAGTTAGGAGTCTAAGCACAGGGAGATCATCTTGGTGCTCTGTGACCGCCTAGACGGGGGCGGGGGGGGGGGGAAGGGGGGGGGGGGGGGGGAGACGCACGAGGGAGGGGATATGGGGATGTATGTGTACGCATAGCTGATTCGCTTTGTTATACAGCAGAAACTAACACACCATTGTAAGCAATTATACTCCAATAAAGATGTTAAAAAAAAAAGTTAGGAGGCTAAATCTCCTCATAACTTGTCCCCTTCCTGAGTGGCAGTGACACCCGGATGTGCCCTGAGGAGAGGTATGGACCCTCTGGTCAGTTGCTGTGGGGCTGCTTTGGGGCCTTCGTGCTCCGGGCTCCACTGTTGCTATGGAGATAAGATGGCGCTTTGCTCCAGCAGCCCCTTCCTCCCTTGCTCTCTGGTGGTCCTGATCCCTGGATGAGCCTCGCAGGCTCCACGTGCCATTTCCCCTCCCAGGACGGCTTTACGTGTGGCCAGGGGTAGAGGGGGAGCCCCCAGGAGAACTTGCTTCAGATTCAGTCCCCTTTGCCCAGTGTTGTGTTGCTTAAACCCCCCTCCCCCTCCTCCTTCTCTCTTTTTTAATCCCCTCATTCTGCCTTTCTTGAAACTATTCTCACGTTTGCTTTTTGGCTGCTTAGTTTCCCTTGGCATCTGGCTTATCGGTTTTAAGCTCATCTATTGTTTTATTGTGTACTTTGTTCGCAGTAGCAGGAGGAACCTCACGGTAACAAAACTATAGACGGTCTTAGTGTCTTTGTCTCTGAGCCTCTCCTAGGAAAAAAGGATTTCTATAGAAATGATTTTTTGTGATTTTCAAAGATCTTTCTCAGTTCATTCCAAGTTTGCTTGATTTTTATTCTGACTCCTTCCAACTGGACTGAGAACCCTTTTCCATGTTGCTGTGGGTCTTCTCAGACTTTGCTGGTTATTTCTGTTTTAATCTGTCCCTTTCTCCTTCCTCTGAAACTTCTCTTGGTCCCTCCCTTGGCATTTATAACATTTAAAGGTAGTATCAGGGACATCTTTTACTTGAATTTTCTTCAGCAATTTTTAAAATCCTTTTCCTGCTTAGCGCCGTTAAGATGTTTTTGTGGACACTTCTGGATCTTTAAAAAAACAGTGACTGTGGACTCTCTGAGACTGAAGTGGGGCTGCAGCGTGGGATCAGCCGGCGTGTGTGCCGTGGACCAGCTGAGCCCTGCCGTGCGGTATGCTGGGCCTCACCCGCAGGCTGCGATCCAGGAGGTGCTCGGTCTTCGTTGTGTTTCCCAGAAGGAAAACTAGCGTACCTTTCCCAGTACCGTCCTCCACCCCTGCCTCACTCCACTAGCTTTCGTCAGGCAGCCCCTTCTCTGCTCAGACCCCAGTGTTGCGCCCAGGAAAGTTTTATGGTTTACATGTTTGAGAAACGCGAATCTATATCATTCACCTTATTTCCATAAAAGTTTCTCTGTGGGACCTGCTACAAGTTGTTTTTCACTTCATTTGAGCCACAGATTATGTAGAAACATCCAATCAAGAGAAGAAAATGGTCAGTTGGCAATGGTGCCATTTGCTGTTCTGAAACGTGCAACCAGGAGGGCAGGTCCCGATGGCTTGGTTGAGGGCCCCTGTTCACTCTCACATCTCAGCTTGTCAGATAACGGTGTCCAGGAGTTGTGTGTCACTTCAGCGTGGGCTGCAGGAGCGGGGAGAACCCACCAAAGCAAAAGAAGAACGTCATTTTCTAAAGCCTGATGATGACAGGCCCCCACCACTCTCTGTTCCCTCCTCCGTCCCTTTGTGCCTGAACACGTTGCTTCCTGGTGTCCTCAACGACCAAAGGGAGAGATGGTAGCCTGACAGGGTGTTATGTGTTATTTCATTTGCATGGGACATAATTAAAGCCTGAACAGGGTTTCTTCTCATACCTGATATACCTGAGTAGCAGATTGACTGAGAATAATCAGGACGTGATTTCCTTGCATCTGCGCCTTCTCAGCCAGGAGAGCCCTTTCCCTGGTCCTCTCCACCTGCGTGGCATCTACTCACCTGTCCAGGCTCGGCCTGGATGCTGCCTTGACCTTGGTACCCGTCCCCATCACCCATCAGAAATGAGTCACGTCTCCGCCGCACTCCCCTGGCTCATTAGACCTGTTACTGCCGTTATTCTGTCCCGCCTTGTCCTGTGCTCTTCAGATGCCCATTCCTTCCTGTCAAGTCCCTGACGCAGGAAGGGTGACCAGTTGTCCCAGCTTGCTTTGAGGTGTTTCCTGGGATGTGGACTTTCAGTGCTAAACCCTGGAGAATCCCAGGCAAACCTGGATGGTCCCCCTACGGGGCCATACACGATGATTCTTTTAAAATCTTACTCCAATGAGAATTACGCATCACACAACAAAGGGACTCAATAATGTTTGTCATTGAAACTGTGTTTCCACAGGCTACTCAGCCCAGGGTATAAGAACAGGTCCCGTAACTATGAGAAACATGGTTTTCCTGCTCTCTCTCACCTTCTGTGGCGAGATGTTCAGCCTCCTGTGCCCTCTGGTCTTTGTCCGACTTACCAGGGAGGTCTCACACAAGGTCAGATACACTTCAGCCTCCGCTAACTGCCAGGTCAGCTGCGTGGTGCAAACTCAGTGCTTCTCACAAGAACAGCATCGTTGGTCCTCACGGATGCCGAGGGGCTTTGGTGCTGCCATGCTCACTGCCAGCAGCATCTGTCCTCCACGTGGCCATGCCCACTACCCAGTTTTGTGCTGGGGTCCTGAGTGGTAGGACCAGAGCCGTGAGGCATCCTGGGTGCATCCCTCACCCTCGCCAAGGAAACCCGAGGTACCAATACCGGGCTGGTCCTGAGGGAAAGTGGGCTGCATGCCTAGGTGTGCAGGACATTGGAACCCCTTTTCTTACCTGTACAGGTAGGGTGTGAATGACAGTCAAGGGTTTCTTTCCACGGTGCGGTTGTACAGATTAGTAGCAGAACTCAGAGACCGTGACATGCTCTCAGCCTCTTGGGAAATAAAAATATAGGTGTTTAAGTGGCTGTGATCCATGTGTTCTGGCTGAAAAGATATCTTATTTAGTCTCTATACTCTGTGTTACAATATCCTGGGTGAGAAGGAACTGTTGTTTCCTCTCTAAAGTCCTAAAAAGATAAGGTCTTGGTGACATAGAAACAGAATTTTTAGGCTTCCAGGTTAAGGTGGAAGATAGTCCAGTGCGGAGCTAAAGCAGTGGAGCCCGGCGAACCGAAGAGCTTCCCAGAGGGTTCTTAGGAAGTTGGGTTCCCTGAGGTTCGTCCCAAACACCGCCACCCTGCTGTTACAGAAACGAGCTAGCAGGGCACCTGAGTGTGGGTCCAGGTACAGATAATTGCACCAGAACACACACCTCTGTGCCCACAGTCACCCAGCTGCACAACTCCTGCTTACACATCTTTCTGGGGGTGGAGTCCAGTGAGAAGTGTTTTGAAAAATATGAAAGTTACAAGATCATCAGACATTTGGTGATGGTGTTTCTCTCCAGCAGTGTGTGTTGGCTGCAGTGCAGATAGCTTTAAGCATGCAGTCTCCAATCAGATGGAGAACTACTCAAAGGTAGAAACGGCCTACTCCTTTTTTAAGATTTATTGTTTGGTTAAGGAAGGAAGGAATAAATGAATAAATAGAAAGGGCCCTGGAGGTGGCCCTCAGAACAAATTCTGCTTTGCCTTTTCGGGAAGCCTGAGCTGGTGAATGAAAAGTAAAGGTCCAGCGTGTCTCTGTTTTATTCCTTGAAAACAGGAAGTCCTTTGATGGATTTTAAAATGCCAACAAAGATGTTACTAGAAAAAGCAAGAATGCTTTTTATTCAGGCTCAGCGGGTGACCCTCTGCTGATTCTGGGATGGATTTGTCCAACTGCCCACACTTTTAAAGCATAGTTTTTCGAGCACTTGATGCTGTGTGTGGGCTTTTATTCTGCCCTGGCAAAGGAAGTTACAGCGTCATCTGGCAGGTTTGCAGAAGGGATCTTTTATGTACAGGGAATTTTGTGCTCGGTGGGTGGTAGCTCTGTCTGCAGGGCTGAGGCTGGGGGAGCACGCAGTTCTGAAGCAGGAATAGCACCTGGCCCCATTCCTGGTCCCTTGTCTGCTTCTCGGAGCCCCGCCCTCCATCTGCTTTTAGAATCAGCTCTTCCCTTCCTTCCTCTGGAAAGAGAGGGAATTCTCTGAGCCAAAGCTCTGACCAGGTGAGCCCTGGTGCCTCCGCCCAGGGTCAATAGAATCTTCCCCAGTACTTCTTCCCTCTGGATTCTCTCCTCCTCCTCTCTGCCGTCCCAAACCCGGCCCATCCTTCAGGGTTCCAGCCATCCAGCCCACAGGCTTGGCCGTGCTTTCTGAATTCTGTGAACTTTTTTTTTTTTTTTTGTGATACGCGGGCCTCTCACTGTTGTGGCCTCTCCCGTTGCGGAGCACAGGCTCCGGACGCGCAGGCTCAGCGGCCATGGCTCACGGGCCCAGCCGCTCCGCGGCATGTGGGATCGTCCCGGACCGGGGCACGAACCCGTGTCCCCTGCATCGGCAGGCGGCTTCTCAACCACTGCGCCACCAGGGAAGCCCTGAATTCTGTGAACTTTTATCAATGCCACGATGTGTCTGATAATTTCATTTGAGCTCATTTATTTCTCAAGTAAGGTTTTTGAGTGCAGGAACAGTATCTTCTCTGATCTTCCCAGAAACCCCAGGTAGGCAGTCCCTCCTTCTTGATGTCACGATAAAAATCACTGCATAAATTGGCTTCTGCAGTTAGAGATCCGAGACTCTGAAAGACTCTGACGTGGATTGTTGTCAGGGGTTCAGGGAAGTTGCAACACAGCGATAAAAGGAATGACGTGGGAGGGCATGCAGAGCATCAGCGTATCACAAATACCATCCTGCCAGTAGAATCGTTCCATTCATCTGCTTTCAGAAATCTGCTAAAATGACACACACACGTACATATCTGTACACACATATGTTTTACACGTAAACACATTTTTATACACATATATTTACACATACATCCATATACACACATCAACACACATTACGCACGTGATACACACATGTATATGAAGTAAACCCTCAGCAGAGGACAGGGCCCGGGCAAATAACAGATATGCTTTGGTGGGGAAGGCAGGTGTAGGCCTGGCCCCGCCCAGGAGGGCTGCCGGGAGCCTGGCGTGTGTGTGCCGGGTGCCTGGGACCAACAGCCACAGAGAGGAGCAGTGAAGGAATCTGCCTAGGGAGGGTGAGGTACAGCAGCTATGCTTTTGGACCATTGCCCCTCCACACAGCCATGACACTGGGTGTCCCCAGGGTTTCTAGGGTTCTAAACAAATAAATGTCTTTTTACCTTTGCTCGTTCAGTCTCTAAGACTATTTGTGTTGCACACACGAGAAAAGGCAAGGATGAGGAATCCAGTCTCACCCTCGCTGGACTTCAGTGTTCTCATCTGTACATTGGGCTTTGTGTCTTCTGTACTTTGTAGATTTCTTGTGGCAGAGAAGGGTACAGACCCAGGGCCATTCTAGACACTGGATCCAGGCCCTGATGGGCTGGACCTGAGGCAGGTTGAGCCTGTGGCCTCTTGCATCTGAGTTTTCATTGACCAGATCTGCATGTTTAAATTTCATGGTTTTCTTGGTAAGAGAAATAGGAATACAGGTGATAGCAAGAGCCAGCCAGAATGTCCTGTCCCCTCTCTGCTCTCCTGGCAGCCCAGTTCCCTCCCTGGACCCTTTTGCACTTTACAGAATAGGTATTTGTTTCGGCTTTGCCTGTTGCTGTGAACACAGGACCAGACATCCGTGTTTTGTTTTCTAGGGAGATGTGCATCCAGCAGGATGGGAGAGTTCATCTCACCGTCGTTTACTTTGGAAAAGAAGAAATGAATGAGGTCAAGGGAATACTTGAAAACACTTCCAAGTAAGTCTGATGTGGAGCCACGGTGGGGAGTCTGGAACCTTAACGCGGGAGGAGATACCTGAGCTCATGCAAGCCGTTTTCACTGTGGGCGACCCAACCCGAGAGAGTGACAGGCTGGCCTTTTGCGTGTGGTGGTGTCGGGGGTGGGAGTTCTGCGCCCTCCTTCCTGGGGACCACCTACCTCACACCCGCCCTCACTGTGAGGAGTGTCAACTCGGACAGTGGAGACAACTGCCCGGAGCACCCAGGGTGGGGGGCAGGGCTCCTCCGGCCCCCGCCTGACACAGCAGGTTTGGGGACCGCACGTGGCAGGGGTGGACTTGGGGAGCACAGCCATGCAGGGGGCTCCTTCTCAGTCCCCGCTCGTCAAGGTTCGCTCTCATCCACTTAGCAAATGGCCTCACCCTTCTGACTGTCACTCGTTCTGCATTTTGAGAGATCAGGGGCCAGTGATGCTGGGGAGGGACCCTAGATTAACAGAAGCTGTTTAACCAACACTTTTGGACCGAGAGCTCTGGATTTTTACCTTGTTCATCAGTTACGTGGAGGATTAAATGTATTCAAAAGCAGAAGAGAGGGGTTTTTCTTACCAGAAGAAATGAACAAGCATGTATTTAATGAGTACATATCTGTGGCATTTTCTACTGGTGAGGAAGCTGGCAGCACTGCCCACTCCCTCTCGTTCGCAAGCTGCAGGTGAACGACGAGGTGGGTGGTTTCTCCATAGATGCAGCTTGGAGGGTGGTCAGAGGTGCTGGGGGCAGAAGTCGTCTGAGTAGGTCCGTATGGTCTGAATATAAACAAGTCCCTCTGTTTTGAGTCTTTGGTACATGGTAATAGGATGATAGTCAAAGTCTAAGATGCCGAGACTGAGTGCACTTTTTGTATTTATTTTCAGGCTTTATTACCAATTTTGTGTTACGAGCACAAGATCAGAATGCTAATTATTATTCAAACATCTGAAGCAGTGCACTGGTCAAATTTTGTCCACACTTTTGTAAATAAAGTTTTATTGGCTAGCAGGCGTGCTCATCTGTTTCTGTATTAGTTATGGCTGCTTTCGGGCTACAGCTGCAGGGCTGAATAGTTGTGACAGATACAGTGTGACTCGCAAAGCTGAACCCTTTACTGTCTGGTCCTTTACAGAAAAAGTTTGCTGACCTCTGTTCTAAAGCAATAAGGAGTTAAAAGAGTTTAAAACTAGTACCAGCTTAAAGCTATGGTACCTGTTGAAGGGAGATCAAAGGGAATAAAATAATTCAATATCTTAAATGTAAGTGAAATAGAAATCTCTCGACTCCAATGCATTGCAATATCCTTTTCATCTCTGCTTAGGAGTGAGGAGTGTGTTACTAGAATTCACGTCCTCTGCCCAGTGGATGGGGTTTAACATCTCTGCAAGTAGCCACCCCCTGGGTGTGGACCTTTTTCAAGTTTCCCAGATGATTCTGACATGCAGCCAGGATTGAGAACGATTGTTTGGGAAAATGGTGCCCCCCCCCCCCCGCCCCCAGGGGCTGCCCGAGGGAGGCCTGGGTTGCAGCCAGCTGCCTCCTTTCGGGGTATCTTGAAGTAGAGATCCAGGTGATTCGAAAGCCCAGCCAGGACTGAGATATCAGTCCTGTTGGCTCTGGCACCTTCCGAGGACATCAGAAGGTGATCAGATGTCTGATAGATACGTGTAACCAACTTTCCATGAGTCTGATGGACGAGTGGAAGGCCAGTTGAGACAGTGTTACAGGAAATACACTTTCTAGTGACCGGAGCGCCCAGGATTCTATCAAGGCATTCTCCGCCGTATCACATGACCTGGCAAGCTGAATTCGCAATCAGAAGGTTGTGTGGTGAGCAAAGAATGAATCTGAACGAGAAAAGTAAAATCATTTGAGGGGTAGGGGTGGCTTGGAAAGTTTCCAGAGGTGAAGCTACCGTGATGGGGACTCGTCTGGAGCCCGAGTCAGCTTTAAAGCAGCGCTGCAGAAGCTTCGGCGAATTCATTGGAGCGCCATTTTCCGTGTTGATTCCTCTTTCTGTTCACTGGCGACACTGCAGCGTTGATGTCGCTGATGCCGTGGGGTGTGTCCTGCCCCTTCCAGGGCGTTGCTCTAGGAATGCCCTGCCCTCTGCCACCAGCCTGAGCTGATTTCCCACGGCCGCCTGCAGCCCCACCGTCCAGATGAAGTTCCTCATCACCCACTGTCCCAGCCTGGTACCCAAGCTGGCTCTTACTTCTAACTTTGTTTTGATGACTTACTGCCCCACAGCCAGATGGGGGCTCGGTTTACCTTTGTCTTCACGCCCATTATTCTCTCAGGTTTGGCCTTCCCTCCATCCTCCTTCCTATTTCCTCAGACCCCCTACCTGTGCATCGGCACCCAGGTCCCTACTCTGGAGCTCATCCTGACCTGTCCTCTCCTCCCTGAACTGTAACCATACACCCCTTCAGCATCTCTTATCTGTGGCACTTGGCATAGGATTTGCCTGTTTACGTTTCTTTCTGCTGTCCTCACTAGATTATACGCTGCTTAGTAGTACTGTGGCGCATGCTTCTGAAACTCCAGCCCTTGGCACTGGGCCTCACTCAGGTTTAAAATGTTCAGTGTTCATTCATCAGGAGAAGGACAATGCCAGGTGTGTAGTAGATTTGCACACATTGTAATCTATATAAAACGCATATACGAAGCTTTATTTAAATACCATTTTTATCATTCTCTTAAGATGCTAGAGCTTTTATTCAAATGCATCTTATCTTTGAATAATATAATAACCATTGTTATTAACATGAGTGATGTCATTTAATATTCACAGCAACCTTATGAGATAGAAGCTGTTATTAACCCCACTTCTTAGATGAAGAAATGGAGGCTTAGAGAGGTTGTTACTCAGGCTGCCACCCCTGCCCAGGGGGACAGCCAGATCTGAACCTCGTCTGTAACTCCTGGACTCCAAGTCTTAACATTGCACCAAATTCTCACTCCAAAAACCGATCATTGTTCATTGAGAATAATAAGATTTAAAACCAGTTTAAATGAAATTTATTTCGTTTGGCTATCAGCATTGTGATCAAACTGTTCTAAATCTAGCTAATGTATATATTTTAAGAATATCTTGAAAAACCCCAGTTTAGTGACTAGCATGCAGTGTCTGTGTCTCTCGGTTTACGCTTACTCTGTCGAGCTTTACTTCTCAGTTGATTGCTGTAGAGCAGTGTTTTGCAAACTACGGTTTGTGATTCATTAGAGGGTTGTGAAATTGATTTAGTGGGTTAGGTGCAGTGTTTTTAAAAAATCAAAATAGAATAGAAGATTATCAGAATACATCACAAGTATTAAAGATAAATATTGTTTCATGAAACTTTAATTTCAGAGTGTGTGTGTGTGTGTGCACGTGTGTGCGTGCGCTGTGTCATGATTTATAGTATATTCTTTTGAAAGGGTAAGGGTTGTGGTCAAAATATTTAGAAGCCACTGACGTAGATAACAGTACAAATCAGTTTTCAATATCTGATTTTTATTCCACATAGGTTTTCATACTAAGCTTCAGTTAATCTCAGATTATGCCCTGGCTCAGTGGTTCTCAAATATAAATGTACTTTGAATAACCTGGGGTGCTTTTTAAAATACAGATTCCTGAGATCCAGCCCCAGAAAGTCTGAGTCATTAGGCCTCAGATGAAGTCTGGGAACCAACACTGAGAATGAGCTCAACCTGTGATGCTGATGTGGGTGGTCCATGGCCCACATTTTGAGGAATTCTGGCCTAGGTGGACATTTGCTTGGAGCTGTGTATTAGGAAATTTTAAAAAATTCATACTGGTTGGTGGATTTGCATGAGTTATAATTTACTGCATGGTATCTTCATCTTTGTCCACTCGTCAGGACACAAAGGCATCTTTCAGTAGAATCACCTCTGACACTGAAGCACTAGAACTGAGATACTGCCCTGTCCTGTGAGTATGTGTCTGAGAGAGGGTTTTGTGTGTGTGTGTTGTCAGGAAAATGCCCTGTTGCCATGGTGTTGTCCACATTTCATGCCTCTTTGAAGGGATTTGCTTGATGTGTACCCTCAGGAACATTTTATCAGAACATCCCAAAAGAAAATTGGGGGGAAAGTTGTCTGAAATTTGAGAATTGTTGCTTTGTTTTAATATTTTTTCGTAAACAAGGGCGTTTTAGATAAGAATCTCATCTGCTAAAATGAAAAAAGCTATACAATGAATTCCTTCCTAGAAGATAAAGAGTCTTGGATCCTGGGAAGCACCTCATAGGTGAAGGCAGCACCTAGGCCTGTGGCCATCTCACTGGGCATCTGCCAGAGAAGGGGCTAAGCATGACTCTGCTTGGTGACCAGCTCTTTGTGGAGATGTGCCTGTATTTTTAGGTATTCCAAGTTGTTCTTTGGGGGATTCAAACATGGCATATAGACTATAGTATTGTGACAGTGTTAAATTTCTTGAGTGTCATTATTACATTGTTATAATGTTATAAAGGAGAGTGTCCTGGTTCTTGGGGAGTACTTATCTTTGAAAGTGAAGTTGCCGTGATGTCTGTAACTTCAAATGGTACAGAGGAAGGAAGAAAGGAAGGGAGGGAGGGAGGGGGGAAATATGGCAAAACTTTAACACTTGGTGAATCTGGATGATGGTATATGGGTACTTTACTATGCTTACAACACTTCTAAAGGTTTAAATTTTTTCCAAGTAAAACATTGGGGGAAAATATATTATGGAAAAAATTAAATGATATTAAGTTCATACAATGGAATATAATGCAACAGTTAAAAAAAGGTGATATCAGTGAAAATGGTGGAATAAAGAGCTTGCAAAATTCTCCTCCATAAAAATAGTGAGAAAATTACTAAAAATTCTCAGAATCAACTTTTTTAAGAACTATGGAAATTAAAGCTTGCAACAGTCTGGAAAGTGTTTATCCAAATGACTGAAGTTTGGTGTGAACAGGAAGCTTTGTGAACTTTGACTTGCCCCATTTCACCTCCGCCCCCAGCTCTTCAGTAGCCTTGAGGACCAGCAGCACATAAGAATCACAGCCGGGCAGACCCTGCTCACAAGGTTGTCTTCATTTGACCTGACTCAGAGGGCTCCCCGTGGAACCTTTTATCCAGGGGTATTTGACAAAAAACAATTATAGGAAGTCTTTACCTTTGTGGCTGCCTGAGGTGTAGATAAGAGTTGGGGCAAGCAGTAGACTAACCAAAAAGCTCAGAAGGTGAATCTGAGGAGTGAGATCTCCAAAGGGGCTTTGAAAGCTCCAGCACATTCCTGGGGATCCAGAGGCTGTGCTCATACTTAGGAAAGACCTGAGCAGGCCCTTACTTTTTACCTCTGACTGATCTTGAGGCTCTGTGCAAGAAGGAAGTAAAGGCTCAGGTAAGTTGTTACCTGCTTGGTTGTGTGTTGATGACATGCCCCACCATGCTCACAGAGTCCCCACCATGCACACAGAGTCCCCTGGCAAAGACTGGGAGACTTGTTGGTTCCAGACATTTAAGGAAATCCCTGCTTAATCATTAGCTTACCACTAAGTGGTCACACTCAAGAGTACACTTTACAGAATTAGTTCAGGAGAGTCACTGAACAAACAAACAACAAACAGCAACAATAGCAAAACCCTGAGGGGGGTGGAGATTCTGATTTCCAGGGCTGCCACATTACATTATTTAAAATGTTTAGCTTTAGGGCTTCCCTGGTGGCGCGCAGTGGTTGAGAGTCTCCCTGCCGATGCAGGGGACACAGGTTCGTGCCCCAGTCTGGGAAGATCCCACATGCCATGGAGCGGCTGGGCCCGTGAGCCATGGCCGCTGAGCCTGCGCGTCCGGAGCCTGTGCTCTGCAACGGGAGAGGCCACAGCAGTGAGAGGCCTGCGTACCAAAAAAAAAAAAAAAAAGTTTAGCTTTAAACAAAAAATTATGAGGCATGCAAAGAAACAAGAAAATATGGCTCATGCACAGAGAACAAAATCAATCATTAGAAATTGTTCCTGAGGAAGCACAGGTGTTGTACTTACTAGACAAAGACATTGTCAACTGTATTAAATATGTTCAAAGAGTTAAAAGAGACCATGTTTAAAACACAAAGAAAAGTATGAGAACCATGTCTCACCAAATATAGAGAGATCAGTTACAAAAAGAACCAAATAGGAAGTCTGGAGTTGAAAAGTACAATATTTAAAATTCACTGTGGGGCCTCAACATCAGGTTTGAACAGGCAGAAGAAAGAATCAGTGAACTTTAAAATAGGTCAATTGATATATGATATAGTTTGAGAAACAAAAATAAAAAAGAATGAAGTAATAGAAAACCTCAGAGACCTGCAGGATACCGTCAAGCATGCCAACACAGACACAATGGGAGTGCCAGGATAAGAGAGAAAGAGGCAGGAAAAAATATCTGAAGAAATAATGGCCCCAGACTCCCTGTATTTGATGAAAACATTAATTTACACATCCAAGAAGCTCAAAAACTCCAAACAGGAAAACTCAAAGAAATGCACGTTAGACATATCACAGTCAAATGGTTGAAAAACAAAGAGAGAAAGAATCTGTGTTACTGAGTCCAAGCTCATACTGCTTACTGCACAACAGGCCAGTAAATCAAGAGACAAATTGTTGGGGCGAGGAAGGAATAACGACTTTATTTGGAAAGCCAGCAGACCTGGAAGGTGGTGGACTAGAGTCCTAAAGAACCATCCTTCCTGAGTTAGAATTCAGGTTCCTTTTATACTAAAAGGGGAGGGGGTGTGGTTAGTTGTTGAAAACTTCTTGGTGCTGGAATCCTTCATTCTTGCAGCTGTCCATGTAGGTCAGGTAGGTCAGGTAACGTTGTTCCTGTAAACCTCCAACAAGACAAATGTTGTTCTCTGTTCTGCAACTTTTTATCTCTATATGAATGGAAAAGAGTTATACCTTTAAAGGTCAGAGCCTTGAGAATGGGCTACCCTGTACATTTCAGGCTATAGCCAACGTACTAGCAAAAGCAGTAGAATACAAAGAAAGTAAAAGAAACAGATCCAATATGGAGTCAGATTTGTTCTTCCCTATTACATAAGCAGCAAGAGTGAAGCAACTTATCAGGTCCATGGGATCCTTAATGAGATGGAAAGTGGGGTGGCATATTCAAAGTGCTGAAAGTAAAGTACTGGCAACCAAGAATTCAATATTCAGCAAAACCATCCATCAAAATTGAAAGAAAAATTAAGACCTCCTCAGTTAAGAACTGAAAGACTTTATCACTAGTAAACCTACCCCACAAGAAATAATGAAAGGAGTCCTTGAGGCTGACATGAAAGGACACTGGACACAAACTCAAATCCATGTGAAGAAATACAGAGGGCCAGTAAAAGTTACTACATAGGGAAATATGAGACACAGTATAAATGTATTTTTTGCTTATGCTTTTTTCTTATCTGATGTAAAAGTAAAAAGATAACTGCATAAAGCAGTAACTATAAATCCGTATTGATAGACACACAACTGATTTTTTATATGTTATTTTGTTCCCTGCAACTTTACTGAATTTATTTATTAATTAAAATGGTTTTTCGGGGAAGTCATTAGGGTTTTCTATAGATAGTATGATGCCATCTGCAAATAGTGACAGTTTTACTTCTTCCTTTCCAATTTGGATGCATTTTATTTCCTTTAGTTGCTTAATTGATCTGGCTAGGACTTCCAATACTGTACTGTATAAAAGTGGCGAGAGTGGACATCCTTGTCTTGTTCCTGATCTTAGAAGGAAAGCTTTAAAATTTTTACCGTTGAGTATGTTGTTAGCTGTGGACTTATAATATATGGCCTTTATTATGTTTAGGTACATTCCTTCTATTCCTAATTTGTTGAGAGTTTCTATCATAAGAGGATGTTTGAATTTTGTTTGAATTTTTTCTGCATCTATTGAAATAATAATATGATTTTTATTCATCATTCTGTTAATGTGATGTATAACATTTTAAAATTTGCAGATGTTGAACCATCCTTGCATCCCAGGGATAGATCTCGCTTGATCATGGCCTATGAACATTTTAATGAACTCTTGAATTCAATTTGCTAGTATTCTGTTGAAGATTTTGCATTATGTTCAGGGATATTGGCCTGTAATTTTCTTTTCTTGTTGTGTTTTTGTTTGACTTTGGTATCAAGGTAATGCTAGCCTCATAAAATGAGTTTGGAAGTGTTCCTTCCTCTTCAATATTTTGGAAGAATTTGAGAAGGATTGGAATTACTTCTTTAAATGTTTGGTAGAATTCATCTGTAAAGCTATCTAACCCTGGGCTTTTATTTTTTGGGAGGTTTTAATCTCCTTGTTCATTATTTGTCTGTTCAGATTTTCTATTACTTCATGATTCAGTCTTGAGTGTTGTGTGTTTCTAGGAATTTATCCATTTTTACTAAGTTATCTAATTTGTCAGCATGTAATTTTTCATAGTTGTCTCTTACAATATTTGGGATTTCTGTGGTATCAGTTGTAATGTCTCCTTTTTTTGTTTATAATTTTATTAATTTGAGTCATCTCTCTTATTTTTCTAGATAATAAGCTAAAGGTTTGTCAATTTTATTTATATTTTCAAAAGAAACTGCTAAAACAATTGTATAAGCAGGCTTGTATATAAGCTCAGAAACTAGAAAACTCTAAATTGTTTAAAATGCCTACTATGAACAACTGGCTGAGAATATATTTAGCCTTAAATTACTTACCACATTCAGATCCCTTTAGTAAATAGAACTCATAAGAAATGTCAATATTCAGGGCTGTTAGATTTAAATTTTTAAGTTATACATCAAATATAATATTTCTATGTAAATTTTTAAAGGTTTTTTCTTCTTTTTTATGAAGGGCTCTTGTGGGAAGTGTCACATTAAGAGAATTTCCTTGCAGGAGTGGGAAGAAATTTGTATTAGAGTAAATCACATTAGACAGCAAGATCTTTTATCATTTTTAAGCCAGCAGTTCTGGGAAATGCATGTCAATTAGAGAAATTAAATCTCCGGTTGAAACAGTGGCTGCCTCAGGTCATTTTAACCTCTGTCAGCATGACTACATATAACCTGGAGGAGACCCAATGCATCAGACTTATGATATAAAAGAAAGGAATTGACTGAGAGACTCACGAGTTTCATCAGTTGATAATACAATTCAAGAAGAAAAGAGAAGAAATAATTATAAGTAATCCTGGGGCCATTTGGAACTGCAGACTCTGATTCATAACAGGAAATCACATAGTAGAGAGTATAATGCCCACATTCTACCATGAAAAAGCCCATTCCTCATGAGGCCATTACTCTAGACATGCCGCTAAATATTGCATTTCTTTGTATGGCTAAATTAAATATTTCAAACCAAATTGCATTTTATTTTCTTCAGCTCTCTTTTTTTCTGTTACTTACATATTTGTCATCTTCTTAAAAGCTTTGTTTGTGCCTGTCCTTGGGAACGTGTTGGTTGGAGCCTCTTTCTGATGGGGGAGGTGGGCTTAGGATGTGTGAGGGCCTCTCCAGTGCCCACCTGAGGGGATGAGGTGGTGTCTTGGGGCAGCATCTCCCACAGTGACAGGTCTGAGACACACTCTGTGTTTTACATTGACTCGTCTCTTGATTCACCCAGTGTTTATTGAGCTGCACTGTGTCCCCGTGGGCGCCACTTACCGCACAGTGCTGATAATCTCTGAAGACAGAGATAAGAAAACAAAGCAGTCCCTGTCCTCCAGGGTTTAGAGGACAGACCAGGTGGTCCAGTGCACAGGGCACGAGAATGCACTGGGCCCAGGAGAACGGAGGCGGAACTGGCCCAAACGCCTGGGGGCCCAGAGAGGGCACCTTGTTTCACAGGAGGGTGAAAGGCAGTGACACTCGATGTGGGCCGTGAGGATTGGGTGGGATCTTCACTGGAGTCAGGGGAGGAGGTGGATTCCAGGGAGAGACCACTGAGCTGACACAGGAGGCCCCAGTGCGTCCATGCTCTTGGTGCCCATCTTCCAGCTGGTCGCTACAGAGGGGATGGGGATGAACAGAGAACTAAACAGGGCCCCTGCCCGTGTAGCTCTGCGGCCTGCATCTGGGGTTGTGGCCCTGTGGTCGTGTCATGCACATTCCCAAACCCACGACCCCACGGGCCAGTCAGTGTTCTGTGTTGAAATGTGTCCTTGCTTCTGCACAGCCTCTTAGTATGCTGTCCACGTGCTGCTGGGCAGGACACTTGGGCCCAGCGAGCAAGTCCCTCTGCGGGAAGGTCGGGGGCCCGGTTATCCTGCAGAAGCTGGTGTCCCTTCATCCCGTGCACCCTGTGCTCCGGAGCTGGTGCTGATGAGTCCGAGATGGGAGGGGGCGTCCCACTCCCAGCCCAGATGCTTCGCAGTGTGTTCATCTCGCCATTCTGGAGAAGAGGGGAGGGAAGTTGTTCTGATTTGGTTTCTGGTGTCTCCAGCTCGGCCCTCTTTCTCAGCAGAGATCACGTGTCAATTATCAGAGGTCCCTCCTGATAGCAAGAGAGGAGAAGGAGGGGTCCTGGTTAATTATAGGGGGTGCTGGGCTGAGTGATCAGGAAGAGGGCAGCACCGATATCCACCTGCAGACAGACGTGTAACTGAGCACAGTGACCTGGCCGCCCCACTGGGAACCACGGATGGTGACAGAGTTACCCTGCGCCTCTCCAGGGCCCAGGACTGGCCGATGGGGCTTCCCAGGCCAGCAGGGACTCGGTGTGCAGTCTTGTCCAGGTCCCTCATGTCCCCTGCCAGCCGGTGTTGATCAGGGTGGATGGGAAGCCAGGGTTCTGTGGGGCGTGGGAAGCAGAGACGGCCGGGGCCCGTGGGGCAGAGGGGCCGCTATGTGGACAGCAAGTGGCAGGAACTGTGTCCTGGGGCTTTGCGTCTGGCCTGTGGATGCGCTGGAGAGTGGGTTTAAAGTGCACAGTCAGGTTGGGTGGTGCCGTGGGTGTAACATGGGTTATTTCATCCTCGTTGGGAGGTTGGACGAAGAGGGAGGAGGCAGATTGCGTGTGCATCCGGCCATGGACCTGGACCCGTTCCCCGAGATCTCTTCCTCTACAGACCACACACTGAAGCATGGAGGCTGATGTTCTAAGACTTTAAAATAAATTCTACCTCAAGGTCATCTCAAGCACTAGGACGGTGAGCTGTCCCAGCCCCCTTTCCCAGGGACGGTGACCAACAGGCAAGCTCCCTTCCCTGCCCTCCCCTCCCCCACCCCTCCCCCGCCCCTTTCTCCCCTCTTCCTCCCCTCCCCTCCCTCCTCCCCTCCCCCTCTCCTCCCCTCCCTTTCTCCCACCTCCACCCACTGCAGCAGGGCAGAGGAGAGCAGTCCATCAGCAGAGTTCAGACCAGGGCTTGGGGAATTGGGGGACAGAACAAATGAGACTAAGCTCTGTGTGGGGTACGTGTGTTCCCCCAGTCACCACTCTCCCTGGACCTGTAGCCCTCTGCTGCCTCCCGACCACTCACTCAGCCCCCTGGCTGGTCATGCCTTCGATGCTGTTAGTTCAGCTTCTAATGCTGCCTGTATTCTTATGTAAGTATTAAACACGGCTCCACTTTGTGTAAATGTTTGATATTCTACACAGTAAATAGCAAATATACTATTTGTGTGTAAATATTTGATATGTCAACACAAATGGACTGTAAGCTGTTTGGGACAAAAATCTTGCTGGTCTTTAACACAGTGAATTAAGGACCTGCCTTCCCCTACCCTTGGAGAAAGTTTCTTGCCATTGTTCAAATGTGAAGCATTTTTCTATTTGCAATCTCTAATGATAGACCCTGGGAAACCTCTGGGAGGAGCCACCTGAGTCATGAGTCAGATACACGTGAACAGGGATTTGGTGCTCGGGCATGTAAGCCCTCCCTGCCCTGGAAATTAGTCCCTGTGGTCTCACAGAGTGTGAACTGTGAGACAGTTGAGAAAAGAGACCTGCTACAGCTGTGAGAGAAAGCCGGCCCACTGCACAGTGGACAAGTTCTGTGAGGCTAGCTTAGACGAACAGGTGAAAACCCAGGCATCTCCCAAGGGTAGAACTTTCCTGAGAACTGATCAAGTAGGGCAGGGGGAAGTGGGCTGTAGAAACCTCCAGGGGATGCAGAGGTGCTGCGAGGGTCTCACTCCACCTGGATGTCTTCTTTGCGGACAAGGGGGCAGCGCTGTCCCTACCAGGGAACGCTGGGGCATAACCCCCAGGCGACTCACAGAAAATAGGAACTGGGGCCCGCCTACCCAGAGAGAAGAGTCAAAACGGAGTTCCGAAAGAGTAGAACCGGGTAGAGCAGTGCTGGGCTGAATCATCCAACAGTAGAACCTTAGCATGTAAAGGGCCTGAGGTCTGTACCATGAGGCTTTGCAGCAAGGAAACTGAGGCCAGAGAAGTGAAGTGACTGCCCCAAATAATGAGAGGCAGTGCTGGATTGCAGTCATTCGTCTGTGGACACGGTTAGTCACCAGCATCCACTGGGTACCCAGTGGGGCTGGGCAGCTCCAGGCCCTGGACCTGGGCTCCTGGCTTACACTCCAGTGCTCCTCCAGGCACCAGGCCTTCTGCCTTAATCTGAAAAGCATGTTTGGCCTCAGACTCAGACAAGCTTGGGCCCAGATTCCCAGGATAAAAAACCCAAGCTCACTGCCAGGTCTGAAAGGAGGTGACAAGTCAAGGAAGGGGTAGCAGAACTAGTTCCACCGATTAAACTACCAGATACACTTGAAAAGTTTATGACTGTATTTGTGGTGACCTTTACCCGAGATAGTTACAGACTTTAAACAATGGAGATGGGTTTTGAACCTCTTTTGAGGCATCAGGATTAGAGAGAATCGGGAGATGGGATAGGCTGGGTGGGGGGAGGACTCTGAGCTGCGGGCGAGGAAGCCATCAGGACAGGAAGGGTGTGTCACGGGAGAGGGGCTGGCCAGATGCCAGGCCTGTACAAGTGGAATTGGGAGTCCAGTAGGACCCAGAGTGGGTCCCTGTCCCACTAGGTACTAGATGAATTCCTGGAATTTTTGCTCAAGACGTGCCGCATCTCAGAAGGTTCTGGGAGAGAGCAGCCAGGTGAAGAAGCACCTGGACTCCATTCCCTCAGGCCTGTGCTGGTAACAGACTGGCTGATGCTCGCCTGGTGCGCGTTATACTCTTAGCGTCACTTACCACGCTGATCACTCTGAGAGCAGTTAAGGAAGGTGTCGTTATTTCTGTTTTGCAGATGAGGCAGCCGAGGCTCCAGGAGACTAATGGGCTTGCCTAGATCACAGTGTTAATCCGCAGGGCAGCCAGGTCCCAAACGTCCTCATCTTCTGAATCCAAGTGCCATTTCCTTACTGTGCTCGGCTGTTTTACCTTCGGGTGGGGAAGGGATCCAGGTGTAAGTGTGTCTGGGGATAGACATACACCCGGACCACGCTGCCGGGTTCCTGGAGGGAATCCCGATGAGAAGCTGCTCAGTGGGGCCATTGCAGTGTGGCTTTATATCCTTGGCCACTGGTTTCATTGGCTCCAGAGGCATTGGGATTGTCCCGGGTTCTGTCACCTGGTCTTCACTGGCTCACGTTCTCCCCCTCATCAGGAGCACACGTTAGCCGTGACAGTAGTTTTCAATATGGGGAAACTGCTAGAAAAAGAAAAAATAAATTGGTGCTAAAACTTCTCAAGTGTCCTTGGTACCCTTAATCCCAGTGCCCTCGGGTCACAGAAGACACGTGGTGAGATGTCGTGGGCCTCGGTTGTGTGTTTTCCAGGGGATTCCACCGGCAGCAAGCCCGGGCACCTGAGTGACTGTGTGTGGTCTCACCTTTCAGAGCCGCCAACTTCAGGAACTTCACCTTCATCCAGCTGAATGGGGAGTTCTCTCGGGGAAAGGGGCTGGACGTGGGCGCCCGCTCCTGGACGGGGCGCAACGTGCTGCTCTTCTTCTGCGACGTGGACATCTACTTCACCTCCGAGCTCCTCAACACCTGCAGGCTGAACACGCAGCCAGGTGGGGCTCCGCTCCCGAGCACCTCTTAGCTCGCCCCGCCGACCCGCTCCTGGATCTGCCTTATTTACCCCGCGGACAAAGACAAGGATGCCGTCTGCCTTGATTCCTCCTTTGGTGTCGTGCTGGGGGCCTGTCCGCCACCATAGCTCTGGGACTCTTGGTCCCAAGTTCGTGCGTACAGCCCCTTTTCCATTCTCCCCTAGGAGGTCAGCTTTAGGGGATGACCAGGGAGCAGGTGTGGTGGGGAGGATTGGGCCTGGGACACACCACTGAAACCGAAGGGAAGGAGTGGCTATGGGCGTTTACCAGGGCAGGAGGGGCTCCAGACAGAAAGAACCCACAGTATGAAAATTGTTCTCATAGCTTTGACTCGGCGGCAAGGCCGATACTCAGCTGATAACCACTGGAATGGCCATGTCCGTTGTTCAGATACTGAAATTCTTCTGTGAAAATTGGTAAAGAGCAGCTACCCGGGGCTCCCAAAGTCTTTTCCTGCTGCCTGAGGTCACCCTGGCTGACTGCCCCACGAGCCAGCAGTTAAAGGGTTAAGGTCTGGCAGGACGGGGGCACTGGGGCCCTCTTTCACACCCACTCCCACTAGTTGTGCCCAGTGCCAGGTCCACTGGCCATCAGAGCTTAGAACATTACCCTTGTGCTGGGAAGTCGGGAATCCACGTGTGTCCATCTGGTCTACCTGCCACAGTACTGCTAAGGTCTGTGTCAGAGACCAGTGGAGGCTAAACGGACAGTGGACGCAGATCCCTAGGCTGTTTCTGACGGTCGCATATAAATGAACAAACCTAACAGCTTTATCTGTCGCTTAGCGCATATGTTTGTTTTCTGGTTTGCAGGGAAGAAGGTATTTTATCCGGTCCTTTTCAGTCAGTACAATCCTGGCATAATATACGGCCATCATGACTCGATCCCTCCCTTAGAAAAGCAGCTGGTGAGTGCTCCCCCGAGGGGCCTTGGTGGGGCTCTGTTTCATGTCTTTCGTCACCAGGGGCACCTGACCATGAGTGGAGGTGAGTGGAAACCTGTGGATTGCTTCCCAGAGTAATTTGTAAGTGTGACAGGTGTTCTGGCCTTTGTCCCCAGCGCCTCGTTGATGAAAAGGCTTGCAG
This sequence comes from Aethalodelphis obliquidens, assembly GCF_003676395.1. Classification (NCBI taxonomy): domain Eukaryota; kingdom Metazoa; phylum Chordata; class Mammalia; order Artiodactyla; family Delphinidae; genus Aethalodelphis; species Aethalodelphis obliquidens. The sequence continues at coordinate 33,862,116 of NW_020837969.1, forward strand.
TATTTAAAAGTGGAAAATAAATAGGAACAGTGCCTTACAGAAGGTAATTTCGTAGTTTGCTTCTACGGTTCTGGAAACCAGTATTATCGCATTATGGTTGCAGCACATTTCCCCTTTATTATGACAATCCTGTGAGGTAAGAAAGGTGAGATTTAGGTTCCCATCTGACAGGTGGGAAACGGAAGTCAGGAAGCGGTGCCCCCCCCAACCAGGCACACAGTGGGGCAGGGGCTAGATCCCTGCTCTCCGTCACCATTCCCATATTAGCATCAGAAGTGTCACCAGCAAGGTGGCTTTCACAGGAATATGGGAGGGACTTCTGTGCTAAGATCCCAGCCGCACAGGTGATGGGTAGGGGACCCACACAGCACCCAGGCTCTCTGTAAGCTGAGATGTCTTCGCTGGTCCATTCCGCAGAGAGTACAGGCAATAGGAGGACGGGGTGAAGCCAGCAGAAGGTCCCTGTGCTGCTGGAAGGTGTGCCCCTCCGAGGCAAAATGTCCCACTGTTGTCATCGCCAAGCTGGGCTGTGATCTTCTGTAGAGACGCCAGCAGGGCTTATCTGAAGCTGTTGCCAGGTCAGGCTGAGCCTGGGGGGCAGCAGTAGGAATTGCCTCAAGCGGCTGTCTCTCCTGTTGAGGTGGCGAAGCCGTGTTTCTTTACCTCTCAGGGTGGAGAAAGGAAGCCGCTGTCTGACCATGAGGAGGTGATGGGACTCAGTCTTCCATGCTTCCCTGCAGTGGGAAAGTAAATCTGATTTTCATTGAAAATGTGTTCTGTGGAATTCTTTGGGAAGACTGATTCTGTGTTGAGGCTTCCAGAAGTAGGAAAACCTGTTCCCTCCCACCCCATCCTGGGTCCCCTTCCAGTTAACCTCTGGCAGCTGATGTAATGATCTTTTCCAGCCTGGGTTCCTCTAGGCTGCACCAGGTTCATTCCTCACCATGTCTTAGCGTGGCTTCACTTGCAGCGTGAGGCACACAGCACAGTAATAACACCGTTCTCTCTTCTCCCAGCGAAATTGTAATACTGCACATTCGTTGTGTATCTGTACATACTGTGTGTATGCATGTGCTTTATACATAAACACAGTAAGAGTTTTTCACTCCTACTTAGAGGTGATATCACTCCTGTTGAGACAGAAGAACTTCATGTTTCCTTTCCATAGAGTTCTAAGCTTCTAATAGGGATTGAGGCGGGGAATGGGATGCAGGATTTATTTTCTTTCAACCAGTCAGAATAAAAGTTCCTTTGATTTTAAATAAAGTACTGCTTTACATTTGACATTGAATAGGATTAATGTTTCAACTTCAAATCAAGACCTTATTTGCTTTCAAGGAATTCACTTCATTTCACAATTTAAAAGTTTTATGCTTTTATTGCCATTCCTGCAGGGAAGCTCAAGGTCTGGCATGGTCCAGCCAGCTTCTCAGGTCCTCAGAATTAGTGGTCAAGTCAGAAACAGAACTCAGACTGCTGTGTCCACAGCTCCGAGGCCTCTGAGTTATCCTGCAGCCTTTACCAGTCACCTCCGAATACAGCTGAGACCTTCCACAGAGCACACGGGTCTGGTATTTTAGGAGTCAGTATTATGGCTATTTATCCTAGAAAGAGCAATTGTCTCTGAGACAAAGAGGTCTCTGTCAAAAAAGAAAAGCATCCATTATGTTCTTACTGGATGAGCCATTTCTGGAGCACTTGCTGCCCATAGAGAGCTAGTTGAGGTGTGCGTGGGGCAGTCAGGGACTGGAGCAGTTTCCTATGCATGGCAGTGATGCCCCAGGCCATCTCACTCACTCACTTCTTTCTCCTAGATTCGCCCAGGGTCACACAGCCAGCTAGAGCTCAGGCCAAGACCAGGATTCCCTTATCTAGTGTGGCAGAGACAGAGTTGCTTAAGTTCTAGGTGAGAGCGGAAATAGAAAGGGAAATGACCAGAGGACAGCCTCAAACTCCTGAAGTTAATATGGTGGAGAGAAAACATGTGGGTGCAGAGAAGGTATAAAATAACAGGTAGTGATTGGAGGTGGGTAAATTAGGAGAGACTTCCTGCCAGGGGTTCCTTTTGGCTCAGTCTTGAAAGATACGACACATATATGTTAATAAATTCTTGACAGCCTTCACTGGAGTACATCAGTATCAAGGTGACAGGAAAGCCCAGGTCCAGAATGTGGCTGTGACAGATGACTGCCATGTGCAAATGGGAGCTTGGCCAGCAGCCCTGAAAATACAACCTTGGTAGTCAGTGTACCACTTATTGCTTCTGGCTGTTGCCACTGACAGTTGATAACGTTTGCCTGCAGATAGAGGCGAGAAACCAAATTTACAGGGATTTTTTTTTGTGTTCAGGTTACTTCTTTCTTTACATTTGAGTACAGACGGTTAGTAATCAGTAGTACGTGAAATCATGGGATTTCATACTAATATTTAATTTGTAGAGTTTTAAACCTGAGGTGAAACTTGCTGATGCTTTAATGTAGAAGCAGCCTTCCGAGAAGGGAATAACCCTCATGTATGCAACCGCTAACTGTAGACACCCCCTCTCTTGGTTTGAGCCTTGTCAGTTCCTGCTGAGGCCACTGCAGGAGCCGTCTAGATCCATCTCTCCCTCACACTCCAGTCTCTCCTTCACCCTCGGCGAGAGATGCGTTTCCAAAACACAGATTAATTCCACTAAAAAAAAACCTTTGAAGGCATAAAGTCAGTGGTGTGCTCAGAAGTGTTTAAAGCCCACCCTCCGAAGCGGGAAGGAGCTGGCTCCCAGCGCTGGCTGTCTATCTTCAGGGAGTCAGTCCTCCCGCAGGGCCTGGTGCAGGCTCCCCTGTGACGTCTCTGGACAGGGCTGGGAAGAGACTTCCTTGCCCAGGTGGTGGGCTGGTCCAGGCCGTGCCAGCACAGCCCTGAATCCTGATTCTCTGGGGGATGAACTGCCCTCCACAATCTGACTCTCGTACTGATCACCGAGGAAATGTCTGCAAACCCGACCCCAGCACCTGGGCTTGACGCCAGACAGAGCACCCCTGCCCCGTGTCTCCTGAGCTGCCCTCCCCCGAGGGCCATCTCCTCTCCGGCGCTGATGCCCACAGTGCCTGGCCGCTCGCTCTGCCACGTGGTCCTGCCCGGCACTGTCTGATGACTGGTCAACGTACGCCTGGTCCGCGGACCCTGTCCTCACCTCTCTCTCGTTACACCCTTCTCTCTCCTTTAGTCCAAAGAGTACTACACCACTGACCTGCATTTCAGTTTAAATTTCTAAAAAGTGCTGACTGGGCCTGGTCCATCCTTTTAGTCTGTTTCTGTTTGTTCAGGAAGCAGACATTCGCTGAGAACAGAAGTCACATTAACAGATGCCATGTCCGTGGCCTTTGGGCAGCCGGCACTCTGCCCACGTTGTCGTGTAACAGTCAGTAAGGTGAAAAGGAGTGCTACGCTCATGTCACGGGTGAGAACGTTGAAGCTCAGAGGCATGTGTCACTTGCTCAGACGCCCTCAGCGCTGGGTGGCAGGTCGGGAACTCAAGTGATGGGACCAGACTGCGACAGCTGGGGGCAGGGGCACGTTCTCCACATCCGCGTGCTTCCAGGGGGCAGAGGGTCTGGCTTTGGGTTGCAGGCTCCCTGGGCAGAGTCCTGGTCCAGCACGATGCCCTTCAGAAGACACTTCATTTTTTTTTTTAATTTATTTTTGGCTGTGTTGGGTTTTTGTTGCTGCATGTGGGCTTTCTCTAGCTGCAGCGAGCGGGGGCTGCGCTTTGTTGCCGTGCGCAGTCTTCTCATTGCTGTGGCTTCTCTTGTTGCAGAGCACAGGCTCTAGGTGTGCGAGCTTCAGTAGTTGTGGCTTGTGGGCTCAGGAGTTGTGGCTTGTGGGCTCAGTAGTTGTGGCTTGTGGGCTCTAGAGCGCAGGCTCAGTAGTTGTGGCACATGGGCTCAGTTGCTCTGCAGTATGTGGGATCTTCCCAGACCAGGGCTCGAACCCGTGTCCCCTGCATTGGCAGGCGGATCCTGAACCACTGTGCCACCAGGGAAGTCCCAACACTTCACTTTTTCATGCAGATGCCGATGAAAGGAGACTTGTAGAAAAGTGTGGGTTAGTACAAATCCTGGAGGAGGTGGCAATTGAGTCCATTCTTAGACCAATTCTTTGAAAGCTGTGGCTTGAGAAACACCTTATTTGTCAAGAAATGGACACCGTCATGGCCAGCCTGGTGCTGGTCTGGGCTCGGCCTCGACTGGCTGAGTGATCGTGGGCAGGTCATGCTGCCTCCCAGCCCGAGGCCCGTGCACACCACACGCAGCCCCTGGGATCCTGTGCATGTGACCCCTGAGCCTCAGGGCCCAGCCCACATGGGGTGTATGGGGGGCGGCAGCCCGGCCTCGGGACCCCTGCAGCCCAGGCTGTCTGCCGCTCACTGCGTGACTGCACAGCCCGGTGCACGGTGAATTCACAGGCCCAGTACTCAGGATTTACTAAGACTTCAAGGCAACAACGGCAGAGCCTCACATCAGGCACAAGGCCTGTAAACCCGGGGCCCATGGGGTTTCCGGTGACGTGAGGTGGGCCAAACGCAGCCTTGGTTCCTGGGAGACTCTCTCCGGTTTAGAGGAAATACTCTGCCTGAGAATTTGTAACTGATTTTATTTTCCAGCTCAGATTGCTTCCCTGGCATTTGCCAAGTCAGCCACGTGGAGCCCCACAGGTGTGGCTGAACCTGTGGGGCCTCAGGGAGGAGCCTTCCCACATCTGTGGGGAGAGGCGCTGATTTGTGCTTTGTGTTTTGGTCCTGATAGGAAGTTATCACTCCCGTCACGTGACCTCCCCCAGAGCGCGTGTCTGGGAGCTCCCCGAGGGAGGGCGGGCCTGACCACTGCCCAATTGTCCGGTTGTGGTGTGTCGTGCCGGGCAGAGCCTGCTGGGATCCGGGTGCAGAGGGTGCTGGGGGTCGGAAGCGGGCGTGGTCTTGAGGACACAGCCCTGGAAGCAGAGGAGTGAGATCCAGGGCAGGGGGATGGTCCTCTTAGAGTATCATCTCCATCTCCTTCACGGTAGTAGACGTCATGCGCATGTGTAGCTCCGTGTAGGAGCTTGGGGCAGAGGTTCTAAGAAGTTGAGCCGTCTGCTTAGAGCCCAGGAAGGGGAAAGCGTTTCTGCCTGTGGGTCCAGAGCCCAAGGTTCTGAGAGCTTCCTCAGTGGACTCCGAGGCCTGGGCTGAGCCCCTCACTGCTGAGAATTCCCTACCCCAGCCGTCTCCGTTTCCACTGGCCGGTTGTTCCTCACTTGTTCCTTGGAGAAGGAGTGACTGAGTGCCTGCTGGGTGCTGGATTGGACCTGCCCATCCAGCCTGAACGAGACCAAGGCCCTGAGCTTACGTTCACCAGCTGTGGTGGGTGAGGACAGCAGGCGGAAACAGTCCCTCGACAGGAGGGTTTCAGAGAGCCCTCACGTTACAGAGAAAATAAACCAGCTGATGTGACGTGACACTGGCAGGGGGTCAGGGTGACCGCTCTGAGCAGAGCCCAGTGGTGAGCAGGAAAGGGTGACCCCAGCCGGGCAGACTGCGGGTGTCCAGCCTTGGAGACCTGTGAGCTGGCACATTTGAGGGGACAGGGGATGGACAGGGCAGGCAGGGGCAGGTCACGTGGGGCCTCTGCAGGCCGGATGTTCCTGTGGATTTTATTCTGATTGCCTGGGGGAGGGTGCAGTTAACCCACCGGGGGCTCGGAAAGGGGCTGTGCCGCGGCCTGCCGCATGCTCGAGGCCTCATGGGCTGTCGAGGGCGCTGCTTCAGTTAGCGCCCAGCCCACCTGAGGGGCGTGGACTTGGCACGCGCGCCCGTCTTGCCCGCACGGTACATGCCGAGGGCACCACCGGATCTCTTCCCACCAAGGGCTGAACTTCGACGTGCTGTTCAGATACTGGCTTTTCATGGCCTGCGAGCTTTAAAGCCCCCGTTAGTACGTGTTTGTGTAGCTCATTCCCTGCTCATAAGTCAGTTTGCCTCTGTCACACTGTCCCCAGGTGAGGGTCATACCTTGCCGGGCACTGTGTCCACTCAGTGGGTCCTGGGAGGCTGCCTCTGCAGTCCCTCCAGGGCTTCTCCCTAAGCGCTGGCCCGTTGTTTTCCCTGTGTGGATGGGTCCTGGGAGGCTGCCTCTGCAGTCCCTCTAGGGCTTCTCCCTAAGCGCTGGCCCGTTGTTTTCCCTGTGTGGAGCTTCCTCTCTTAAATGCCAGGTAGACCACTGCCAAATATTTGAAGTTCAAATGCTGCACGGCTCTTGACTGCAGTTTTTTAATATATAAATTTATTTTATTTATTTATTTTTGGCTGTGTTGGGTCTTCTTTGCTGCGCACGGGCTTTCTCTAGTTGCAGCGAGTGGGGGCTACTCTTTGTTGCGGTGCGGGGGCTTCTCATCGTGGTGGCTTCTCTTGTTGAGGAGCACGGGCTCTAGACGCGAAGGCTTCAGTAGTTGTGGCATGTGGGCTCAGTAGTTGTGGCTCGCAGGCTCTAGAGCACAGGCTCGGTAGCTGTGGCTCACGGGCTTAGTTGCTCTGAGGCATGTGGGATCTTCCCGGACCAGGGCTCGAACCTGTGTCCCGTGCATTGGCCAGGCAGACTCTTTAACCGCTGCGCCACCAGGGGAGCCCTCTTTGACTGCATTTTTACCCAGGCCATGTCTGTGTCCCGGCCACCAGAAAGGACAGTGAGCCATTAGCTGTGGCAGAGACAGTATACCTGCCATGACTGGGATGGAACAGAAACCATTTTTTAAAAATGACTCAGTGGAAAATTTTCCTGACTTTCCTGCCCTGTGAAATCTTTCCAGTTGATACTAATGACCCTTGTGGCTGGGGAGCTACCGTACAGCAGGCCTTTGTTCTGGAGTCGAGGGGAGAGACAGGCCTCTCCCGGCCCTTCTTCTCCTTGGTATTGATTTGTGCCAACCATAGTGTAAGTGACATCCACGTGTAGGTTGTAGTGAAATAAGACGGTTTCATAGGTTGCAGAGTACAGGAAATGTTAAGTCCATCGCCGCTTCTGCAGGCCATTTGTCAAGTGTAGTTTAGCCTGTGGTACAGGTGGAGTGAGCCCTCGGGAAGGTGGAGGGCAGCGAGGGGGTGAGTATTTGGGTGTCAGGCTGGGAGAGTCCTTGGGGCGACTTGGCTGAATCTCCTCATTAAAGGAACAGAAACAGAGGGACTGAGGGGCCTGCCTGAGGCAGACATGCCGGCCAGAGGTCTCGCCCGGGCGGGATGAGCTCTCTCCAGTTAGCGGGCAACAGGCAGCGCGGGGGCCCTGCTGCGGGACCTCCTTTCCTCCTAACACCTATGCGAGCGACCAGGACAAATCTGGAAAAACAGACATTAGGGTCGCAAACCCACTCCCAGGATTAGTGCAGCCAAAACTACGTAAACGACAAAAAACATTTTAAAATTAGTCTTGCTGCTCCAGCAAATACGTTAGAAACGTACTTGCGGAGTGAGACACGGGGCAGGGCCAGGCCTGGCTTTTCATAGCCGGTCCCTGCCTGGAGGTCCCGCACGTGCGTGGGGAGCAATTGATGTTAAAACGGACCGCGGATGAATGGACAGAGCGTGTCCTCAGGACCTGGCCTCTCGGTGCCCTTGCCCAGGGCCAGCAGCGCAGCCTCGGGTTTTCTTTTCAGTCCCTGAGGGAGTCCAGTTCGTGCCCCGGGCCAGGGCGCCTGAATTCTAGGTGGTTCTCTCTCCTTCTCTCAGCTTCCTGAGCCCTTTGCTGGCCGCCCACCTGGCCTGTGGGCCCCAGGCCTCCTTCTCGCCCGTGCAGGTGTCAGGACAGATGTGTAGGTGGCTTTTCCATGGCGCTGCCCCAAACTGGCTCCCCACCCCGGACCCCATTGCTCTGTGAGAGTGTGTGTGTGTGTGTGTGTGTGTGTGTGTGTGTGTGTGTGTGTTCAAGCCTCTGCCCTGGAAACATTCCGGCCACAGGTGCCCAAAATCACAGAGCCCCTTGGGGACGGGTAGCTTGCTGTGTCCTGACTGTTGTCCACGTCCCCAACCAGGGGGTGGCTGTGTGTCAACGACGCGCCCCCCATGTGTGACACCCCCATCCATGTTCACTCTGTCCTCCTCCCTCAAGTGATGGTGCCCTCCCTGCAGGTCATAAAGAAGGAAACTGGGTTCTGGAGAGACTTCGGGTTCGGGATGACGTGCCAGTACCGGTCCGACTTCATCAACATAGGTGAGCCCGGGGCCCTGGTCCCTAAGGAGGACTCTCTCCGGCCACGGATGTGGGTGCTGGGCTGAGGGCGCTCGGGCAGTGGGGACCCTGTCTTCTCCTTCAGCATCTCTCAGAGTCCCTGGGGGAGGACAGAAATGAGGGCAAAGTCAGGCTGTTGCATAAAGGCGGCTTCGAAGCAAGTTGTCCAGGGCCTCCCTCCAGCCGGGCCGGGCTCCTGTGTCCTCCGCACAGAACGTCCTCCACGGAGAGGGGATCCACCAGAAAGAAGGGCAGCATGGAGGACTGGGGAAAATCACACAGCAGGAGGATTCCGGTTTCTCTCTGCTGAACCTGTGAAAATTCCAGATGTCACTTCAAGTCCGGAGTGCGCAGTCACTGTCAACAGGCACGCAGGCACACATACACGTACACAGATGCATGGACACGTGCACACGCACACACATGTACATGCACAAGCGCACTCAAACACACACACACACGGCTCCCAGGACACAGAGAGGAAAGGCCTTCTGGTTGCAGATGAGGGACCGAGCCTCTCAGAGGCAGATGGACCTCACAGCCATCGGGGGGCATAGTCAGGCTCAGCACCGAGGGTCTCCTGTCCCCGGGAAATAGCACACCCCCCCCCCCCCATGGCAGCACCTACTCAGGTGCCTCTGGAGGGAATAGATCTGTGGATTGTACATGACCGGGGATGAGTGAACAGGCCCAAGCCATGACCTTGGGCCCAGAGGCTCGGGTGGACCCTGAGCGGGGTGGAGCTAGAGGCCCGCCCTCACGTGGAGACTCCCACCCCTGCGTCCCCCTGGGGCCCCTCAGCCCCCTGTCTTGCTCTCTCCTGGCCCCGTCCCCTCCTGCCCAAGACTTAGGGCTTCTCTCTGTAAGGTCAGTGAGTCGGTCTGAGGAGGCCAGTTTCTTTTGCTCAGAAGTGCGGTGGACATCAGGGACTACAGGACCCTCGAAGAGACCACCAAGATAGAAAGATTAAAAAACCCAAACGTCTTGAAGTCAAGTCCTGTTAGAAGCAGCAGGACGTGGGGGACATGGGTCTCTGAGTGGTGGGTTTGCTCAGGTTTCCAGCAACTCACCACAGGTGCTCCTTGATTTCTTTAAGAAGTCGTTCTAAATGATTATGTGCAAATCTAATTTCCAAAAGTGACGTATTTTTAAAATGTTCTGAAGGAAATTTCCATTTTGAGAAACTCTTGTTTCCTCACTCTGTGTACAAGCAAAGGTGATTTTGAGATGATGTACGTTTATCAGTTTTGGAGTTATAACACACTGGATTTTCCTAACGATAGAGCATAGCTGTCACTGACAACCATGGGGGTGGCAGGCGGGAAGGGGGCTCGTGCTCAGAGCCTCTGGGTCCCATCTGGACCCCCCTCGCTCTTTGCCATCCTGTGCATATTTGCAGGTGTCTCACTTGTACGCCTTCTATTTAATAAGTAGTAATGTTACCGGTGATGAGAAATCCATCACAGCCAACCAAGCACTGCCCCTTACCCTACTGCCTCATCTGGTTATGGCACCTGCTGCATTTCAGGGTAAAGAAACTAAACTTAAGAGAGGAAAGTGGCCGCCGGTATGATAACCAAGGCTCGAATTCAGGCCGTGACTCAGGATCTTCCTGTCCCACGTCCGGGGGCCACACGGCACCCGTGTTCACCGCCAGGGGTGCAGGCTGGCTTCCCCACTTCCCCCTCCAGTGGAGGTCTGCATCGGAGCCTGGAGACTGCAGGGAATCAGGGGCTGCGCGACAAAGACACTGAGTCACTTCTCCACAAAAGGTCCAAGAAATCTCCTCAGTGAGAAAGGAGCGGTGACGACAGCAAGGCCAGTGCTTCTTGGTTCTGTCTGGGACGCCGTGGCTTGAAGTGAAGAGAAGATGTGAGGCCGTCTCAGTTTTCAAAGGTGACCCTTCCTCACTGTGTGAAGGAGTCACTAGAACGTGAAACGAGATTCTGTGAGTCAAACTTCAGAACTGTGAGGCCAGTCCCTTTAAAATGACTCCTTTTACCAGCCTGTGGAGGACACACAGCTTCGGGGACCTCCTTTAGTCGATAGGAGGAACAGTGCTTTAGTGGGCTGTGAATTCTTCACACCGCAGGGCCCTGGTCTGCAGGAAGAGGCCACGTTCAAAGAATCCCACGAGGTTTCGTTCAGAGGTTTTGGTTGGGAGGTTGGGACGCTGGGACGCTGGGACGCTGCGGCAGCCCTTGGTCTAAGGCTGGGGTATCGCTGACCCCAGAGCTGTTATAATTGCGGCCCGCCACGCTGCTGGGGCCTCCTGGGAGCAGGCGAGGCTGGGATGCTGTGTGCAGTCACGCTGTCTCGGAGCTGGAGCCGCTGCCAGCAAGGCCGTCTGTGTCTGGGGTGTCTGAGCTCTCTGACGCCGGTGGACGCTCGTCACTTGGCGGGGCGGGGAGACCTCCCCGAGATGCTCCTACTCTCCACGCAGCGTCCTGTGCTGGCGCGGATCAGGGGGCCCCCGGCAGCGTGTTCAGCAGTGTGTTCTCTCCCACAGGTGGGTTCGACCTGGACATCAAAGGTTGGGGTGGCGAGGACGTGCACCTTTACCGCAAGTACCTGCACAGCAACCTCATCGTGGTGCGGACGCCCGTGCGGGGCCTCTTCCACCTCTGGCATGAGAAGCGCTGCGTAGACGAGCTGACGCCCGAGCAGTACAAGATGTGCATGCAGTCCAAGGCCATGAACGAGGCGTCCCACGGGCAGCTGGGGATGCTGGTCTTCAGGCACGAGATAGAGGCCCACCTCCGCAAACAGAAACAGGAGACAAGGAGCCAGAAAACATGAGCTCCCAGCGGCCCATGTGGGGAGACGGTTTATTTTTTTTCCTTTTGCAGTTACCAAATGAATGGCTGCAACAAGGAAAAGATTGCCCTGAAGAGCAAGAAAAGAATTTGACTGATGAAAAGAATTTGATGAGTAAAGCAGGCGAGGGGAGAGCCTCCTGTTTCCCTCTGCCTGTTTAGCTTCTGCAACAGGAGCTGAAACCCCTCAACCTGGCTTGCAAAAACAGCCCAAACGCACCCGTCCGGTGTCTGACAAAGGCGGCCTGATCGTGAGATTGTGAGCCTAATGGTGTGTTTACAGCAAAGCAGGAGCTGTTTGTTTTCTGTGCTTTTACTGAAATATTCATGAACAAAGACCAGTTTTGTAAAACGTTCATTAGAATGGAAGGCCAGCACATCCCTCCCCATCTGAGTGATTATCAGCGGGGCTGTAGTGTCTGGGATGCTGAAATGTCAGGAGGCCGGTGAGGAGAGACCGTGTGAAATTCAAAGATACGCTCATCGTGATCTTTGTGAATATATCAAGCAAAACCAAATGGACTAAAAACGAAAAAGAACCCATAGCTATTATATCATCTCTGCCCAAGATTAACCAAAAATAACCTGCTCATCCATATTTTTGGTTGTAGTTTTAACAATCTGTTAATTTTATTTAAAATACACTTTTTTGGCTTATGAGTTATATTCTGCTTATTTAATTACCAGTTCGCAAGCCTTACTAAGAGAGCATAAGTAGCTACATTTTTACATTTTTTTGAGAAGATACTTTTAGCTGCATTATGAGAACTTTCAGTTCAGAGCATGGGATTGTTACCCACATCCGAGGACTTGGCAGTGCCCTGCGGGCGCTGGACGGCAGACGGTCACCGTGGGGAAGGCGTGGCCTGGGGCTGCTGACCGAACGAGACACAGGGATACTTTATCTGAAGAGTATTTCCGGAGAGGAGCAACTGAACACTGGAGGGAAAGGAAAATGTACTTTTTACCTTAACAGAAAAGGAACCATTCAGACTGGTGATAGAAGTCAGAAAACACATTTTCTCCTCAGGGGAACTGGGGACCACTTTCTTACCTGTTTAAATAAACCAAAGCTGACTGTGTGAACCAAACATTCTCTTTTCCAAGCAGGGTGCTGTTCCTGGCTTCTGGCTTCCACGAGAAGAAACGCAGGAAAATGTCTTTTGTGAAAGGTCGCTCCATCTGCCGGCATCCAGCGGGACGGAGGACTGTGCTGTGTGTTCACCCACCCCAGCCAAGGGGCAGTAACTAATTATTTTTTAAATTAAGCTGTTCTACCCAGTCAACCAAGATGCTTCTGAAAATTGCCTTTTATTATAGTTTCCAACTATTTAAAAACAAAATAAACGCAGTTAACATTGAGTGGTTTCTACATTCATGTGAAAATTATTAGCCAGCACCAGATGCATGAGCTAATTATCTCTCTGGGTCCTTGCCTTCTGTTTGCCCGCAGTCAACTCATTGTTTAAAAGCTTCAGGAACATTCAAGCTGTTGGTGTGTTAAAAAAAAAAAAA